>NC_137862.1:5125683-5481374 GCF_963924005.1 Protomyctophum bolini | reverse complement strand
CTCTCACTCTCACTCTCTCACTCTCACTCTCACTCTCACTCTCACTCTCACTCTCACTCTCACAGACACACACACACACACACACACACACACACACACACACACACACACACACACACACACACACACACACATCAGGTCGAGAGAGAGAGAGGCTCGCCTCGTTCTCAAGAGATGCATTAGTTCATAATGCGTTTAGCTAACGTGTCCTGTTCTTCTCTGGGCTGCAGCTCTGCCAGTTCTTCTCTGGGCTGCAGCTCTGCCAGTTCTTCTCTGGGCTGCAGCTCTGCCAGTTCTTCTCTGGGCTGCAGCTCTGCCAGTTCTTCTCTGGGCTGCAGCTCTGCCAGTTCTTCTCTGGGCTGCAGCTCTGCCAGTTCTTCTCTGGGCTGCAGCTCTGCCAGTTCTTCTCTGGGCTGCAGCTCTGCTAGTTCTTCTCTGGGCTGCAGCTCTGCCAGTTCTTCTCTGGGCTGCAGCTCTGCCAGTTCTTCTCTGGGCTGCAGCTCTGCCAGTTCTTCTCTGGGCTGCAGCTCTGCCAGTTCTTCTCTGGGCTGCAGCTCTGCTAGTTCTTCTCTGGGCTGCAGCTCTGCATGTTACATGTTACATGAAGTCATGCCATTCTGTGACCTGCCTTGTGGAGGCCGACGGGAGGTAACTGAATTCCATAGGCAACCAACGGTGCTGTTACCCCACGTACCCGGAAGTGTGTCGTCAACGGCGCGCATGCACATATTAATGACGTAAACTTCGGTGTCATTTTGACCTGAAATCAGATTAAAAAAAATCTCTAAATGTCTCTAGGTTTTCTGAAAAAGCTGTTTCTATGTTAGTCGTTCTTCAATTTTTTCCAAAAATAGCAGACATACAAGCTTGTAGCTATGAGCTTGTAGATCTGCTATCTTTCTATAGCTAAAGCATAACATAATGCTAACAGTGTTACATTGAAAAAAAGGGCCTCGTTCAGAACTCGGGAAGAAACACATCAAACCTGTCCAATCAAGAAAAGAAACACATCAAACCTGTCCAATCAGAAGAAACACATCAAACCTGTCCAATCAGAAGAAACACATCAAACCTGTCCAATCAGAAGAAACACATCAAACCTGTCCAATCAGAAGAAACACATCAAACCTGTCCAATCAGAAGAAACACATCAAACCTGTCCAATCAGAAGAAACACATCAAACCTGTCCAATCAGACTTTAGCTGATTAATAAAAATAAATGATAAAACAAGTGAAAGTATTGTGTTGCTATCGCTCATTCTATGCTTCTCTCTACTTTTATTTATTCTCCTTTCCTTTCTACTTTTATTTCTTGCTGAATGTCGACCCTGTATTTGTTTTCAAGTAAGTGTGCTGTAAGTATGTGAAAGTGTCTCCTTCCTCCCCTTCTCCTTAATTATTTTATTCCCAGGTCTGTATATATAAATATATATATATATATATATATACTATACGTACCTCGCCACTAGGGGTCGTTATTCCCCAGGTCTCTTGAAAATACGTGATTTACAAGCTCACAATGACTGTGTGTGTGTGTGTGTGTGTGTGTGCACTGTTTCATAGGTGTGGGGGAGATTCTGACTGATCCATCCGTCATTAAGAGTGGTGAGAAGGGGTAAGTTGTTGACCGGCATTGCGTAAAAGGCTCTAGGGTTGCAGACGTCGATATTCAGGGTGGAATTCGTAAGAAATGACAATGATGTCATCATTGGATCGTATAGCTCTGCCTGATTGGCTAACCCGACCCGTGGGCTTCAATGATTGGCTGAGCTTTGCGTCACATTTGTGCCAATAATGTGGAGGCTTGTGAGAAAATGTGAGATGGGGTCTGTCCAAGTGATACGTGGAGTATTGCACAGACGGGTTGGTTATGTGTGCAGTGATCCTCCTGTCTTCTGTGGAGCCCAGTCCAAAACTAGAGCGGTCTAGTCCTCATATTAACTGTTGCACCCCCTACTCCCAGGGCTCCATATCCTCTCCATGGACTCCATGGTGGATGTTCAGATCTTCAGCATCCCAGCTTGTTGAGGATGGCTCTGTGTCAGGCTCAAACGACCGCACGTTTACCTCAACTTTCTGAACCCTTGCACTGGTCAGCCTGTTGCGTACCTCGGTGTGAGTGTTCCCAAACAGGGACCAGTTGCACTCGGTTAAGAGGCCGATACACGTCGGTGTAGATGTAGGGTGATCTTTTCAAAAACCCAAACTGGGACCCTTAACAATCCAATGAAATAAAATAAATTAAAGCCGATCTACATGGCGATAGGGCCTTTCTGTGTGGAGTTTGCATGTTCTCCCCGTGTCCCCTAGGGTAGATACCCTCACAAAAACATGCAGTAATCCTGGTCTCTAAAACTACCTCCCCCTGGCCAGCCGGGGCGCCTGATGGAGGGGAAAGGAACTGGTCGGAATAACGTGTCCCTTCCACGCGCTACGTCCGGCCGGGGAAATTCCCCTCTGTCAGGTGAAAAGAAGCAGCTTGGACTCCTCATGCATAGAAGGAGCATGAGGTCAGTCCGCTGCCCCCCCAGGTTGGCAGAGGAAGTGTAGCGCCCAGGATTACATTAGACAATTGGCACTGGGTGAAAAGAAAACTGGGTTACAAAATCGTGGGATAAAAATTTAATAAAATAAAAATAAAAAAAGAAAGCCGATCTACACACTCACAATGTGTCACATTGTGATGTGGTTCACCTTGTGTATTCATCAGGATGGGGGACGATTATTTTAGCGCTTATCAAACATGGTGATATACGGTCACTGCACGTTTCAGCAGATTGCGTGCAGCTTGGTCAGTCGCTAGCAGCAGTCGAAAAATAAGTTGTCAAGAATGCATACAGGGTGCTAGGACTAAAGTAAGGACCCCTCACACATTAGAATGTCCATTTAATTTAATTTAATTTGAAGGTGAAATATCCCTTTAAATGGACATGTAGCTTATCCAGAGCAGCAACTTAAAGTGCAACAACCTTGTTTGGTTTTGGTGTGGGCGTGGCAGTGTGGGCGTGGCATGCTGTTTTAGGGGGCATGACATGTAAGGGGGCGTGGCCTGGACTTTTACCTGCTTTTAACCAAAACATGCCATGAGACCTAGTATTGATGTCATTATGATATATTTGTTATTATTATTATTGTGCAAATATAATTTCCCAAAATTAACTTTTTACAGACCCTTTTCAACCCTTCTGCTTTTACCATTTTCACCTGCTTTTATTTAAATGTATTTAGGAATGATTGTTTTGCTACCATTAAAGTTCTGGTGTGTTGATGGTACAGGTCATATTATTAAAGTACTGGTGTGTTGATGGTACAGGTCATATGACATGATCTTTGGGCCCGCCAACCTCGGGGACGATGCCATCCGGAACTTCCGTGCAAAACACCACTGCAACTCCTGCTGTAGGAAACTCAAACTTCCTGGTGAGGGACACTCCACATTGTATCATGTGTCATACGACAAGAGTATAATGTCTCTTCACTCTTGTCGGGTGGACCCTCATATTGTATGTCCAAAACTGTTACTTTTCCTGATTCAGTTCAAACAGTGGCGTGCAGAGACAGTGGCGTGCAGACATTTTGAGGGGCAGACAGTGAGGGGACAGTGAGGGGCAGACAGTGAGGGGACAGTGAGGGGCAGACAGTGAGGGGACAGTGAGGGGCAGACAGTGAGGGGACAGTGAGGGGCAGACAGTGAGGGGACAGTGAGGGGCAGACAGTGAGGGGACAGTGAGGGGACAGTGAGGGGACAGTGAGGGGACAGTGAGGGGCAGACAGTGAGGGGACAGTGAGGGGCAGACAGTGAGGGGACAGTGAGGGGACAGTGAGGGGCAGACAGTGGCATGCAGAGACGTTTTGAGGGGCAGACAGTGGCATGCAGAGACAGAGAACAGTGGCATACAGAGACAGAGAACAGTGGCATACAGAGACAGAGAACAGTGGCATGCAGAGACAGAGAACAGTGGCATACAGAGACAGAGAACAGTGGCATACAGAGACAGAGAACAGTGGCATGCAGAGACAGAGAACAGTGGCATACAGAGACAGAGAACAGTGGCATACAGAGACAGAGAACAGTGGCATGCAGAGACAGAGAACAGTGGCATACAGAGACAGAGAACAGTGGCATGCAGAGACAGAGAACAGTGGCATACAGAGACAGAGAACAGTGGCATACAGAGACAGAGAACAGTGGCATGCAGAGACAGAGAACAGTGGCATACAGAGACAGAGAACAGTGGCATACAGAGACGAGAACAGTGGCATGCAGAGACAGAGAACAGTGGCATACAGAGACAGAGAACAGTGGCATACAGAGACGAGAACAGTGGCATACAGAGACAGAGAACAGTGGCATACAGAGACAGAGAACAGTGGCATGCAGAGACAGAGAACAGTGGCATACAGAGACAGAGAACAGTGGCATACAGAGACAGAGAACAGTGGCATACAGAGACAGAGAACAGTGGCATACAGAGACAGAGAACAGTGGCATGCAGAGACAGAGAACAGTGGCATACAGAGACAGAGAACAGTGGCATACAGAGACAGAGAACAGTGGCATACAGAGACAGAGAACAGTGGCATGCAGAGACGTTTTGAGGGGCAGACAGTGGCGTGCAGAGACAGAGAACAGACACAGAGAACAGTGGCGTGCAGACAGTGAGGGGCAGACAGTGACATACAGAGACAGAGAACGGTGGCGTGCAGACAGTGAGGGGCAGACAGTGACATACAGAGACAGAGAACGGTGGCGTGCAGACAGTGAGGGGCAGACAGTGAGGTACAGAGACAGAGAACAGTGGCGTGCAGACAGTGAGGGGCAGACAGTGACATACAGAGACAGAGAACAGTGGCGTGCAGACAGTGAGGGGCAGACAGTGACGTACAGACGACAGTGGCATGCAGAGACGTTTTGAGGGGCAGACGCTCAAGTGGAAAGAAAAGGGCATCTTGTGCGGCGCGTGGAACCACTGGCTGCCGCTGCCTTAAAACACCCTCCGTGCCATTGGCGTAGATCTAGGTCAATTGAAGACTATTATTTAATACTACGCTTACCGCCATTGGCGGTAGAATCTACGCCAATGTCCCATTAGATCAATGGCAATTGCGCTTTTATAGCGCTTTCGACCGATCAAGCCATAATGCTTAAGGTTCTTTCGATGGATCAAGCCATAATGCTTAAGGTTCTTTCGATGGATCAAGCCATAATGCTTAAGGTTCTTTCGATGGATCAAGCCATAATGCTTAAGGTTCTTTCGATGGATCAAGCCATAATGCTTAAGGTTCTTTTTATCCATTTCCTGAAAAGTGTCCACCCGACAGCGACGGTTCTGGTTCTGGCTCAGCGACGGTTCTGACCTCTGACCTCTTCCTCCTTTTGGTGTCTTTAGATCTGAAGCGTAACGAATACACACCAGACAAGGTGACCTTCCCCCAAGACGACCCGCCACATGACCCCGGGGGCGGGGTCAAGGAGTCCCGCCAGTCAATGAGACTCATGCTGTGATTGGTTCAGGTTTGAAACCGCCGGCCGAGTCGACAGCAGGCAGGTTAATTATTCATGAACCGTTTGTTTTTCTTTGGTCTCAAAGCCCCCCCCATTGGACGAGGTAGCTAAGTGCGACATGCCACAGCCAATCAACTGGAAGAGCCACACACCCTGTGTTTCCATGCATGCCTATTGTTACTTTTGTTTTTACGTTGTCTTTCTCTCTCGGTCCCGTCAGATCTGTCAATCACACAAATCACAAACTACCCTCACCACTTTATATGTCATATTAGGAAGGATAAAAACGTTTTAAAAGATATTTTTTACAAGTTTATATGTTATGAGTATATATTATACAAATATATATATATATATGAAATGTTTATAAACAGGTACAATATCACTGCGGAGGGGGGTCTAGTATTTATTCTTATTGATTTATGAAAAGTTGCCTTGTTAAAAAAATAAATACAATAATTAAATTAAATAAAAAAACTATATGTCACTGGTTTTCATACTTGGATCCCGCGGACCAATAGGGGGTCCAAATGGAACCTTTACAGGGTCTGTAACTCTGAGAATATACAAAAATGAATTTGTACACTCTCAGAGTGAACTACACACTGATCATTTGTATTGTGCAGATTGGGGTCCCAAAGATTTGTACACTGTTAGACCCCTAGTGGCTGAGAACCAGTGTTGTATGTCAACTCTGTTACAGCAGGTATTAAAAGGGAAAAGCCTGCTGACATTCACACACCATTTTTATAAATGTATAAAAAAACAAAACATGTATCATTACCTTTTTTTTCTGTTGACACTTGATGAAAAGAAATACATGAATTTGAAAATCTTGTAAAATATGGGCAGATTGCAATGCAACTTTTACAGTACAATGTATAATTTTATTGTATTGAAGTCTTGAAATGTGTCCACCAAAAAATTGCTGATAAGTTTTTAATGTTACAAAGGTACTATTGCCATATCTTTGTCATCAACTATTGTGTATGAGGAAATTACAATCTAATGTATCTTATAGATACTAATATGTGGCACGAGCGAAACAGATTGAAATATTTTATGCAGGGGAACTGAGAAACGTAAGGGTATTGGTGTATACATTTTGTACTATATATCATTTTAAACTAATAAAATGCTTTCAAAATGAAAAGATCTGTTTGTGGTGCCTTTTCTCAAGGCCTTTCCAAGTGTAAAGCTATTTTTTTATTTTTTATTTTTTATTTTATCCCATAATTTTGTAACCCCTTTTTCACCCTTGTGTCAATTATTATTATTGAACTCATGCTTCCTTCATGCCTGGTTGTCCAAGTTGCTCCTTTACACCTGACAGGGGGGAGTTTCCCTGGTTGGACGTAGCGCGTGGAAGGAACACGTTATTCCAGCCAGTTCCTTTCCCCTCCATCAGGCGCCCCGGCTGGCCAGGGGGAGGCAGTGAGTATGCGTGTGGTTCTTCTCAACAACATCCCCTTTCACTGTGAACATAGATATTCCGTGCATAGATAATTCCACGCCTGAGGCCTGGTATGTAAGGCCTGAGGCCTATATTGGTAGGCCTAGGCCTACCATACCAGCCTGACCGGTCAATAAAATAATGCTGAATTAACTTAGCTTGTAATTTGGTAACTTTGACTGCACAATAGCCTCCCATTTAACCTCCTTGTCTAGGCCTATATTTATTAACCCACAATCGAATGTTATTCAATTTAATTCACTTGCACAATGGGACAGTAGTGTTTTCATATAGGCCTACATTTACCTTTGCCGACATCACTTCCCCTCTGAAATTTAATTTAATAATATTTGGGCTGCTGGACAGCTGACAGTAGGCTCTCTTCATTGTATGTATTCGCTGTCCAAGTTGGATTCACTGTTCAATTTTATTTTTTTTAAAGTTGGATTCACTTTTCAAGAAGCAGAAGGTATGCGCTCAGGTTCAGACTTTACTCCGGGAGTAGGCCGCCCCTGCCATGAATACTGCATAGTGTGACGGCCCTGCCCCCTCTGCCTCACTGTAAGCTAGAGGGAAGCCTCTGTGATGGCAGAGTGGAGCAGGCCGTCAGCCCAATTGTGCTCACCTGAGGTGGGTGTGGCTTAGGGGACTATATAGGGAGCTTTCCTGGCTGCAGCTCACTCTTCTCTCTGTCCTCCCTGCAAGCAGGACTGCCACCTGGCTCAAGGGCCTAACCACCCTTTTGTTAAGTTATGTTTTCCACCAGCTAATACAACACGCACACACCACTCTCCATACATCCATACACTGCACACATTACTGATGACTGATATCCTCACATCCCACACTATTTTGCTATGCTTTATTTACTTTAATATAATAAATATAATTACAAAACGTTATACTCTTGTACTCCCTGTTTTGGCCATGCATCCCCTAGTGCATGCATGACAATAGGCCCACCCAAGTCCAGCTGCAGGGAACGGCAGGGAGACGTCCCTGACCTGAAGGGGGCGAAACATGAAGGATGGCTCCCAGCTGATGACCCTGACTGGTAGGCCTAATTGCAATGCTAATCCTGCCACCAAGGATTACCAGCAAGAGGAGGAACTTCCAACACCTGTAAGTAGCTCTAGCGGATCATGTTTGTAGCAAAGCATTTTTTTATGTTTATTTCACCTATAAACTATGCTGGAAATCAGCCATTTTGAATGCCATCATGGAAATGATGCCTGGAAGGTTGGAAGGTATATTTTCCTAAATTTGTAACAAAAAAAAAAATCTATTTGAGATGTAGGCCTAGCCATTTTAAGCTCTATCTGGGATGCGATCTTTCTGAGGTCTATATTTTGGTAGACTTTTAGTATGTTATTTAGCATGCCCAATATAGAATCCATTGAAAAACCTTTTGTATAATGTTTTGTGGGGTTAAACCATTATGTTGACTGCAAAGGCCCGTAATCGCAGCCAATCAGAATGGAATATGGAAGATCCAATTCGGTCCTGACTTGTGTCGAGTGAAGCCCTCGCCCTCGCTGCGGTTACAGCCAATAGTCATTTCTGGTTGCTTTTCGGAACCAGAAGTTCCAAGTTGGTGCATTTGAATTCACCAAAAAAGTGGAAACCAATGCGTCATAATCATATGACAGGTCCCTTCATCCATGTTTTATAGTCTACGATTTGATACAGATTGATACAGAGCACAAATCAATCACAAGCAGTAAACGGGTCACCGTTTCTCAATGTCAGATCCGACATTAACCTCGTCTGTAACTGTGTGTACAAAGCACCGCGATGTGAGATATTTTCCCTTCTTTGAAATACTAGAGCGGTGCCCTTTGGGCAACTTGCCTATACGATGCAGGCATGCCCAAATATGGATTCTATAGATGTCAGTCAGAACAGGCCAGCTCCATAATACGGAGATATAGGGGTGATCGATCAGGTCCAGAGCCCGGCCCGGGCAGAGGCTTTTGTGCTGTCGTCTACAGCGGGCACTGCGTTCCCTGTGGGGGTGTGGAACGTGTGTGTCGAATTTGAAGTGGGTGGGGCGAACGTTTCTCGGGTTACGTGGTACAGAGTGGTACAGAGTACAGAGTGGTACAGAGTTACGTGGTACAGACAGAGACTTGGTGCATATAGATCTATAGATGGCTCAAGTTGTTCATTCATACATTCTGTACATTTGGGTCCCAGCGAGTAAAAAAAGTACAGATAAAAAAAAAATTGCTTCAAGAAAATTAGTTTCAAGTACAGTATTCAAGTAAATATAGGCCTACTTTACTGTCCACCACTGCTAGTGGTGAACTGAGCGTATATTCCCCAGTGATCACTAGTGTAACGTCCACAGTCCAGCTTCTCTAGGCCAATCAAGGCCATGCTGAACGGGGCCACATCCCCCCTGGTGGCCGGTCTCAGGTAGACGCGGTCAAAGCGGCAGCGACAGCTGTACGGTGCGGCCAGGTTGCTGTTGGCCCGGGTGTCCCAGGTGTAACGGCAGTGCTCCTGCCTGCCTAACCGCTCCCATATGTCACACAGGCCACGTGGCAGGCCCACCTTAGCCACCTCTGCGTCTCTGAGGTTGGTGTCCCCTCCGAACAGCACTGTGACGTCATCGGGCACCTCGGCCATCTCCTGCAGAACCAGCCGCAGTTGTCTCGTCCTCTCCTCGGCGTGGGCCTTGCAGCTCTCAAAGTGGGACGTCATCAGACACAGGTCCGACCCTCTGAATGTCACCCGAGCCACCAGCAGGTTCCTCGTCATCTGGGTGGTCGGGTACGGTACGATGGTGCTCTGCAGCAGCTTGACTCGGGACTTCTTTAGCATCATGCCAGTGAAGTAGCCCTCCTCACCGCCTTCCACGAGCAGGTAGCTGACGGCTCGTTTCTTCAGGTACTGGACGTATGGTGGAACGAGCTCTTGCAAAAACACCACGTCGGGAGTGTACAAAGATAAATATGAACACAAGCCTCTGGCGCGGTCTTGTAGGTCTGTGTCAAGTCCGTCCACGTTCCAGGAGATTAGCGAGAGTTTGTCATCTTTCTCTGGGGACTGCTGGTTAACTTCTGTTTTCCTGGAGCAAGCTGGTTCCTCCGTTGGATCAGCGCAGTTTGTAGCATTGGTTTCAGTTCTCCTCCTTTTGTTTTGGTGGCTAGGCTCTCTTCTCTCTGGGGACTCTTCTATGGCGAATACTGTCTCCAGGTCAGCCTCATAGAATGCGTTCAATGCTCTCTCCATCTCCCATTCATTTTCAGCCAGATAGCATTGAGCAACAGCGCTGTCAGAACCTGTTACAGAAACGAACTCCTCACATAGTTGAGTCCTGGTTTGTTCCATATCAGAAGATGCTCGTTTATAAGTTTCAGGCAGGCTGCTCATTGTAGTTTTCACCAAGTTCTTAATGATGCACGTTTTTCCACACTCGCATTTCTATATTTGGAGACAATGACAATGCCTCTCAGCCAATCCAAAGTCAAGGTCTGAACTGTGACATCACTGCGATGCCGACATCACTGGCGTCCTATAGTCACCACCTGAATTCAATGCATGCAATCACCGTGTCTCCGTTTGTTTACCACGCCTGCCTGTGTGGCGTCATTGATGTTCACACGCACGCACATCACACTCATATAAAAACATTGAGTGTTTAAGCATTTAGCATTCGTGTGCAACGGCAGATTATCAGCAGTAACAACATCAACTAAAACAATGTACAGCAGCAGCCAAGAAGTCAAGTTCAAGCTTGTGTTGGTGGGAGATGGTGGTACAGGAAAGACCACTTTTGTCAAGAGGCACTTGACCGGCGAGTTCGAGAAGAAATATGTGGCCACGCTCGGAGTGGAGGTGCATCCATTGAAATTCCACACCAACAGAGGAGCCATAACCTTCGACGTGTGGGACACGGCTGGTCAGGAGAAGTTCGGAGGCCTCAGGGATGGCTACTACATTCAAGCCAACTGTGCCGTTATCATGTTCGACGTCACATCTCGAGTCACCTACAAGAATGTCCCCAACTGGCACCGCGACCTGGTGCGCGTTTGTGAGAACATTCCCATCGTCCTCTGCGGCAACAAAGTGGACATCAAAGACAGAAAGGTCAAAGCTAAAAGCATCACCTTCCACCGCAAGAAGAACCTGCAGTACTACGACATCTCGGCCAAGAGCAACTACAACTTCGAGAAGCCGTTCCTGTGGCTGGCAAAGAAGTTGGCGGATGACCCTAACCTGGAGTTTGCGGAGATGCCTGCCCTGGCCCCCCCAGAGGTCACCATGGACCCCGAAGACACGGCACGTTACGAGCAGGAACTCAAACTTGCATCGGAAACAGCGCTCCCAGACGAAGAAGATGACCTCTAAGCAGTTACCCAGGAGGGTGTCACAAACATAACATGCCCAATATGGCTATCTTTGTAGATGGGGTAACATGTAACCTGTTACATACCATGGAGACCATTTTAAACTAGATCTTCATAAAGTTGTGTTATGTTTTGTAAGAATCAACACAAAAAATGGAAAGGAAAATAAGTGCTCAATCTCAATCATTATACAACCCTCCACTGCACTTGACCAGGTCTGCTGTAAGATCCTGACAAACGGTTCGGTTGTAGCCGTGGGCACCAAAAAGTCTTAATATATGGCCCTGAAGACTTGGCTGCACCTACATGTCAAGGTTAATGATCATCTTGGACACTGGTTCTCAAACTGGGATTTCAGTAGATTTTGGTCCCAGAAAGGGAAAAAGGTCAAGAATCATATATTGCCGGTGCGTAGCTGGAAGATAGCCGCACCCTCTCTGACTAAACATCCAGGAGTTCTCCAATTCAGGACAGTCCCAAATTACGAGCATGCAGTTGTCGTCCTGAATCTCAAATCCACTCCACAGTTTTTTTTTTCCCCCACGCTTTCTTTTTTCCCCCCCAAGGATAATAAACACCATATGCTATTGGCATGTTGTGGGTTGGTGCCAAGGGGCCAGCTAGGCACTCCAATGTTGAAGCGCTGGGCCCTAGTGGTAAGAGGAAGGACTGCAGGCGGAGTCCTCAGGCCAGACTGTTGCCTCCCAAAATCTTTAGTCGTGCAAATGTATCCCGTTATATATATACTGTATATGAATCCAAATATACATTGCTGCTTAGCAGAAATGGAAATGTAAAAATATCAAGATGTAGTGTGAACTACCGAACTCTCTTCAAAGTTCTTTACAACTTTCAATCACTGTACGTGTTCGCTCTTGGTCTCATGCCGGATTTTCTCAAAGGACTTCAGGATAGGGTATATGTTCTCAAACGCCTGGTTGATGTCTTCTCTGGTCTTGGCACCCGTCAACACAATCTTTCCAGACACGAATATGAGGAGGTTAATTTTGGGCTCTATCATTTTATAGATCAGGCCCGGAAAGCTCTCGGGTTCAAATTGGCAGAACTGCCTGTGCTTGAAGAACAGTGTCTCCAGCCTCACATCGAACCTCACGTCGCAGCTGCCGACCATGTTCTGGACCTTAAAGTCCAGGAACTTAGCGGGGAACCCCAGCTTCTGCACAGCGCGGGCAAACTTCCTCGCCGCCAGCCTGGACAGCTCCAGGCTCGTGGCTCCGGTGCACACCATCTTACCGGAGCTGAAGATCAGCGCAGTGGTCCTGGGCTCTCGTATTCTCATGATGACGGCGCCAAATCGCTTGGGATTGTACTCTGTGTTCCTGGCTTTTTGGACGATGAGCTTCAGGTCCAGCTTGCAGCCCAGGTTCACTGTAGCTACGATGTTCTGTAATGTTGGTTGGATTCCAGATCCAGAAGTTGTTGTGGCGGGTGTAATGGGGGTCATGGTAGTAGGGGTGGAGGTATGAGTGTTCCCTGGCAGAGCGGTAGGGATGGAGCCCCCTACTCCGTGGGGGTGAAATAGCTGCTGAGGAGTGGTCCTATCATTCTCCTGGTGCTGGGTCATGTCGATATTATCCTCTGTCCCAGCTGGGGAGTCACCTACTGCCTGGGGCTGCAATAGCATAGAGCCCCTTACTGGCTGCGGTGTAAATTGCTCAGAGGAGGGCCCTGCTGCCTGGGAGTCAAACAACTGAGGGTTCCACTGCTGCTGGGTGATGGAGGGCCCTGCTGCCTGGGAGTCAAATAGCTGAGGGTTCCACTGCTGCTGGGTGATGTGAGCGTAGTCATACAGTGACCCAACTGTTCGGCGGTCGCAATCCTTCTTCGAATTGAAGGTATCAAAAGGAGGAAACGGCTTCTGCATGGCGAACGCACAAAAAGACTCTCTGATTGCCTAGTATCTGTTCTCATCTGGAAGCTTATATACCGAGCTTATAACATCGTTCATGTCATGATGACATCACCAGCCATGCCCATATATGCACGTATGTCATCTATATGTATGCAATACATTTCCTAGGCGATCCATGATTAGACCAATGCCATGCCCAAATATGGAGTTCCATGTCAGCCTTGCCCAAGTATGGAGATGCCCAAATATGGAGATCCCTATGGAGAAGGATTACATCGACTCACTGGCCTTGGAACGCCCCGGGAGGAAGTTACTAATGTTGCTCTAGAGAGGGAAATCTGGAGCTCTTTGGTGGAGCTGTTGCCCAGTGGAGCCAATCAGCACCAGGTATTCTGTAACTGGAATAAATAAATGGCTACATCTAAAGTATAATGAGTGTTCCTTTATACCATATCTGTTCCAGCTGCACTGGGCACGCTAAACTCATTTAGTTTTATTTCAGGATACAAACTTAACCTTGGCAAAAGTGAACTTTTCCCTCTGGGTACAACAGCCCAAAGCTACCCCTTACATGATTTCCCATTTAAAATATCTGCTTATAGCTTCACATATTTAGGAATTCAAGTTACAAGTGACTTCAACCACCAATTTTCAAGGCCAATTTTGAGCCATGCCTACTTCGTATGCGACAGGACTTTGAGCGATCAGTCATTGCTTCCACTAAACTTGGCCGCAAGGATTAACTCTGTCAAAATGAACACTCTACCTTTAAAGTTCTCCTATTTATTTTAACTCTGTCAAAATGAACACTCTACCTAAGTTCTCCTATTTATTTCAGTGCATACCAATTTTTCTCCCACAGACATTCTTTAAGACATTCTTTAAAAAATTGATAGCTTAATAGTGGACTTTATTTGGAATAAGAAAAAACCAAGACTCCGTAAGGATTTTCTACAAAAATCAAAACCATTGGGAGGAATGGCCTTGCCAAATTTTAGATTATACTATTGGGCTGCTAATCTCAGTATGCTACAACTCTGGCTATATCCAGGAGCACTTAGCCCTCCACCAGAGTGGTTAGAGATGGAGTCATTTTCCTCAAGGCCTGTATCTCTGGCTGCTCTGGTACACTGCCCTCCCAATTGCAACTCCTCCTTGTACACAAATAATATAATTGTTAAAACTTCTTTACAAATTTGGAATCAGTTTAAACGACACTTTGACCTACAGTCCTTCTCCACCCTGGCCCCACTAATAGATAACCATGTCTTCCCTCCTTCCATATCAGACGGGGCATTTGCCGAATGGGCCAATCTGGGAATCAAACGATTCAAATATTTATACATTAATAATGTTTTTGGCTCGTTCGAAGAGCTTTCAAATTTGTTCGATCTCCCCAGACAAAATTTATTTCGCTATCTACAAATCCAGAGTTTTGTGCGTATAACGGGTTTCCCCAATTCCCTGACAAACCCGAAAAAAGCCCCATAGATAACTTTCTGGTCCAGGTACCGGTGAGAAAACGTATAATTTCATATTTTTATAACTAGTAATGCAGTCCCTATCCTCTGTATCTACGTACCTATGTACCTACGTACCTATGTACCTATCCTCTGTATCTACGAATAGTGTGATGGAGCGCGCTGGGTGGAGGATTTGGAGATGGAAATCTCAGACAATCTTTGGCAGGATATCCTCAGTCGTGTTCACACGTCATCAGCTTGTGCCAGACATGGCCTATACTCCAGTGTAAAGTCGTTCATCGAACCCACTGGACGAAAGCTAAGCTGTTAAAAATATACGATAACGTTGATCCTAACTGTGAAAAATGCCATCAGACACTGGTAACACACGCACACATGTTTTGGACATGTTCGTCTCTGAGCACATTTTGTACTGAAATCTTTGAGACGCTTACAGTATTAACTGGGACACGCCATTACAGCGCTGTTTGGCATTTCTCAACTCCCACTAGAGCCCATGCAGACCTTATAGCCTTTGTAACACTGGCAAGACGCCTAATTCTTACCCCAGTTACCAGTGGGGTAACTGGGGTATCAACACTGCTCAGTAAAACCCAAGTAATGACAGTGGGGTAACTGGGGTATCAACACTGCTCAGTAAAACCCAAGTAATGACAGTGGGGTAACTGGGGTATCAACACTGCTCAGTAAAACCCAAGTAATGACAGTGGGGTAACTGGGGTATCAACACTGCTCAGTAAAACCCAAATAATAGTGATACAGTATAGTACAGTATAGCCTGCAACTTTGTAGCTTGGAACCAGTTCTGTTCTCATAACCTTTACAGATGGATTTTGCTATACGTACTGTAATGTATATTAGCAACCTAATGTTCCATGGCCGTCTACTCTACAGGTTAACTGAATTCAAATAATGAAAAACATTGCCAGTGCCGAGCCAATTAAAGTAAATGACTGATAATTGACGTTGAATAGAGGAAAGAAGCACTGCCGTGGTCCTTTGTAGTTGTGAACTGAAGACGGGTGCTCGTTGGCGAGGGTTCAGACATGAAAAGATTTAAAAAAGGAGTCTAAGGCATTCACTTCCAGTCAAGTGGAAAAAAAAGCCTTTTTTTGTATGGCATGGCAAAGATCATTAAAAATGGACCAACACGTTTCGGCTGCAAGCCTTTGTCAGGGTCCCACGTTCATATTATATTATTTGGATGAAAACAGCAGTGGATATTTTTCAAATGCGGGTTTAGTTGTTGTAGATGTAGATGGCAACATTATTAGACAAAGGCATGGTTAATTGTGATGGGTTTAATCAAAAACAAAAAAACTTCTATTAGGAATAATGTCAGCTGATGTTCACTGTTAAACATTGTCGCTGTCGGACAGAAACCTTGTATGTTCTTGTTTGTTACCATTTAAAAAATAAAATTGTGAAAATAGCCCATCCCCAAGCTTGGCTTGTAGATCTGCTATTGTCACTACAACACTGTATGAAGTAGCCCATTCATTTAAAAAATAATGGAGAAATATGGAGATACAAGGTTTCTGTTGTCCGACAGCAACTCCCATGTTTTCATTGTGTTGCCAGATATTGTATTTCCTGTTTAAAGTTATCACTAACCAATGTTTACTGTATGCTAAAGATAAAGATACTATTGTTTATATAGCTACTGTATGCAGTCTTCTGTAGACCGGTTTGCATGCAATGCATCAGATTATATTATTACAACTGTAAGACTTGACTTAGACACTATAGCTAAAGACATGACTACTTACTATAGGCTTACTATCATACATCTATTACTATCATACATCTATTTTACTCAAGGCTTCATGAATGCATATTAATTGTCCAGAAGAAGTGGTGGTATTAATTTACAACATTTAGAACCCGTTTCTTAGTAAAAAATGGAATGTGCCCCCAGGATAGGGATGCAGGGGTTCGAGTGGTTAAATCCTGGTGTATTTGTGAGGCCTCGATGGGACAGAGTATACGGTTGTGGTGGGCCTAGTCCAGTCCAGTCCAAAAAATACATGGCCAGATTTTGTTCCCAGCTCGTCCCTCATGGGACCCTCATGACCGAACTGTTCAAAGGTCTTGAGCTTTAAGGTCACTAGTTCTCAAAGTGCAGTATTTGGCAGTCCTTGAGGGGCTCGTACAGTAGGTGGTCCCCCCAGGAGGGCCCCATTTAGCCATGGTCCCCTATGGCTAAATGCCTGATAGTAACTCTGATCGTAAACTCTGTTTTGTACACTCGCTGAGTTAAATTAACACTGGGGATTTTACAGTACAGTAGATTGTAGAATTGGGTCCCAGAGATCAAAAATAGTTTCAAATGGGAGTCCATGGCCATATACAGTAGCCTATATGGATATCAAAAGGTTGATAATCACTGGCCGCCAGCCTCTTTCTACTGTAAGTGATAAGGTGGGAAGTGACCTATTCGCGCTCCTCTTAGCTGGTTATTAGGCATAATAGTAACTAGAACTAACACTAACACTAAAAGGGGAAAACATTATTTTGTTAAGGGGAATTAAAATAAAATCTAGTTTAAAAAAAACTAAACAAAAACTAAGATGGTCTGTGAGGCCTGCATATCAAACGGAGGGTTAAATACACTGATTGGGGTTCAAATGGAATCAAATTGAACATTTTAATTAATTGATAAACGGTTACAGACCGGTAAGGGTACATTTAGACCACAGTTTCTTCCCCAAGCTCAGTCCCCTCTCTTCCTACACCTTATTATCTAACTCCCATGCGTCCTAGTCTGAGCTGTTCTCAGTAATAACGTTGTCTTCCTCTGGACTCATCAGCACCAAATCTCTTGTGCCAAGCTGCCAGTAAGGCAAGGAAGTAGCTAAATGTTGTCGTTAATTTTATATATGGAACTGAAAGGCAGTTTAATCGGGTTGAAATCCGATATATCATGTCGCATACATTATAAATCACTGGTTCTCAATGGAAACCACCAGGGGTACATTTCTGTAACAATGCAGATCTTACAGTGTTAATTGGTTTTACAGACCTGTAAGGGTCCAATTCGGACCGCTGTCGGTCCCCAGACTTGACGTTGAGGACCAGTGTTAGAAATGACTGCCGTCTTGGCCAAAGATTATGAGACCCATGTCTTGTTTCTCTATTTCCTATTTGTGGGAATACCCTTTTTATTTCTTTTTACATAGCACCGCCACCGATCTTTCCATGAACACGGAAGTGGTACAAACAAGTATACTCTGTGTGACCCCAGCTGCTGAGGATATGCAACTTCACAAATGGATACACCAAATTACTCGGGTTGTGGAGCTTAAACGTCTGCGTTGATGCTCCATCCTGTTTATAAAGAAACTTCCCGAGCAGTACCGCCAATTCTTCCCTGTCTTCCATCATGCCGTAAACCTCAAAGTCCTTGGGTGCCGAGTGACAGTTGGAACGACTGAGAGTGACGTGTGTGATTCTGACCGGGTGATAGAGGTGGATGACCAGGGTCTTGAGCTGGCTCTGGAACATGCTGGGCTCTGGATGGGTGGCTGGAGGCGGAGCCCACATCCACATGTTCGACAGCTCCCGGGACAGTTTCAGGTTCTCCATCTCCAAGGCTTCCGTCACTATACGTGACACCAACACAGCCGCGTCCTCCGGCAGGAGACCCTGCATCCTCTTCTGCACGGCAGCCGATACCACGCGTGGATCCACTGTAGGTATTTGAGGCCTCGTGTTGGAACCAATTAAAGAGACCTGTGTTTGTTTGCTGTGGGTGAGAGAGAAGAGGATGAAAATACATAGAACTGCGACAACGAACAGGAGACAGGAAAGAGGAAGTAACTTTACTCTTGTCTGCACTGCAGCCTTTACTGGGACGGAGCTTGTTGCCTGACGGGGGGATCCAGTCCGGTGAGGAGATCCAGTACGGCTGTGTACAGGGCTTCTGGTACCATAGCTACTAGTGGGGGTGTGATACTGGTAGTGGCTGTCCGAACGATTACAGCCTAGACAGTTCAGGGGATTCCCTGAACTGTCTAGGCTGGTATGGCTCATCATCTCTTGCGTTAGCGGTCTGTCGAGGCCTGCGGCACCGGCGTTGAACGACGCTATAGCTAAATCCAAAAGTAACTTTACCCTTCGTAACACAGAGAAAACCCATGTTTTTAGTGAAGAAAAGACTGAGCCTGTCTGACTGAGGTGTCCACTGCTGCTATCGATGCCATCACCTTCGCTAAACCGCCGTTGGAAGTATCCCTCAGAGGAGGAATATAGTCTGCTTGGATCCGTCTCCTGCTTCAATGGACCATTAGCAGCCTTGAATGACGAAATGGCTAAATCTAAAAGATAAGAAATAAAGGAAATGAATATCACAACTCGTGTCCGCACGGCAGCAACCAGTGATGAGATGATCCGTCTGAGGTTTCCAGCGCTCGAATTGTTGTTGCTGGTGACGTGGCTCATGGGTCCACTGTCACTGCAGCTGCCATAGCTGTGGCCAGTGTCAAAGTTACCATAGCTGAATCCAGGGTCACTAGTGCCATAGCCGTGTCCAGGGTCACTAGTACCATAGCCGTGTCCACGGTCACTAGTGCCGTAGCTGAGGCCAGTGTCATAGGTGCCATAGCTGTATCCATGCTCACTGGTATCCTCGCTGCTCTTGGCCAAGGGGGAATTCCGGTAGTGATCCTCAACGGAGGTACGCCCTGAATCGTATATGCTGTTCTCGTTCATCTCCATCTTCACCGGTTGCCTGCTGCTGCTGCCCATATACAGACTTGCGGAGATGCCGTCCTTTAGTATGTCCTTCAGGTCAGTGCACTGGGAGTTTAGGTCGCTCGCTCTGTCTAGCACGCCCCGCATAATCCTGCTATGGTGTTGCTCCGCCGGGGCCGGCGCCTCATAGCTGCTGGCTGAACTGGCGCTGCTGTTGGTTACACTGGAGGTAGGAGGGGCCTTTTTGGGTCTGCCCCTTTTCAGGGGAGAACTTCCCCTCTTCACGGGAGAAGCGGTCTCTCTGTAGTTGGTCACATCGCTGGCCTTGGAGTCGTCGTTGTATTCTTGCAGACGAGCACTCCTACGAGACATAATCCTGGTGTCAAGAGAGACTCTTCTCGTTTTCACTTAGCACTTTCTTCGTGTCACACCTTCTGTTTTTTGTAATTCCAAGATTAGTCATCGGGGAACAATTATATGCAGATATTTTGTCATGTTCTCTGACGTCAACCAGTCGTCATGTGTTTCCCCATTCAGGACGGGAACCTCTGGGTTCTTGTTGCTATGTACAGTATATAGCATATATGTACAGTATATAGCATATTGTTTATTGAATGGATCCCCATTAGCTGACGCCGTGGCGACAGCTAATCTTCCTGGGGTCCATATGAAATACATACAAAAAAATACATACGGTAATTACTTGCGCAAGCAGAGCGCGCAAGTAATCATTTCGCTTGGTCTCTTCGAAGTGAAGCCAAGTTTTCTTCAACCGTAAGTCTGTGCCTGGTTTGCTGGGACTAGTTACAAGTTACAAGTTACAATATTACGTCATATACACACCATGTACTCTGGTCCCAGTTCTCAACGATGACGTAATGTTGTAACTGGTCCCAGCAAACCAGGCACAGACTTACGGTTGAAAAAAACTTGGCTTCACTTTTTGGAACCAAGTAACCACAGTATACTGCTAATCAAATTACAACTACATACTCTGTATGTAGTTGTAATGTGATTTGTAATTTGTAAATCTGTGCCTGGTCTGCTGGGACCAGACTACACAGATGACCATATCTCTTACGTCATCACTGAGAGCTAGTCATACATATACACACCATGTACTCTGGTCCCAGTTCTCAACGATGACGTAATGTTGTAACTGGTCCCAGCAAACCAGGCACAGACTTACGGTTGAAAAAAACTTGGCTTCACTTTTTGGAACCAAGTAACCACAGTATACTGCTAATCAAATTACAACTACATACTCTGTATGTAGTTGTAATGTGATTTGTAATTTGTAAATCTGTGCCTGGTCTGCTGGGACCAGACTACACAGATGACCATATCTCTTACGTCATCACTGAGAGCTAGTCATACATATACACACCATGTACTCTGGTCCCAGTTCTCAACGATGACGTAATGTTGTAACTGGTCCCAGCAAACCAGGCACAGACTTACGGTTGAAAAAAACTTGGCTTCACTTTTTGGAACCAAGTAACCACAGTATACTGCTAATCAAATTACAACTACATACTCTGTATGTAGTTGTAATGTGATTTGTAATTTGTAAATCTGTGCCTGGTCTGCTTGACCAGACTACACAGATGACCATATCTCTTACGTCATCACTGAGAGCTAGTCATACATATACACACCATGTACTCTGGTCCCAGTTCTCAACGATGACGTAATGTTGTAACTGGTCCCAGCAAACCAGGCACAGACTTACGGTTGAAAAAAACTTGGCTTCACTTTTTGGAACCAAGTAACCACAGTATACTGCTAATCAAATTACAACTACATACTCTTGTAATGTGATTTGTAATTTGTAAATCTACTTTTTTTTTCATCACATATCAATGATTCATTTTTCTGTAAAAAAGTAGTTAGGTAGCAAATAGTTACACGTAATGATTATACATTTCAAACGTTCCTTCACAGAGATACTGAGATGTGATAGTTTCCAGCGGTCGAAAGTACTTGCGCGCTCTGCTTGCGCACTAGTAGGCCTAGTGTGCAACAAGCAAGTATGCACTCGGCAGAGTGCAGTTCTAGTTACAAATACATTCAACAGTTAAATACATGAAAATACATCATTACAATTTATTCTATAAAATTAAATGCAACGTAATGAGAATAACATTATGGTCATGTGGTCAGCTGTAGCAAGTGTTCCTTTAAAGCATATTTGAAAGATAATTTATGTTGCGTTATGTTAATGTGAGGTGGTAACATGTTCCAAAATGATATTGATCGACACATAACTGTTTGTTTAACCCATTCTGACCGGGAACCCATTTTGGTGTCAGCATCATGTTATGCTTTAGCTATTGAAAAATAGCAGATCTACAAGCTCGTAGCGCGCCACCGAGTGGCGCGCTACGAGCTTGTAGGTCTGCTATTTTTGAAAAATCGAAGAACGACTGACATTTTTTAGAATCTGATCTCGGGTCAGAATGGGTTCATCAGACCAGTGTGTGTCCAGTGGAAACCTCGTATGAATCTGATCTCAGGTCAGAATGGGTTAAGGAGGTTTGTTTTTGGAGCAGGGAGTGATAAATGACCGAGGCTTGCAATTCTGGTGTTATGATTATGTCTGTCACTTGATTTTAATAACTGTTTGAAAAAGTAATCTGGTGTTTGATTAGAAATTGTGTTTCTAACAAACATGAGGACACTGCAATGGAGTTTGTTTTTGACAGATAACCAGGACAGGGCGTTTATGCATATATTCAATATTTGATGTCATTTGTGTGAGCACAACTCACTGTCACAAATGTTTTGTTCTCGGTGCTCAGGCTTCCTGGCCCTGCTGGCTCTGGCCATCTACACCGGAGTGACCGTCACTCTCTTCGGCAAGCGTTTCCTGGACTGGCGCTTCTCCTGGTCTTATATCATTGGCTGGGTGGCCATCATCTTGGCTTCCACTGCAGGTAAAGGTCTTATATCATTGGCTGGGTGGCCATCATCTTGGCTTTCGCTGCAGGTAAAGGTCTAATATCATTGGCTGGGTGGCCATCATCTTGGCTTTCGCGGCAGGTAAAGGTCTAATATCATTGGCTGGGTGGCCATCATCTTGGCTTCCACTGCAGGTAAAGGTCTTATAGTCATTGCGAACGCAGTGATTGCGAACGCAGTGAGCACTTACTATGAGACCTAGCAGATCATGTCTGTCTGTGTGTGTGTCTGTCCCGCTATCCAAATATGGAGTGTGTTGCATCAGCAATCACTCAGCTCCATGTGTCTTCATCAGGGGCTCTGGGCCACCGTCCTAGGGCACCGTCAGGTGTCTTTATCAGGGGCTCTGGGCCACCGTCCTAGGGCACCGTCATGTGTCTTTATCAGGGGCTCTGGGCCACCGTCCTAGGGTACCGTTTCCCAAACAGTGCCCCCCCTCTTTGTGTCATGGATCAATTTTTTTTTTTTTTTAATATTTTCTTTGGGGCTTTTTTTTTGCCTTTATTTGACAGATGATAGTAGGTAGACAGGAAAGGCTGTAAGGCTGGCTTACCAGACAAAGTGCCCCTGGACAGGCCACAGATCAATTTGTAAAAATTATAATTATTAAGAAGTAGTGAAAATAGCCGCAAAGCTTGTATAGCTGCTATTTTCATTCGTTTGGGTCTCGGGGAAAACATCTAATCACTCTTTTGCGTCTTGTCCTGAAATGCCCTAGGGGTCTTCAGATGTACTGTAGGGAACCACAACCTTAGGGGTCCTCTGCTATACTATAGGGCGGTTGCAAAATCTTTGTGTGATAGGAACTTTTTTGTATTATCAACTTAAACCCTTTTTTAAACCCATTTCTACAGGTTAGAAGATGCAGATGTGATAAAAACAATGGCAAAGGCATGCCCAAAAAGGCAGTGTGCTCTCTAAACCACAATTGTTCTGCTTAAAACTGATAGAAATGCAAGCCCGGTTTGTGGGCCCGGTTCTGTGAAAGCACCACCGTTCCAAGAATCTGAACGGAACCTGAACGGAACCAGTTCTAGGATGACCAGTGACCGATTCATAGTCAGTCTCGAGTGACCATTGAGAAAAATGTCTGTTCACCCATAATGATGTGTCCTAAATGGAGAAATGGGTTTAAAAAAGGGTTTAAGTTGATAATACAAAAAAGTTCCTATCACACAAAGATTTTGCAACCCCCCTATAGTATAGCAGAGGACCCCTAAGGTTGTGGTTCCCTACAGTACATCTGAAGACCCCTAGGGCATTTCAGGACAAGACGCAAAAGAGTGATTAGATGTTTTCCCCGAGACCCAAACGAATGAAAATAGCAGCTATACAAGCTTTGCGGCTATTTTCACTACTTCTTAATAATTATAATTTTTACAAATTGATCTGTGGCCTGTCCAGGGGCACTTTGTCTGGTAAGCCAGCCTTACAGCCTTTCCTGTCTACCTACTATCATCTGTCAAATAAAAGCAAAAAAAAGCCCCAAAGAAAATATTTAATAAAAAACATATCGTACGGCATACTATAGCGCGCAGTTTTTCATCATTTTTGAGGATTTGAAAAAAATGAAAAAATTGAGAAAAAAAATCCGCAATTTCCGCAATTTCCATTTTCGCAATTACCATTTTCGAAATTTCCGCAATTCCGCAATTTGACAAAAACGATGGGTTATAGCCCATGTTTTTAGAAATTTTGGAAAAAAAAGTTATCCTCGTTTCTCATCATTTTGGACCGTGGGCTATATAAGTGAGGGGATCCGTCTGGTAGAGACGACTCATTTGGGAAGATCAGCTCAACTTCAGTTTAATGTCGTTTAATGCAATCAGATAGGACTTTTCTGTTTGGATGTATGGGTTGTCCAGAAAGTATTTTTTGCCACTTAGGTGTTCCCGCATAATGGTATGATGATGTCATGTGCATACCGTTCTATTGGACCATTAGTCCCCTTTATGGTTACGTAATGTGTCGTCTGCATAATTATGGTAACATTGTTTTCCCTGATGTGAGCCAGTGGGAGTGTGAAAAGATGAGGCCCCCAATATAGCCTTAGGGCACTCTCTCAGTTACACTGCGATACAGGAGGATGAGATTGGTTTGCACAGTCACATGTTTTAATTCACGGATGGCTGAAAGGTGTCCCGTTTCCTGGCGTTCACATGCAAATGGATTCACAGACACAGAAACAGTCTATAGGTAAACAATTTAAAACACCTGCAGAACACAAATGCCTTCCATCACCACACAACCTTCTATTGGATTCTATTATGTTGGGTTCCACTAGTGTGAGACTGACAGGATCTTTTTTTTATATTATATATTAATAGAACCACACACTGGGAATTCACTTTAAATAAACGACACACTGGAGTTAAATATTATTCTAATCTAGGCAATTTCCAAAGCGACAGCAGTATAGGCCTACATGTATGCAATTCTGTGGTATTGCATTAATCAGTGGGTCTCAACTGTTTCTTACTGCTAGTCCTCATTCATCAGGTCATGAACCCATAGCAACACATGAATTAATCTGTGACCCATGTGAAAATGTCTTGTTCCGTTCAGGTTCCGTTCAGATTCTTGGAACGGTGGTGCTTTCACAGAACCGGGCCCACAAACCGGGCTTGCATTTCTATCAGTTTTAAGCAGAACAATTGTGGTTTAGAGAGCACACTGCCTTTTTGGGCATGCCTTTGCCATTGTTTTTATCACATCTGCATCTTCTAACCTGTAGAACAGTGAATAGAATAGTGGTTCCCAGTTCAGGGCAAGAAGAAACAAGTGTTTTTTTGGTTCCAGTTACGGCCATTCAACCCGTTCAACCCTGGTGTAAAAGGAGCCAATGCAAATGTGTGGCTGTATAAATTCAGGACTCTTGAACTTTCACATTCAATGGTGCCACCCAGTGGAACAGCCTGGACACTGCAACCAAACTGACTTTAAACTGTTTAAATAATAAACACATTTTAGTATTAAGGTGATATTTGTATTTTGTTATGAAAAGTGTTTATTTAATATAGTTTGTATTTGACATGTTTGTATGTGAGGACTACATTGGAAGACCAGGACTTTATTGTGTTTTAAGCATACTACATTATTGAAGAATAAGGTTGCAACCTACTTATATTACAGCACACTTGCAGTAGTAACACCTTTTTAAGTGAAGCCTTTCACCATTCACCATTGTTACATGCCAGCCTAGGGCAAACCTCAGATGCAACCAAAAAATGGTGCCAGGTGCCATTATCTTGACACCACATTGGTCCGACTTGCACATTACTAACCCTAACCCTATCCCTAACTCTAACCGCACACAAAGCCACATAGTCAGAGTAATGGGATGTTGGATTTATGGGCAGTCCCCTCTTTCCAGCTCCCAAGAACCACCAGCAACAATGATTTGCAGCCTTTTTATGGGTTTCATTACAAAGCCAGTGACTTCAATAGCCTATAAGACGACCCCATTTTCCAAGACTCATTTGTGGAAAAAGAACATTGAATGTCAAATAGTCTCTAGTCCCCGATTATAATACCACCCCGTTCTTTAGGATATTTCCATTGGGAAAAAGACGTTAGCCTTGATATTCAGCACAATAGTGTAGCTAAACATGAACCTAACCTTACCTATCAAAACAAACCATTTCCTTCTCTGTTTCAGGCGTATTTCAACTGTGTGCCTACCAGAAGAACATTGCAGAGCCTCCTCCAAACATGCCCGACAGCTGAAATACGCATTGATTTGTATAATCAGTGTTTCTCAACTGGTGGGTCATGGCCCGAGAAGTGGGTCGCAAGACATTTCCACATGGGTCACAGATTAATTCATGTGTTGCTATGGGTTCATGACCTGATGAATGAGGACTAGCAGTAAGAAACAGTTGAGACCCACTGATTAATGCAATACCACAGAATTGCATACATGTAGGCCTATACTGCTGTCGCTTTGGAAATTGCCTAGATTAGAATAATATTTAACTCCAGTGTGTCGTTTATTTAAAGTGAATTCCCAGTGTGTGGTTCTATTAATATATAATATTTAAAAAAATATCCTGTCAGTCTCACACTAGTGGAACCCAACATAATAGAATCCAATAGAAGGTTGTGTGGTGATGGAAGGCATTTGTGTTCTGCAGGTGTTTTAAATTGTTTACCTATAGACTGTTTCTGTGTCTGTGAATCCATTTGCATGTGAACGCCAGGAAACGGGACACCTTTCAGCCATCCGTGAATTAAAACATGTGACTGTGCAAACCAATCTCATCCTCCTGTATCGCAGTGTAACTGAGAGAGTGCCCTAAGGCTATATTGGGGGCCTCATCTTTTCACACTCCCACTGGCTCACATCAGGGAAAACAATGTTACCATAATTATGCAGACGACACATTACGTAACCATAAAGGGGACTAATGGTCCAATAGAACGGTATGCACATGACATCATCATACCATTATGCGGGAACACCTAAGTGGCAAAAAATACTTTCTGGACAGCCCATACATCCAAACAGAAAAGTCCTATCTGATTGCATTAAACGACGTTAAACTGAAGTTGAGCTGATCTTCCCAAATGAGTCGTCTCTACCAGACGGATCCCCTCACTTATATAGCCCACGGTCCAAAATGATGAGAAACGAGGCTAACTTTTTTTTTCAAAATTTAAAAAAACATGGGCTATAACCCATCGTTTTTGTCATTTCGTAATTTTTTTCAAATCCTCAAAAATGATGAAAAACGGCGCGCTATAGTATGCCGTACGATATGGGCTATAGCCCACGGTCCAAAATGATGAGAAACGAGGCTAACTTTTTTTTTCAAAATTTCAAAAAACATGGGCTATAACCCATCGTTTTCGTCATTTCGTCATTTTTTTCAAATCTTCAAAAATGATGAAAAACGGCGTGCTATAGTATGCCGTACGATATGGGCTATAGCCCATGGTCCAAAATGATGAGAAACGAGGCTAACTTTTTTCCAAAATTTCAAAAAACATGGGCTATAACCTTTCGTTTTTGTCATTTTGTCATTTTTTTCAAATCTTCAAAAATGATGAAAAACGGCGCGCTATAGTATGCCGTACGATATGGGCTATAGCCCATGGTCCAAAATGATGAGAAACGAGGCTAACTTTTTTTTCCAAAATTTCAAAAAACATGGGCTATAACCTTTCGTTTTTGTCATTTTGTCATTTTTTTCAAATCTTCAAAAATGATGAAAAACGGCGCGCTATAGTATGCCGTACGATATGGGCTTTAGCCCATGGTCCAAAATGATGAGAAACGAGGCTAACTTTTTTTTTCAAAATTTCTAAAAACATGGGCTATAACCCATCGTTTTTGTCAAATTGCGGAATTGCGGAAATTGCGGAAATTGCGCAAATTGCGCAAATTGCGGAAATGGTATTTGCGGAAATTGTGGAAATGGAAATTGCGGATTTTTTTTTTTCATTTTTTCATTTTTTTTAAATCCTCAAAAATGATGAAAAACGGCGCCTATAGTATGCCGTACGATATGGGCTATAGCCCATGGTCCAAAATGATGAGAAACGAGGCTAACTTTTTTTTTCAAAATTTCTAAAAACATGGGCTATAACCCATCGTTTTTGTCATTTCGTCATTTTTTTCAAATCTTCAAAAATGATGAAAAACGGCGCGCTATAGTATGCCGTACGATATGGGCTATATCCCATGGTCCAAAATGATGAGAAACGAGGCTAACTTTTTTTTCCAAAATTTCAAAAAACATGGGCTATAACCCATCGTTTTTGTCATTTTGTCATTTTTTTCAAATCTTCAAAAATGATGAAAAACTGCGCGCTATAGTATGCCGTACGATATGGGCTATAGCCCACGGTCCAAAATGATGAGAAACGAGGCTAACTTTTTTTTTCAAAATTTCAAAAAACATGGGCTATAACCTTTCGTTTTTGTCATTTTGTCATTTTTTTCAAATCTTCAAAAATGATGAAAAACTGCGCGCTATAGTATGCCGTACGATATGGGCTATAGCCCACGGTCCAAAATGATGAGAAACGAGGCTAACTTTTTTTTTCAAAATTTCAAAAAACATGGGCTATAACCTTTCGTTTTTGTCATTTTGTCATTTTTTTCAACTCTTCAAAAATGATGAAAAACGGCGCGCTATAGTATGCCGTACGATATGGGCTATAGCCCATGGTCCAAAATGATGAGAAACGAGGCTAACTTTTTTTTTCAAAATTTCAAAAAACATGGGCTATAACCCATCGTTTTTGTCATTTCGTCATTTTTTTCAAATCTTCAAAAATGATGAAAACCGGCGCGCTATAGTATGCCGTACGATATGGGCTATAGCCCACGGTCCAAAATGATGAGAAACGAGGCTAACTTTTTTTTTCAAAATTTCAAAAAACATGGGCTATAACCTTTCGTTTTTGTCATTTTGTCATTTTTTTCAAATCTTCAAAAATGATGAAAAACGGCGCGCTATAGTATGCCGTACGATATGGGCTATAGCCCATGGTCCAAAATGATGAGAAACGAGGCTAACTTTTTTTTCCAAAATTTCAAAAAACATGGGCTATAACCTTTCGTTTTTGTCATTTTGTCATTTTTTTCAAATCTTCAAAAATGATGAAAAACTGCGCGCTATAGTATGCCGTACGATATGGGCTATAGCCCATGCTCCAAAATGATGAGAAACGAGGCTAACTTTTTTTTCCAAAATTTCAAAAAACATGGGCTATAACCTTTCGTTTTTGTCATTTTGTCATTTTTTTCAAAAATTCAAAAATGATGAAAAACGGCGCGCTATAGTATGCCGTACGATATGGGCTATAGCCCATGGTCCAAAATGATGAGAAACGAGGCTAACTTTTTTTTCCAAAATTTCAAAAAACATGGGCTATAACCTTTCGTTTTTGTCATTTTGTCATTTTTTTCAAATCTTCAAAAATGATGAAAAACGGCGCGCTATAGTATGCCGTACGATATGGGCTATAGCCCACGGTCCAAAATGATGAGAAACGAGGCTAACTTTTTTTTTCAAAATTTCAAAAAACATGGGCTATAACCTTTCGTTTTTGTCATTTTGTCATTTTTTTCAAATCTTCAAAAATGATGAAAAACGGCGCGCTATAGTATGCCGTACGATATGGGCTATAGCCCATGGTCCAAAATGATGAGAAACGAGGCTAACTTTTTTTTCCAAAATTTCAAAAAACATGGGCTATAACCCATCGTTTTTGTCATTTTGTCATTTTTTTCAAATCTTCAAAAATGATGAAAAACGGCGCGCTATAGTATGCCGTACGATATGGGCTATAGCCCATGGTCCAAAATGATGAGAAACGAGGCTAATTTTTTTTTTCAAAATTTCAAAAAACATGGGCTATAACCCATCGTTTTTGTCATTTTGTCATTTTTTTCAAATCTTCAAAAATGATGAAAAACGGCGCGCTATAGTATGCCGTACGATATGGGCTATAGCCCACGGTCCAAAATGATGAGAAACGAGGCTAACTTTTTTTTTCAAAATTTCAAAAAACATGGGCTATAACCTTTCGTTTTTGTCATTTTGTCATTTTTTTCAAATCTTCAAAAATGATGAAAAACGGCGCGCTATAGTATGCCGTACGATATGGGCTATAGCCCATGGTCCAAAATGATGAGAAACGAGGCTAACTTTTTTTTCCAAAATTTCAAAAAACATGGGCTATAACCTTTCGTTTTTGTCATTTTGTCATTTTTTTCAAATCTTCAAAAATGATGAAAAACGGCGCGCTATAGTATGCTGTACGATATGGGCTATAGCCCATGGTCCAAAATGATGAGAAACGAGGCTAACTTTTTTTTCCAAAATTTCAAAAAACATGGGCTATAACCTTTCGTTTTTGTCATTTTGTCATTTTTGTCAAATCATCAAAAATGATGAAAAACGGCGCGCTATAGTATGCCGTACGATATGGGCTATAGCCCATGGTCCAAAATGATGAGAAACGAGGCTAACCTTTTTTTTCAAAATTTCAAAAAACATGGGCTATAACCCATCGTTTTTGTCATTTCGTAATTTTTTTCAAATCTTCAAAAATGATGAAAAACGGCGCGCTATAGTATGCCGTACGATATGGGCTATAGCCCATGGTCCAAAATGATGAGAAACGAGGCTAACTTTTTTTTTCAAAATTTCAAAAAACATGGGCTATAACCCATCGTTTTTGTCATTTCGTCATTTTTTTTCAAATCTTCAAAAATGATGAAAAACGGCGCGCTATAGTATGCCGTACGATATGGGCTATAGCCCACGGTCCAAAATGATGAGAAACGAGGCTAACTTTTTTTTTCAAAATAAAAAAAAACATGGGCTATAACCTTTCGTTTTTGTCATTTTGTCATTTTTTTCAAATCTTCAAAAATGATGAAAAACGGCGCGCTATAGTATGCCGTACGATATGGGCTATAGACCATGGTCCAAAATGATGAGAAACGAGGCTAACTTTTTTTTCCAAAATTTCAAAAAACATGGGCTATAACCTTTCGTTTTTGTCATTTTGTCATTTTTTCAAATCTTCAAAAATGATGAAAAACTGCGCGCTATAGTATGCCGTACGATATGGGCTATAGCCCATGGTCCAAAATGATGAGAAACGAGGCTAACTTTTTTTTTCAAAATTTCAAAAAACATGGGCTATAACCCATCGTTTTTGTCATTTCGTCATTTTTTTCAAATCTTCAAAAATGATGAAAAACGGCGCGCTATAGTATGCCGTACGATATGGGCTATAGCCCACGGTCCAAAATGATGAGAAACGAGGCTAACTTTTTTTTTCAAAATTTCAAAAAACATGGGCTATAACCCATCGTTTTTGTCATTTTGTCATTTTTTTCAAATCTTCAAAAATGATGAAAAACGGCGCGCTATAGTATGCCGTACGATATGGGCTATAGCCCATGGTCCAAAATGATGAGAAACGAGGCTAACTTTTTTTTCCAAAATTTCAAAAAACATGGGCTATAACCTTTCGTTTTTGTCATTTTGTCATTTTTTTCAAATCTTCAAAAATGATGAAAAACGGCGCGCTATAGTATGCTGTACGATATGGGCTATAGCCCATGGTCCAAAATGATGAGAAACGAGGCTAACTTTTTTTTCCAAAATTTCAAAAAACATGGGCTATAACCTTTCGTTTTTGTCATTTTGTCATTTTTGTCAAATCATCAAAAATGATGAAAAACGGCGCGCTATAGTATGCCGTACGATATGGGCTATAGCCCATGGTCCAAAATGATGAGAAAGGAGGCTAACCTTTTTTTTCAAAATTTCAAAAAACATGGGCTATAACCCATCGTTTTTGTCATTTCGTAATTTTTTTCAAATCTTCAAAAATGATGAAAAACGGCGCGCTATAGTATGCCGTACGATATGGGCTATAGCCCATGGTCCAAAATGATGAGAAACGAGGCTAACTTTTTTTTTCAAAATTTCAAAAAACATGGGCTATAACCCATCGTTTTTGTCATTTCGTCATTTTTTTTCAAATCTTCAAAAATGATGAAAAACGGCGCGCTATAGTATGCCGTACGATATGGGCTATAGCCCACGGTCCAAAATGATGAGAAACGAGGCTAACTTTTTTTTTCAAAATAAAAAAAAACATGGGCTATAACCTTTCGTTTTTGTCATTTTGTCATTTTTTTCAAATCTTCAAAAATGATGAAAAACGGCGCGCTATAGTATGCCGTACGATATGGGCTATAGACCATGGTCCAAAATGATGAGAAACGAGGCTAACTTTTTTTTCCAAAATTTCAAAAAACATGGGCTATAACCTTTCGTTTTTGTCATTTTGTCATTTTTTCAAATCTTCAAAAATGATGAAAAACTGCGCGCTATAGTATGCCGTACGATATGGGCTATAGCCCATGGTCCAAAATGATGAGAAACGAGGCTAACTTTTTTTTTCAAAATTTCAAAAAACATGGGCTATAACCTTTCGTTTTTGTCATTTTGTCATTTTTTTCAAATCTTCAAAAATGATGAAAAACGCCGCGCTATAGTTTGCCGTACGATATGGGCTATAGCCCATGGTCCAAAATGATGAGAAACGAGGCTAACTTTTTTTTTCAAAATTTCAAAAAACATGGGCTATAACCCATCGTTTTTGTCATTTCGTCATTTTTTTCAAATATTCAAAAATGATGAAAAACTGCGCGCTATAGTATGCCGTACGATATGGGCTATAGCCCATGGTCCAAAATGATGAGAAACGAGGCTAACTTTTTTTTTCAAAATTTCAAAAAACATGGGCTATAACCCATCGTTTTTGTCATTTCGTCATTTTTTTCAAATCTTCAAAAATGATGAAAAACGGCGCGCTATAGTATGCCGTACGATATGGGCTATAGCCCACGGTCCAAAATGATGAGAAACGAGGCTAACTTTTTTTTTCAAAATTTCAAAAAACATGGGCTATAACCTTTCGTTTTTGTCATTTTGTCATTTTTTTCAAATCTTCAAAAATGATGAAAAACGGCGCGCTATAGTATGCCGTACGATATGGGCTATAGCCCATGGTCCAAAATGATGAGAAACGAGGCTAACTTTTTTTTCCAAAATTTCAAAAAACATGGGCTATAACCCATCGTTTTTGTCATTTTGTCATTTTTTTCAAATCTTCAAAAATGATGAAAAACGGCGCGCTATAGTATGCCGTACGATATGGGCTATAGCCCATGGTCCAAAATGATGAGAAACGAGGCTAATTTCTTTTTTCAAAATTTCAAAAAACATGGGCTATAACCCATCGTTTTTGTCATTTTGTCATTTTTTTCAAATCTTCAAAAATGATGAAAAACGCCGCGCTATAGTTTGCCGTACGATATGGGCTATAGCCCATGGTCCAAAATGATGAGAAACGAGGCTAACTTTTTTTTTCAAAATTTCAAAAAACATGGGCTATAACCCATCGTTTTTGTCATTTCGTCATTTTTTTCAAATATTCAAAAATGATGAAAAACTGCGCGCTATAGTATGCCGTACGATATGGAATATAGCCCATGGTCCAAAATGATGAGAAACGAGGCTAACTTTTTTTTTCAAAATTTCAAAAAACATGGGCTATAACCCATCGTTTTTGTCATTTCGTCATTTTTTTCAAATCTTCAAAAATGATGAAAAACGGCGCGCTATAGTATGCCGTACGATATGGGCTATAGCCCACGGTCCAAAATGATGAGAAACGAGGCTAACTTTTTTTTTCAAAATTTCAAAAAACATGGGCTATAACCTTTCGTTTTTGTCATTTTGTCATTTTTTTCAAATCTTCAAAAATGATGAAAAACGGCGCGCTATAGTATGCCGTACGATATGGGCTATAGCCCATGGTCCAAAATGATGAGAAACGAGGCTAACTTTTTTTTCCAAAATTTCAAAAAACATGGGCTATAACCTTTCGTTTTTGTCATTTTGTCATTTTTTTCAAATCTTCAAAAATGATGAAAAACGGCGCGCTATAGTATGCTGTACGATATGGGCTATAGCCCATGGTCCAAAATGATGAGAAACGAGGCTAACTTTTTTTTCCAAAATTTCAAAAAACATGGGCTATAACCTTTCGTTTTTGTCATTTTGTCATTTTTGTCAAATCATCAAAAATGATGAAAAACGGCGCGCTATAGTATGCCGTACGATATGGGCTATAGCCCATGGTCCAAAATGATGAGAAACGAGGCTAACTTTTTTTTTCAAAATTTCAAAAAACATGGGCTATAACCCATCGTTTTTGTCATTTCGTCATTTTTTTCAAAACTTCAAAAATGATGAAAAACGGCGCGCTATAGTATGCCGTACGATATGGGCTATAGCCCACGGTCCAAAATGATGAGAAACGAGGCTAACTTTTTTTTTCAAAATTTCAAAAAACATGGGCTATAACCTTTCGTTTTTGTCATTTTGTCATTTTTTTCAAATCTTCAAAAATGATGAAAAACGGCGCGCTATAGTTTGCCGTACGATATGGGCTATAGCCCATGGTCCAAAATGATGAGAAACGAGGCTAACTTTTTTTTTCAAAATTTCAAAAAACATGGGCTATAACCCATCGTTTTTGTCATTTCGTCATTTTTTTAAAATATTCAAAAATGATGAAAAACTGCGCGCTATAGTATGCCGTACGATATGGGCTATAGCCCATGGTCCAAAATGATGAGAAACGAGGCTAACTTTTTTTTTCAAAATTTCAAAAAACATGGGCTATAACCCATCGTTTTTGTCATTTCGTCATTTTTTTTCAAATCTTCAAAAATGATGAAAAACGGCGCGCTATAGTATGCCGTACGATATGGGCTATAGCCCACGGTCCAAAATGATGAGAAACGAGGCTAATTTCTTTTTTCAAAATTTCAAAAAACATGGGCTATAACCCATCGTTTTTGTCATTTTGTCATTTTTTTCAAATCTTCAAAAATGATGAAAAACGGCGCGCTATAGTATGCCGTACGATATGGGCTATAGCCCATGGTCCAAAATGATGAGAAACGAGGCTAACTTTTTTTTTCAAAATTTCAAAAAACATGGGCTATAACCCATCGTTTTTGTCATTTCGTCATTTTTTTAAAATATTCAAAAATGATGAAAAACTGCGCGCTATAGTATGCCGTACGATATGGGCTATAGCCCATGGTCCAAAATGATGAGAAACGAGGCTAACTTTTTTTTTCAAAATTTCAAAAAACATGGGCTATAACCCATCGTTTTTGTCATTTCGTCATTTTTTTTCAAATCTTCAAAAATGATGAAAAACGGCGCGCTATAGTATGCCGTACGATATGGGCTATAGCCCACGGTCCAAAATGATGAGAAACGAGGCTAATTTCTTTTTTCAAAATTTCAAAAAACATGGGCTATAACCCATCGTTTTTGTCATTTTGTCATTTTTTTCAAATCTTCAAAAATGATGAAAAACGCCGCGCTATAGTTTGCCGTACGATATGGGCTATAGCCCATGGTCCAAAATGATGAGAAACGAGGCTAACTTTTTTTTCCAAAATTTCAAAAAACATGGGCTATAACCCATCGTTTTTGTCATTTCGTCATTTTTTTCAAATATTCAAAAATGATGAAAAACTGCGCGCTATAGTATGCCGTACGATATGGAATATAGCCCATGGTCCAAAATGATGAGAAACGAGGCTAACTTTTTTTTTCAAAATTTCAAAAAACATGGGCTATAACCCATCGTTTTTGTCATTTCGTCATTTTTTTCAAATCTTCAAAAATGATGAAAAACGGCGCGCTATAGTATGCCGTACGATATGGGCTATAGCCCACGGTCCAAAATGATGAGAAACGAGGCTAACTTTTTTTTTCAAAATTTCAAAAAACATGGGCTATAACCTTTCGTTTTTGTCATTTTGTCATTTTTTTCAAATCTTCAAAAATGATGAAAAACGGCGCGCTATAGTATGCCGTACGATATGGGCTATAGCCCATGGTCCAAAATGATGAGAAACGAGGCTAACTTTTTTTTCCAAAATTTCAAAAAACATGGGCTATAACCTTTCGTTTTTGTCATTTTGTCATTTTTTTCAAATCTTCAAAAATGATGAAAAACTGCGCGCTATAGTATGCTGTACGATATGGGCTATAGCCCATGGTCCAAAATGATGAGAAACGAGGCTAACTTTTTTTTCCAAAATTTCAAAAAACATGGGCTATAACCTTTCGTTTTTGTCATTTTGTCATTTTTGTCAAATCATCAAAAATGATGAAAAACGGCGCGCTATAGTATGCCGTACGATATGGGCTATAGCCCATGGTCCAAAATGATGAGAAACGAGGCTAACCTTTTTTTTCAAAATTTCAAAAAACATGGGCTATAACCCATCGTTTTTGTCATTTCGTAATTTTTTTCAAATCTTCAAAAATGATGAAAAACGGCGCGCTATAGTATGCCGTACGATATGGGCTATAGCCCATGGTCCAAAATAATGAGAAACGAGGCTAACTTTTTTTTTCAAAATTTCAAAAAACATGGGCTATAACCCATCGTTTTTGTCATTTCGTCATTTTTTTTCAAATCTTCAAAAATGATGAAAAACGGCGCGCTATAGTATGCCGTACGATATGGGCTATAGCCCACGGTCCAAAATGATGAGAAACGAGGCTAACTTTTTTTTTCAAAATTTCAAAAAACATGGGCTATAACCTTTCGTTTTTGTCATTTTGTCATTTTTTCAAATCTTCAAAAATGATGAAAAACGGCGCGCTATAGTATGCCGTACGATATGGGCTATAGCCCATGGTCCAAAATGATGAGAAACGAGGCTAACTTTTTTTTCCAAAATTTCAAAAAACATGGGCTATAACCTTTCGTTTTTGTCATTTTGTCATTTTTTTCAAATCTTCAAAAATGATGAAAAACGGCGCGCTATAGTATGCTGTACGATATGGGCTATAGCCCATGGTCCAAAATGATGAGAAACGAGGCTAACTTTTTTTTCCAAAATTTCAAAAAACATGGGCTATAACCTTTCGTTTTTGTCATTTTGTCATTTTTGTCAAATCATCAAAAATGATGAAAAACGGCGCGCTATAGTATGCCGTACGATATGGGCTATAGCCCACGGTCCAAAATGATGAGAAACGAGGCTAATTTCTTTTTTCAAAATTTCAAAAAACATGGGCTATAACCCATCGTTTTTGTCATTTTGTCATTTTTTTCAAATCTTCAAAAATGATGAAAAACGCCGCGCTATAGTTTGCCGTACGATATGGGCTATAGCCCATGGTCCAAAATGATGAGAAACGAGGCTAACTTTTTTTTCCAAAATTTCAAAAAACATGGGCTATAACCCATCGTTTTTGTCATTTCGTCATTTTTTTCAAATATTCAAAAATGATGAAAAACTGCGCGCTATAGTATGCCGTACGATATGGAATATAGCCCATGGTCCAAAATGATGAGAAACGAGGCTAACTTTTTTTTTCAAAATTTCAAAAAACATGGGCTATAACCCATCGTTTTTGTCATTTCGTCATTTTTTTCAAATCTTCAAAAATGATGAAAAACGGCGCGCTATAGTATGCCGTACGATATGGGCTATAGCCCACGGTCCAAAATGATGAGAAACGAGGCTAACTTTTTTTTTCAAAATTTCAAAAAACATGGGCTATAACCTTTCGTTTTTGTCATTTTGTCATTTTTTTCAAATCTTCAAAAATGATGAAAAACGGCGCGCTATAGTATGCCGTACGATATGGGCTATAGCCCATGGTCCAAAATGATGAGAAACGAGGCTAACTTTTTTTTCCAAAATTTCAAAAAACATGGGCTATAACCTTTCGTTTTTGTCATTTTGTCATTTTTTTCAAATCTTCAAAAATGATGAAAAACGGCGCGCTATAGTATGCTGTACGATATGGGCTATAGCCCATGGTCCAAAATGATGAGAAACGAGGCTAACTTTTTTTTCCAAAATTTCAAAAAACATGGGCTATAACCTTTCGTTTTTGTCATTTTGTCATTTTTGTCAAATCATCAAAAATGATGAAAAACGGCGCGCTATAGTATGCCGTACGATATGGGCTATAGCCCATGGTCCAAAATGATGAGAAACGAGGCTAACCTTTTTTTTCAAAATTTCAAAAAACATGGGCTATAACCCATCGTTTTTGTCATTTCGTAATTTTTTTCAAATCTTCAAAAATGATGAAAAACGGCGCGCTATAGTATGCCGTACGATATGGGCTATAGCCCATGGTCCAAAATAATGAGAAACGAGGCTAACTTTTTTTTTCAAAATTTCAAAAAACATGGGCTATAACCCATCGTTTTTGTCATTTCGTCATTTTTTTTCAAATCTTCAAAAATGATGAAAAACGGCGCGCTATAGTATGCCGTACGATATGGGCTATAGCCCACGGTCCAAAATGATGAGAAACGAGGCTAACTTTTTTTTTCAAAATTTCAAAAAACATGGGCTATAACCTTTCGTTTTTGTCATTTTGTCATTTTTTCAAATCTTCAAAAATGATGAAAAACGGCGCGCTATAGTATGCCGTACGATATGGGCTATAGCCCATGGTCCAAAATGATGAGAAACGAGGCTAACTTTTTTTTCCAAAATTTCAAAAAACATGGGCTATAACCTTTCGTTTTTGTCATTTTGTCATTTTTTTCAAATCTTCAAAAATGATGAAAAACGGCGCGCTATAGTATGCTGTACGATATGGGCTATAGCCCATGGTCCAAAATGATGAGAAACGAGGCTAACTTTTTTTTCCAAAATTTCAAAAAACATGGGCTATAACCTTTCGTTTTTGTCATTTTGTCATTTTTTTCAAATCTTCAAAAATGATGAAAAACGGCGCGCTATAGTATGCCGTACGATATGGGCTATAGCCCATGGTCCAAAATGATGAGAAACGAGGCTAACTTTTTTTTTCAAAATTTCAAAAAACATGGGCTATAACCCATCGTTTTTGTCATTTCGTCATTTTTTTCAAATCTTCAAAAATGATGAAAAACGGCGCGCTATAGTATGCCGTACGATATGGGCTATAGCCCACGGTCCAAAATGATGAGAAACGAGGCTAACTTTTTTTTTCAAAATTTCAAAAAACATGGGCTATAACCTTTCGTTTTTGTCATTTTGTCATTTTTTTCAAATCTTCAAAAATGATGAAAAACGGCGCGCTATAGTTTGCCGTACGATATGGGCTATAGCCCATGGTCCAAAATGATGAGAAACGAGGCTAACTTTTTTTTTCAAAATTTCAAAAAACATGGGCTATAACCCATCGTTTTTGTCATTTCGTCATTTTTTTAAAATATTCAAAAATGATGAAAAACTGCGCGCTATAGTATGCCGTACGATATGGTCTATAGCCCATGGTCCAAAATGATGAGAAACGAGGCTAACTTTTTTTTTCAAAATTTCAAAAAACATGGGCTATAACCCATCGTTTTTGTCATTTCGTCATTTTTTTTCAAATCTTCAAAAATGATGAAAAACGGCGCGCTATAGTATGCCGTACGATATGGAATATAGCCCATGGTCCAAAATGATGAGAAACGAGGCTAACTTTTTTTTTCAAAATTTCAAAAAACATGGGCTATAACCCATCGTTTTTGTCATTTCGTCATTTTTTTCAAATCTTCAAAAATGATGAAAAACGGCGCGCTATAGTATGCTGTACGATATGGGCTATAGCCCACGGTCCAAAATGATGAGAAACGAGGCTAACTTTTTTTTTCAAAATTTCAAAAAACATGGGCTATAACCTTTCGTTTTTGTCATTTTGTCATTTTTTTCAAATCTTCAAAAATGATGAAAAACGGCGCGCTATAGTATGCCGTACGATATGGGCTATAGCCCATGGTCCAAAATGATGAGAAACGAGGCTAACTTTTTTTTCCAAAATTTCAAAAAACATGGGCTATAACCTTTCGTTTTTGTCATTTTGTCATTTTTTTCAAATCTTCAAAAATGATGAAAAACGGCGCGCTATAGTATGCCGTACGATATGGGCTATAGCCCATGGTCCAAAATGATGAGAAACGAGGCTAACTTTTTTTTTCAAAATTTCAAAAAACATGGGCTATAACCCATCGTTTTTGTCATTTCGTCATTTTTTTCAAATCTTCAAAAATGATGAAAAACGGCGCGCTATAGTATGCCGTACGATATGGGCTATAGCCCACGGTCCAAAATGATGAGAAACGAGGCTAACTTTTTTTTTCAAAATTTCAAAAAACATGGGCTATAACCTTTCGTTTTTGTCATTTTGTCATTTTTTTCAAATCTTCAAAAATGATGAAAAACGGCGCGCTATAGTTTGCCGTACGATATGGGCTATAGCCCATGGTCCAAAATGATGAGAAACGAGGCTAACTTTTTTTTTCAAAATTTCAAAAAACATGGGCTATAACCCATCGTTTTTGTCATTTCGTCATTTTTTTAAAATATTCAAAAATGATGAAAAACTGCGCGCTATAGTATGCCGTACGATATGGGCTATAGCCCATGGTCCAAAATGATGAGAAACGAGGCTAACTTTTTTTTTCAAAATTTCAAAAAACATGGGCTATAACCCATCGTTTTTGTCATTTCGTCATTTTTTTTCAAATCTTCAAAAATGATGAAAAACGGCGCGCTATAGTATGCCGTACGATATGGGCTATAGCCCACGGTCCAAAATGATGAGAAACGAGGCTAATTTCTTTTTTCAAAATTTCAAAAAACATGGGCTATAACCCATCGTTTTTGTCATTTTGTCATTTTTTTCAAATCTTCAAAAATGATGAAAAACGCCGCGCTATAGTTTGCCGTACGATATGGGCTATAGCCCATGGTCCAAAATGATGAGAAACGAGGCTAACTTTTTTTTTCAAAATTTCAAAAAACATGGGCTATAACCCATCGTTTTTGTCATTTCGTCATTTTTTTCAAATATTCAAAAATGATGAAAAACTGCGCGCTATAGTATGCCGTACGATATGGAATATAGCCCATGGTCCAAAATGATGAGAAACGAGGCTAACTTTTTTTTTCAAAATTTCAAAAAACATGGGCTATAACCCATCGTTTTTGTCATTTCGTCATTTTTTTCAAATCTTCAAAAATGATGAAAAACGGCGCGCTATAGTATGCTGTACGATATGGGCTATAGCCCACGGTCCAAAATGATGAGAAACGAGGCTAACTTTTTTTTTCAAAATTTCAAAAAACATGGGCTATAACCTTTCGTTTTTGTCATTTTGTCATTTTTTTCAAATCTTCAAAAATGATGAAAAACGGCGCGCTATAGTATGCCGTACGATATGGGCTATAGCCCATGGTCCAAAATGATGAGAAACGAGGCTAACTTTTTTTTCCAAAATTTCAAAAAACATGGGCTATAACCTTTCGTTTTTGTCATTTTGTCATTTTTTTCAAATCTTCAAAAATGATGAAAAACGGCGCGCTATAGTATGCTGTACGATATGGGCTATAGCCCATGGTCCAAAATGATGAGAAACGAGGCTAACTTTTTTTTCCAAAATTTCAAAAAACATGGGCTATAACCTTTCGTTTTTGTCATTTTGTCATTTTTGTCAAATCATCAAAAATGATGAAAAACGGCGCGCTATAGTATGCCGTACGATATGGGCTATAGCCCATGGTCCAAAATGATGAGAAACGAGGCTAACCTTTTTTTTCAAAATTTCAAAAAACATGGGCTATAACCCATCGTTTTTGTCATTTCGTAATTTTTTTCAAATCTTCAAAAATGATGAAAAACGGCGCGCTATAGTATGCCGTACGATATGGGCTATAGCCCATGGTCCAAAATAATGAGAAACGAGGCTAACTTTTTTTTTCAAAATTTCAAAAAACATGGGCTATAACCCATCGTTTTTGTCATTTCGTCATTTTTTTTCAAATCTTCAAAAATGATGAAAAACGGCGCGCTATAGTATGCCGTACGATATGGGCTATAGCCCACGGTCCAAAATGATGAGAAACGAGGCTAACTTTTTTTTTCAAAATTTCAAAAAACATGGGCTATAACCTTTCGTTTTTGTCATTTTGTCATTTTTTCAAATCTTCAAAAATGATGAAAAACTGCGCGCTATAGTATGCCGTACGATATGGGCTATAGCCCATGGTCCAAAATGATGAGAAACGAGGCTAACTTTTTTTTTCAAAATTTCAAAAAACATGGGCTATAACCCATCGTTTTTGTCATTTCGTCATTTTTTTCAAATCTTCAAAAATGATGAAAAACGGCGCGCTATAGTATGCCGTACGATATGGGCTATAGCCCACGGTCCAAAATGATGAGAAACGAGGCTAATTTCTTTTTTCAAAATTTCAAAAAACATGGGCTATAACCCATCGTTTTTGTCATTTTGTCATTTTTTTCAAATCTTCAAAAATGATGAAAAACGCCGCGCTATAGTTTGCCGTACGATATGGGCTATAGCCCATGGTCCAAAATGATGAGAAACGAGGCTAACTTTTTTTTTCAAAATTTCAAAAAACATGGGCTATAACCCATCGTTTTTGTCATTTCGTCATTTTTTTCAAATATTCAAAAATGATGAAAAACTGCGCGCTATAGTATGCCGTACGATATGGAATATAGCCCATGGTCCAAAATGATGAGAAACGAGGCTAACTTTTTTTTTCAAAATTTCAAAAAACATGGGCTATAACCCATCGTTTTTGTCATTTCGTCATTTTTTTCAAATCTTCAAAAATGATGAAAAACGGCGCGCTATAGTATGCTGTACGATATGGGCTATAGCCCACGGTCCAAAATGATGAGAAACGAGGCTAACTTTTTTTTTCAAAATTTCAAAAAACATGGGCTATAACCTTTCGTTTTTGTCATTTTGTCATTTTTTTCAAATCTTCAAAAATGATGAAAAACGGCGCGCTATAGTATGCCGTACGATATGGGCTATAGCCCATGGTCCAAAATGATGAGAAACGAGGCTAACTTTTTTTTCCAAAATTTCAAAAAACATGGGCTATAACCTTTCGTTTTTGTCATTTTGTCATTTTTTTCAAATCTTCAAAAATGATGAAAAACGGCGCGCTATAGTATGCTGTACGATATGGGCTATAGCCCATGGTCCAAAATGATGAGAAACGAGGCTAACTTTTTTTTCCAAAATTTCAAAAAACATGGGCTATAACCTTTCGTTTTTGTCATTTTGTCATTTTTGTCAAATCATCAAAAATGATGAAAAACGGCGCGCTATAGTATGCCGTACGATATGGGCTATAGCCCATGGTCCAAAATGATGAGAAACGAGGCTAACCTTTTTTTTCAAAATTTCAAAAAACATGGGCTATAACCCATCGTTTTTGTCATTTCGTAATTTTTTTCAAATCTTCAAAAATGATGAAAAACGGCGCGCTATAGTATGCCGTACGATATGGGCTATAGCCCATGGTCCAAAATAATGAGAAACGAGGCTAACTTTTTTTTTCAAAATTTCAAAAAACATGGGCTATAACCCATCGTTTTTGTCATTTCGTCATTTTTTTTCAAATCTTCAAAAATGATGAAAAACGGCGCGCTATAGTATGCCGTACGATATGGGCTATAGCCCACGGTCCAAAATGATGAGAAACGAGGCTAACTTTTTTTTTCAAAATTTCAAAAAACATGGGCTATAACCTTTCGTTTTTGTCATTTTGTCATTTTTTCAAATCTTCAAAAATGATGAAAAACTGCGCGCTATAGTATGCCGTACGATATGGGCTATAGCCCATGGTCCAAAATGATGAGAAACGAGGCTAACTTTTTTTTTCAAAATTTCAAAAAACATGGGCTATAACCCATCGTTTTTGTCATTTCGTCATTTTTTTCAAATCTTCAAAAATGATGAAAAACGGCGCGCTATAGTATGCCGTACGATATGGGCTATAGCCCACGGTCCAAAATGATGAGAAACGAGGCTAACTTTTTTTTTCAAAATTTCAAAAAACATGGGCTATAACCTTTCGTTTTTGTCATTTTGTCATTTTTTTCAAATCTTCAAAAATGATGAAAAACGGCGCGCTATAGTTTGCCGTACGATATGGGCTATAGCCCATGGTCCAAAATGATGAGAAACGAGGCTAACTTTTTTTTTCAAAATTTCAAAAAACATGGGCTATAACCCATCGTTTTTGTCATTTCGTCATTTTTTTAAAATATTCAAAAATGATGAAAAACTGCGCGCTATAGTATGCCGTACGATATGGGCTATAGCCCATGGTCCAAAATGATGAGAACGAGGCTAACTTTTTTTTTCAAAATTTCAAAAAACATGGGCTATAACCCATCGTTTTTGTCATTTCGTCATTTTTTTCAAATCTTCAAAAATGATGAAAAACGGCGCGCTATAGTATGCCGTACGATATGGGCTATAGCCCACGGTCCAAAATGATGAGAAACGAGGCTAACTTTTTTTTTCAAAATTTCAAAAAACATGGGCTATAACCTTTCGTTTTTGTCATTTTGTCATTTTTTTCAAATCTTCAAAAATGATGAAAAACGGCGCGCTATAGTATGCCGTACGATATGGGCTATAGCCCATGGTCCAAAATTATGAGAAACGAGGCTAACTTTTTTTTCCAAAATTTCAAAAAACATGGGCTATAACCTTTCGTTTTTGTCATTTTGTCATTTTTTTCAAATCTTCAAAAATGATGAAAAACGGCGCGCTATAGTATGCTGTACGATATGGGCTATAGCCCATGGTCCAAAATGATGAGAAACGAGGCTAACTTTTTTTTCCAAAATTTCAAAAAACATGGGCTATAACCTTTCGTTTTTGTCATTTTGTCATTTTTGTCAAATCATCAAAAATGATGAAAAACGGCGCGCTATAGTATGCCGTACGATATGGGCTATAGCCCATGGTCCAAAATGATGAGAAACGAGGCTAACCTTTTTTTTCAAAATTTCAAAAAACATGGGCTATAACCCATCGTTTTTGTCATTTCGTAATTTTTTTCAAATCTTCAAAAATGATGAAAAACGGCGCGCTATAGTATGCCGTACGATATGGGCTATAGCCCACGGTCCAAAATGATGAGAAACGAGGCTAACTTTTTTTTTCAAAATAAAAAAAAACATGGGCTATAACCTTTCGTTTTTGTCATTTTGTCATTTTTTTCAAATCTTCAAAAATGATGAAAAACGGCGCGCTATAGTATGCCGTACGATATGGGCTATAGACCATGGTCCAAAATGATGAGAAACGAGGCTAACTTTTTTTTCCAAAATTTCAAAAAACATGGGCTATAACCTTTCGTTTTTGTCATTTTGTCATTTTTTCAAATCTTCAAAAATGATGAAAAACTGCGCGCTATAGTATGCCGTACGATATGGGCTATAGCCCATGGTCCAAAATGATGAGAAACGAGGCTAACTTTTTTTTCCAAAATTTCAAAAAACATGGGCTATAACCTTTCGTTTTTGTCATTTTGTCATTTTTGTCAAATCATCAAAAATGATGAAAAACGGCGCGCTATAGTATGCCGTACGATATGGGCTATAGCCCATGGTCCAAAATTATGAGAAACGAGGCTAACCTTTTTTTTCAAAATTTCAAAAAACATGGGCTATAACCCATCGTTTTTGTCATTTCGTAATTTTTTTCAAATCTTCAAAAATGATGAAAAACGGCGCGCTATAGTATGCCGTACGATATGGGCTATAGCCCACGGTCCAAAATGATGAGAAACGAGGCTAACTTTTTTTTTCAAAATAAAAAAAAACATGGGCTATAACCTTTCGTTTTTGTCATTTTGTCATTTTTTTCAAATCTTCAAAAATGATGAAAAACGGCGCGCTATAGTATGCCGTACGATATGGGCTATAGACCATGGTCCAAAATGATGAGAAACGAGGCTAACTTTTTTTTCCAAAATTTCAAAAAACATGGGCTATAACCTTTCGTTTTTGTCATTTTGTCATTTTTTCAAATCTTCAAAAATGATGAAAAACTGCGCGCTATAGTATGCCGTACGATATGGGCTATAGCCCATGGTCCAAAATGATGAGAAACGAGGCTAACTTTTTTTTTCAAAATTTCAAAAAACATGGGCTATAACCCATCGTTTTTGTCATTTCGTCATTTTTTTCAAATCTTCAAAAATGATGAAAAACGGCGCGCTATAGTATGCCGTACGATATGGGCTATAGCCCACGGTCCAAAATGATGAGAAACGAGGCTAACTTTTTTTTTCAAAATTTCAAAAAACATGGGCTATAACCTTTCGTTTTTGTCATTTTGTCATTTTTTTCAAATCTTCAAAAATGATGAAAAACGGCGCGCTATAGTTTGCCGTACGATATGGGCTATAGCCCATGGTCCAAAATGATGAGAAACGAGGCTAACTTTTTTTTCCAAAATTTCAAAAAACATGGGCTATAACCTTTCGTTTTTGTCATTTTGTCATTTTTTTCAAAAATTCAAAAATGATGAAAAACGGCGCGCTATAGTATGCCGTACGATATGGGCTATAGCCCATGGTCCAAAATGATGAGAAACGAGGCTAACTTTTTTTTCCAAAATTTCAAAAAACATGGGCTATAACCTTTCGTTTTTGTCATTTTGTCATTTTTTTCAAATCTTCAAAAATGATGAAAAACGCCGCGCTATAGTTTGCCGTACGATATGGGCTATAGCCCATGGTCCAAAATGATGAGAAACGAGGCTAACTTTTTTTTTCAAAATTTCAAAAAACATGGGCTATAACCCATCGTTTTTGTCATTTCGTCATTTTTTTCAAATATTCAAAAATGATGAAAAACTGCGCGCTATAGTATGCCGTACGATATGGGCTATAGCCCATGGTCCAAAATGATGAGAAACGAGGCTAACTTTTTTTTTCAAAATTTCAAAAAACATGGGCTATAACCCATCGTTTTTGTCATTTCGTCATTTTTTTCAAATCTTCAAAAATGATGAAAAACGGCGCGCTATAGTATGCCGTACGATATGGGCTATAGCCCACGGTCCAAAATGATGAGAAACGAGGCTAACTTTTTTTTTCAAAATTTCAAAAAACATGGGCTATAACCTTTCGTTTTTGTCATTTTGTCATTTTTTTCAAATCTTCAAAAATGATGAAAAACGGCGCGCTATAGTATGCCGTACGATATGGGCTATAGCCCATGGTCCAAAATGATGAGAAACGAGGCTAACTTTTTTTTCCAAAATTTCAAAAAACATGGGCTATAACCCATCGTTTTTGTCATTTTGTCATTTTTTTCAAATCTTCAAAAATGATGAAAAACGGCGCGCTATAGTATGCCGTACGATATGGGCTATAGCCCATGGTCCAAAATGATGAGAAACGAGGCTAATTTCTTTTTTCAAAATTTCAAAAAACATGGGCTATAACCTTTCGTTTTTGTCATTTTGTCATTTTTTTCAAATCTTCAAAAATGATGAAAAACGCCGCGCTATAGTTTGCCGTACGATATGGGCTATAGCCCATGGTCCAAAATGATGAGAAACGAGGCTAACTTTTTTTTTCAAAATTTCAAAAAACATGGGCTATAACCCATCGTTTTTGTCATTTCGTCATTTTTTTCAAATATTCAAAAATGATGAAAAACTGCGCGCTATAGTATGCCGTACGATATGGAATATAGCCCATGGTCCAAAATGATGAGAAACGAGGCTAACTTTTTTTTTCAAAATTTAAAAAAACATGGGCTATAACCCATCGTTTTTGTCATTTCGTCATTTTTTTCAAATCTTCAAAAATGATGAAAAACGGCGCGCTATAGTATGCCGTACGATATGGGCTATAGCCCACGGTCCAAAATGATGAGAAACGAGGCTAACTTTTTTTTTCAAAATTTCAAAAAACATGGGCTATAACCTTTCGTTTTTGTCATTTTGTCATTTTTTTCAAATCTTCAAAAATGATGAAAAACGGCGCGCTATAGTATGCCGTACGATATGGGCTATAGCCCATGGTCCAAAATGATGAGAAACGAGGCTAACTTTTTTTTCCAAAATTTCAAAAAACATGGGCTATAACCTTTCGTTTTTGTCATTTTGTCATTTTTTTCAAATCTTCAAAAATGATGAAAAACGGCGCGCTATAGTATGCTGTACGATATGGGCTATAGCCCATGGTCCAAAATGATGAGAAACGAGGCTAACTTTTTTTTCCAAAATTTCAAAAAACATGGGCTATAACCTTTCGTTTTTGTCATTTTGTCATTTTTGTCAAATCATCAAAAATGATGAAAAACGGCGCGCTATAGTATGCCGTACGATATGGGCTATAGCCCATGGTCCAAAATGATGAGAAACGAGGCTAACCTTTTTTTTCAAAATTTCAAAAAACATGGGCTATAACCCATCGTTTTTGTCATTTCGTAATTTTTTTCAAATCTTCAAAAATGATGAAAAACGGCGCGCTATAGTATGCCGTACGATATGGGCTATAGCCCATGGTCCAAAATAATGAGAAACGAGGCTAACTTTTTTTTTCAAAATTTCAAAAAACATGGGCTATAACCCATCGTTTTTGTCATTTCGTCATTTTTTTTCAAATCTTCAAAAATGATGAAAAACGGCGCGCTATAGTATGCCGTACGATATGGGCTATAGCCCACGGTCCAAAATGATGAGAAACGAGGCTAACTTTTTTTTTCAAAATTTCAAAAAACATGGGCTATAACCTTTCGTTTTTGTCATTTTGTCATTTTTTCAAATCTTCAAAAATGATGAAAAACTGCGCGCTATAGTATGCCGTACGATATGGGCTATAGCCCATGGTCCAAAATGATGAGAAACGAGGCTAACTTTTTTTTTCAAAATTTCAAAAAACATGGGCTATAACCCATCGTTTTTGTCATTTCGTCATTTTTTTCAAATCTTCAAAAATGATGAAAAACGGCGCGCTATAGTATGCCGTACGATATGGGCTATAGCCCACGGTCCAAAATGATGAGAAACGAGGCTAACTTTTTTTTTCAAAATTTCAAAAAACATGGGCTATAACCTTTCGTTTTTGTCATTTTGTCATTTTTTTCAAATCTTCAAAAATGATGAAAAACGGCGCGCTATAGTTTGCCGTACGATATGGGCTATAGCCCATGGTCCAAAATGATGAGAAACGAGGCTAACTTTTTTTTTCAAAATTTCAAAAAACATGGGCTATAACCCATCGTTTTTGTCATTTCGTCATTTTTTTAAAATATTCAAAAATGATGAAAAACTGCGCGCTATAGTATGCCGTACGATATGGGCTATAGCCCATGGTCCAAAATGATGAGAACGAGGCTAACTTTTTTTTTCAAAATTTCAAAAAACATGGGCTATAACCCATCGTTTTTGTCATTTCGTCATTTTTTTCAAATCTTCAAAAATGATGAAAAACGGCGCGCTATAGTATGCCGTACGATATGGGCTATAGCCCACGGTCCAAAATGATGAGAAACGAGGCTAACTTTTTTTTTCAAAATTTCAAAAAACATGGGCTATAACCTTTCGTTTTTGTCATTTTGTCATTTTTTTCAAATCTTCAAAAATGATGAAAAACGGCGCGCTATAGTATGCCGTACGATATGGGCTATAGCCCATGGTCCAAAATTATGAGAAACGAGGCTAACTTTTTTTTCCAAAATTTCAAAAAACATGGGCTATAACCTTTCGTTTTTGTCATTTTGTCATTTTTTTCAAATCTTCAAAAATGATGAAAAACGGCGCGCTATAGTATGCTGTACGATATGGGCTATAGCCCATGGTCCAAAATGATGAGAAACGAGGCTAACTTTTTTTTCCAAAATTTCAAAAAACATGGGCTATAACCTTTCGTTTTTGTCATTTTGTCATTTTTGTCAAATCATCAAAAATGATGAAAAACGGCGCGCTATAGTATGCCGTACGATATGGGCTATAGCCCATGGTCCAAAATGATGAGAAACGAGGCTAACCTTTTTTTTCAAAATTTCAAAAAACATGGGCTATAACCCATCGTTTTTGTCATTTCGTAATTTTTTTCAAATCTTCAAAAATGATGAAAAACGGCGCGCTATAGTATGCCGTACGATATGGGCTATAGCCCACGGTCCAAAATGATGAGAAACGAGGCTAACTTTTTTTTTCAAAATAAAAAAAAAACATGGGCTATAACCTTTCGTTTTTGTCATTTTGTCATTTTTTTCAAATCTTCAAAAATGATGAAAAACGGCGCGCTATAGTATGCCGTACGATATGGGCTATAGACCATGGTCCAAAATGATGAGAAACGAGGCTAACTTTTTTTTCCAAAATTTCAAAAAACATGGGCTATAACCTTTCGTTTTTGTCATTTTGTCATTTTTTCAAATCTTCAAAAATGATGAAAAACTGCGCGCTATAGTATGCCGTACGATATGGGCTATAGCCCATGGTCCAAAATGATGAGAAACGAGGCTAACTTTTTTTTCCAAAATTTCAAAAAACATGGGCTATAACCTTTCGTTTTTGTCATTTTGTCATTTTTGTCAAATCATCAAAAATGATGAAAAACGGCGCGCTATAGTATGCCGTACGATATGGGCTATAGCCCATGGTCCAAAATGATGAGAAACGAGGCTAACCTTTTTTTTCAAAATTTCAAAAAACATGGGCTATAACCCATCGTTTTTGTCATTTCGTAATTTTTTTCAAATCTTCAAAAATGATGAAAAACGGCGCGCTATAGTATGCCGTACGATATGGGCTATAGCCCACGGTCCAAAATGATGAGAAACGAGGCTAACTTTTTTTTTCAAAATTTCAAAAAACATGGGCTATAACCTTTCGTTTTTGTCATTTTGTCATTTTTTTCAAATCTTCAAAAATGATGAAAAACGGCGCGCTATAGTATGCCGTACGATATGGGCTATAGCCCATGGTCCAAAATGATGAGAAACGAGGCTAACTTTTTTTTCCAAAATTTCAAAAAACATGGGCTATAACCTTTCGTTTTTGTCATTTTGTCATTTTTTTCAAATCTTCAAAAATGATGAAAAACGGCGCGCTATAGTATGCTGTACGATATGGGCTATAGCCCATGGTCCAAAATGATGAGAAACGAGGCTAACTTTTTTTTCCAAAATTTCAAAAAACATGGGCTATAACCTTTCGTTTTTGTCATTTTGTCATTTTTGTCAAATCATCAAAAATGATGAAAAACGGCGCGCTATAGTATGCCGTACGATATGGGCTATAGCCCATGGTCCAAAATGATGAGAAACGAGGCTAACCTTTTTTTTCAAAATTTCAAAAAACATGGGCTATAACCCATCGTTTTTGTCATTTCGTAATTTTTTTCAAATCTTCAAAAATGATGAAAAACGGCGCGCTATAGTATGCCGTACGATATGGGCTATAGCCCATGGTCCAAAATAATGAGAAACGAGGCTAACTTTTTTTTTCAAAATTTCAAAAAACATGGGCTATAACCCATCGTTTTTGTCATTTCGTCATTTTTTTTCAAATCTTCAAAAATGATGAAAAACGGCGCGCTATAGTATGCCGTACGATATGGGCTATAGCCCACGGTCCAAAATGATGAGAAACGAGGCTAACTTTTTTTTTCAAAATTTCAAAAAACATGGGCTATAACCTTTCGTTTTTGTCATTTTGTCATTTTTTCAAATCTTCAAAAATGATGAAAAACTGCGCGCTATAGTATGCCGTACGATATGGGCTATAGCCCATGGTCCAAAATGATGAGAAACGAGGCTAACTTTTTTTTTCAAAATTTCAAAAAACATGGGCTATAACCCATCGTTTTTGTCATTTCGTCATTTTTTTCAAATCTTCAAAAATGATGAAAAACGGCGCGCTATAGTATGCCGTACGATATGGGCTATAGCCCACGGTCCAAAATGATGAGAAACGAGGCTAACTTTTTTTTTCAAAATTTCAAAAAACATGGGCTATAACCTTTCGTTTTTGTCATTTTGTCATTTTTTTCAAATCTTCAAAAATGATGAAAAACGGCGCGCTATAGTTTGCCGTACGATATGGGCTATAGCCCATGGTCCAAAATGATGAGAAACGAGGCTAACTTTTTTTTTCAAAATTTCAAAAAACATGGGCTATAACCCATCGTTTTTGTCATTTCGTCATTTTTTTAAAATATTCAAAAATGATGAAAAACTGCGCGCTATAGTATGCCGTACGATATGGGCTATAGCCCATGGTCCAAAATGATGAGAACGAGGCTAACTTTTTTTTTCAAAATTTCAAAAAACATGGGCTATAACCCATCGTTTTTGTCATTTCGTCATTTTTTTCAAATCTTCAAAAATGATGAAAAACGGCGCGCTATAGTATGCCGTACGATATGGGCTATAGCCCACGGTCCAAAATGATGAGAAACGAGGCTAACTTTTTTTTTCAAAATTTCAAAAAACATGGGCTATAACCTTTCGTTTTTGTCATTTTGTCATTTTTTTCAAATCTTCAAAAATGATGAAAAACGGCGCGCTATAGTATGCCGTACGATATGGGCTATAGCCCATGGTCCAAAATTATGAGAAACGAGGCTAACTTTTTTTTCCAAAATTTCAAAAAACATGGGCTATAACCTTTCGTTTTTGTCATTTTGTCATTTTTTTCAAATCTTCAAAAATGATGAAAAACGGCGCGCTATAGTATGCTGTACGATATGGGCTATAGCCCATGGTCCAAAATGATGAGAAACGAGGCTAACTTTTTTTTCCAAAATTTCAAAAAACATGGGCTATAACCTTTCGTTTTTGTCATTTTGTCATTTTTGTCAAATCATCAAAAATGATGAAAAACGGCGCGCTATAGTATGCCGTACGATATGGGCTATAGCCCATGGTCCAAAATGATGAGAAACGAGGCTAACCTTTTTTTTCAAAATTTAAAAAAACATGGGCTATAACCCATCGTTTTTGTCATTTCGTAATTTTTTTCAAATCTTCAAAAATGATGAAAAACGGCGCGCTATAGTATGCCGTACGATATGGGCTATAGCCCACGGTCCAAAATGATGAGAAACGAGGCTAACTTTTTTTTTCAAAATAAAAAAAAACATGGGCTATAACCTTTCGTTTTTGTCATTTTGTCATTTTTTTCAAATCTTCAAAAATGATGAAAAACGGCGCGCTATAGTATGCCGTACGATATGGGCTATAGACCATGGTCCAAAATGATGAGAAACGAGGCTAACTTTTTTTTCCAAAATTTCAAAAAACATGGGCTATAACCTTTCGTTTTTGTCATTTTGTCATTTTTTCAAATCTTCAAAAATGATGAAAAACTGCGCGCTATAGTATGCCGTACGATATGGGCTATAGCCCATGGTCCAAAATGATGAGAAACGAGGCTAACTTTTTTTTCCAAAATTTCAAAAAACATGGGCTATAACCTTTCGTTTTTGTCATTTTGTCATTTTTGTCAAATCATCAAAAATGATGAAAAACGGCGCGCTATAGTATGCCGTACGATATGGGCTATAGCCCATGGTCCAAAATGATGAGAAACGAGGCTAACCTTTTTTTTCAAAATTTCAAAAAACATGGGCTATAACCCATCGTTTTTGTCATTTCGTAATTTTTTTCAAATCTTCAAAAATGATGAAAAACGGCGCGCTATAGTATGCCGTACGATATGGGCTATAGCCCACGGTCCAAAATGATGAGAAACGAGGCTAACTTTTTTTTTCAAAATAAAAAAAAACATGGGCTATAACCTTTCGTTTTTGTCATTTTGTCATTTTTTTCAAATCTTCAAAAATGATGAAAAACGGCGCGCTATAGTATGCCGTACGATATGGGCTATAGACCATGGTCCAAAATGATGAGAAACGAGGCTAACTTTTTTTTCCAAAATTTCAAAAAACATGGGCTATAACCTTTCGTTTTTGTCATTTTGTCATTTTTTCAAATCTTCAAAAATGATGAAAAACTGCGCGCTATAGTATGCCGTACGATATGGGCTATAGCCCATGGTCCAAAATGATGAGAAACGAGGCTAACTTTTTTTTCCAAAATTTCAAAAAACATGGGCTATAACCTTTCGTTTTTGTCATTTTGTCATTTTTGTCAAATCATCAAAAATGATGAAAAACGGCGCGCTATAGTATGCCGTACGATATGGGCTATAGCCCATGGTCCAAAATTATGAGAAACGAGGCTAACCTTTTTTTTCAAAATTTCAAAAAACATGGGCTATAACCCATCGTTTTTGTCATTTCGTAATTTTTTTCAAATCTTCAAAAATGATGAAAAACGGCGCGCTATAGTATGCCGTACGATATGGGCTATAGCCCACGGTCCAAAATGATGAGAAACGAGGCTAACTTTTTTTTTCAAAATAAAAAAAAACATGGGCTATAACCTTTCGTTTTTGTCATTTTGTCATTTTTTTCAAATCTTCAAAAATGATGAAAAACGGCGCGCTATAGTATGCCGTACGATATGGGCTATAGACCATGGTCCAAAATGATGAGAAACGAGGCTAACTTTTTTTTCCAAAATTTCAAAAAACATGGGCTATAACCTTTCGTTTTTGTCATTTTGTCATTTTTTCAAATCTTCAAAAATGATGAAAAACTGCGCGCTATAGTATGCCGTACGATATGGGCTATAGCCCATGGTCCAAAATGATGAGAAACGAGGCTAACTTTTTTTTTCAAAATTTCAAAAAACATGGGCTATAACCCATCGTTTTTGTCATTTCGTCATTTTTTTCAAATCTTCAAAAATGATGAAAAACGGCGCGCTATAGTATGCCGTACGATATGGGCTATAGCCCACGGTCCAAAATGATGAGAAACGAGGCTAACTTTTTTTTTCAAAATTTCAAAAAACATGGGCTATAACCTTTCGTTTTTGTCATTTTGTCATTTTTTTCAAATCTTCAAAAATGATGAAAAACGGCGCGCTATAGTTTGCCGTACGATATGGGCTATAGCCCATGGTCCAAAATGATGAGAAACGAGGCTAACTTTTTTTTCCAAAATTTCAAAAAACATGGGCTATAACCTTTCGTTTTTGTCATTTTGTCATTTTTTTCAAAAATTCAAAAATGATGAAAAACGGCGCGCTATAGTATGCCGTACGATATGGGCTATAGCCCATGGTCCAAAATGATGAGAAACGAGGCTAACTTTTTTTTCCAAAATTTCAAAAAACATGGGCTATAACCTTTCGTTTTTGTCATTTTGTCATTTTTTTCAAATCTTCAAAAATGATGAAAAACGCCGCGCTATAGTTTGCCGTACGATATGGGCTATAGCCCATGGTCCAAAATGATGAGAAACGAGGCTAACTTTTTTTTTCAAAATTTCAAAAAACATGGGCTATAACCCATCGTTTTTGTCATTTCGTCATTTTTTTCAAATATTCAAAAATGATGAAAAACTGCGCGCTATAGTATGCCGTACGATATGGGCTATAGCCCATGGTCCAAAATGATGAGAAACGAGGCTAACTTTTTTTTTCAAAATTTCAAAAAACATGGGCTATAACCCATCGTTTTTGTCATTTCGTCATTTTTTTCAAATCTTCAAAAATGATGAAAAACGGCGCGCTATAGTATGCCGTACGATATGGGCTATAGCCCACGGTCCAAAATGATGAGAAACGAGGCTAACTTTTTTTTTCAAAATTTCAAAAAACATGGGCTATAACCTTTCGTTTTTGTCATTTTGTCATTTTTTTCAAATCTTCAAAAATGATGAAAAACGGCGCGCTATAGTATGCCGTACGATATGGGCTATAGCCCATGGTCCAAAATGATGAGAAACGAGGCTAACTTTTTTTTCCAAAATTTCAAAAAACATGGGCTATAACCCATCGTTTTTGTCATTTTGTCATTTTTTTCAAATCTTCAAAAATGATGAAAAACGGCGCGCTATAGTATGCCGTACGATATGGGCTATAGCCCATGGTCCAAAATGATGAGAAACGAGGCTAATTTCTTTTTTCAAAATTTCAAAAAACATGGGCTATAACCTTTCGTTTTTGTCATTTTGTCATTTTTTTCAAATCTTCAAAAATGATGAAAAACGCCGCGCTATAGTTTGCCGTACGATATGGGCTATAGCCCATGGTCCAAAATGATGAGAAACGAGGCTAACTTTTTTTTTCAAAATTTCAAAAAACATGGGCTATAACCCATCGTTTTTGTCATTTCGTCATTTTTTTCAAATATTCAAAAATGATGAAAAACTGCGCGCTATAGTATGCCGTACGATATGGAATATAGCCCATGGTCCAAAATGATGAGAAACGAGGCTAACTTTTTTTTTCAAAATTTAAAAAAACATGGGCTATAACCCATCGTTTTTGTCATTTCGTCATTTTTTTCAAATCTTCAAAAATGATGAAAAACGGCGCGCTATAGTATGCCGTACGATATGGGCTATAGCCCACGGTCCAAAATGATGAGAAACGAGGCTAACTTTTTTTTTCAAAATTTCAAAAAACATGGGCTATAACCTTTCGTTTTTGTCATTTTGTCATTTTTTTCAAATCTTCAAAAATGATGAAAAACGGCGCGCTATAGTATGCCGTACGATATGGGCTATAGCCCATGGTCCAAAATGATGAGAAACGAGGCTAACTTTTTTTTCCAAAATTTCAAAAAACATGGGCTATAACCTTTCGTTTTTGTCATTTTGTCATTTTTTTCAAATCTTCAAAAATGATGAAAAACGGCGCGCTATAGTATGCTGTACGATATGGGCTATAGCCCATGGTCCAAAATGATGAGAAACGAGGCTAACTTTTTTTTCCAAAATTTCAAAAAACATGGGCTATAACCTTTCGTTTTTGTCATTTTGTCATTTTTGTCAAATCATCAAAAATGATGAAAAACGGCGCGCTATAGTATGCCGTACGATATGGGCTATAGCCCATGGTCCAAAATGATGAGAAACGAGGCTAACCTTTTTTTTCAAAATTTCAAAAAACATGGGCTATAACCCATCGTTTTTGTCATTTCGTAATTTTTTTCAAATCTTCAAAAATGATGAAAAACGGCGCGCTATAGTATGCCGTACGATATGGGCTATAGCCCATGGTCCAAAATAATGAGAAACGAGGCTAACTTTTTTTTTCAAAATTTCAAAAAACATGGGCTATAACCCATCGTTTTTGTCATTTCGTCATTTTTTTTCAAATCTTCAAAAATGATGAAAAACGGCGCGCTATAGTATGCCGTACGATATGGGCTATAGCCCACGGTCCAAAATGATGAGAAACGAGGCTAACTTTTTTTTTCAAAATTTCAAAAAACATGGGCTATAACCTTTCGTTTTTGTCATTTTGTCATTTTTTCAAATCTTCAAAAATGATGAAAAACTGCGCGCTATAGTATGCCGTACGATATGGGCTATAGCCCATGGTCCAAAATGATGAGAAACGAGGCTAACTTTTTTTTTCAAAATTTCAAAAAACATGGGCTATAACCCATCGTTTTTGTCATTTCGTCATTTTTTTCAAATCTTCAAAAATGATGAAAAACGGCGCGCTATAGTATGCCGTACGATATGGGCTATAGCCCACGGTCCAAAATGATGAGAAACGAGGCTAACTTTTTTTTTCAAAATTTCAAAAAACATGGGCTATAACCTTTCGTTTTTGTCATTTTGTCATTTTTTTCAAATCTTCAAAAATGATGAAAAACGGCGCGCTATAGTTTGCCGTACGATATGGGCTATAGCCCATGGTCCAAAATGATGAGAAACGAGGCTAACTTTTTTTTTCAAAATTTCAAAAAACATGGGCTATAACCCATCGTTTTTGTCATTTCGTCATTTTTTTAAAATATTCAAAAATGATGAAAAACTGCGCGCTATAGTATGCCGTACGATATGGGCTATAGCCCATGGTCCAAAATGATGAGAACGAGGCTAACTTTTTTTTTCAAAATTTCAAAAAACATGGGCTATAACCCATCGTTTTTGTCATTTCGTCATTTTTTTCAAATCTTCAAAAATGATGAAAAACGGCGCGCTATAGTATGCCGTACGATATGGGCTATAGCCCACGGTCCAAAATGATGAGAAACGAGGCTAACTTTTTTTTTCAAAATTTCAAAAAACATGGGCTATAACCTTTCGTTTTTGTCATTTTGTCATTTTTTTCAAATCTTCAAAAATGATGAAAAACGGCGCGCTATAGTATGCCGTACGATATGGGCTATAGCCCATGGTCCAAAATTATGAGAAACGAGGCTAACTTTTTTTTCCAAAATTTCAAAAAACATGGGCTATAACCTTTCGTTTTTGTCATTTTGTCATTTTTTTCAAATCTTCAAAAATGATGAAAAACGGCGCGCTATAGTATGCTGTACGATATGGGCTATAGCCCATGGTCCAAAATGATGAGAAACGAGGCTAACTTTTTTTTCCAAAATTTCAAAAAACATGGGCTATAACCTTTCGTTTTTGTCATTTTGTCATTTTTGTCAAATCATCAAAAATGATGAAAAACGGCGCGCTATAGTATGCCGTACGATATGGGCTATAGCCCATGGTCCAAAATGATGAGAAACGAGGCTAACCTTTTTTTTCAAAATTTCAAAAAACATGGGCTATAACCCATCGTTTTTGTCATTTCGTAATTTTTTTCAAATCTTCAAAAATGATGAAAAACGGCGCGCTATAGTATGCCGTACGATATGGGCTATAGCCCACGGTCCAAAATGATGAGAAACGAGGCTAACTTTTTTTTTCAAAATAAAAAAAAAACATGGGCTATAACCTTTCGTTTTTGTCATTTTGTCATTTTTTTCAAATCTTCAAAAATGATGAAAAACGGCGCGCTATAGTATGCCGTACGATATGGGCTATAGACCATGGTCCAAAATGATGAGAAACGAGGCTAACTTTTTTTTCCAAAATTTCAAAAAACATGGGCTATAACCTTTCGTTTTTGTCATTTTGTCATTTTTTCAAATCTTCAAAAATGATGAAAAACTGCGCGCTATAGTATGCCGTACGATATGGGCTATAGCCCATGGTCCAAAATGATGAGAAACGAGGCTAACTTTTTTTTCCAAAATTTCAAAAAACATGGGCTATAACCTTTCGTTTTTGTCATTTTGTCATTTTTGTCAAATCATCAAAAATGATGAAAAACGGCGCGCTATAGTATGCCGTACGATATGGGCTATAGCCCATGGTCCAAAATGATGAGAAACGAGGCTAACCTTTTTTTTCAAAATTTCAAAAAACATGGGCTATAACCCATCGTTTTTGTCATTTCGTAATTTTTTTCAAATCTTCAAAAATGATGAAAAACGGCGCGCTATAGTATGCCGTACGATATGGGCTATAGCCCACGGTCCAAAATGATGAGAAACGAGGCTAACTTTTTTTTTCAAAATTTCAAAAAACATGGGCTATAACCTTTCGTTTTTGTCATTTTGTCATTTTTTTCAAATCTTCAAAAATGATGAAAAACGGCGCGCTATAGTATGCCGTACGATATGGGCTATAGCCCATGGTCCAAAATGATGAGAAACGAGGCTAACTTTTTTTTCCAAAATTTCAAAAAACATGGGCTATAACCTTTCGTTTTTGTCATTTTGTCATTTTTTTCAAATCTTCAAAAATGATGAAAAACGGCGCGCTATAGTATGCTGTACGATATGGGCTATAGCCCATGGTCCAAAATGATGAGAAACGAGGCTAACTTTTTTTTCCAAAATTTCAAAAAACATGGGCTATAACCTTTCGTTTTTGTCATTTTGTCATTTTTGTCAAATCATCAAAAATGATGAAAAACGGCGCGCTATAGTATGCCGTACGATATGGGCTATAGCCCATGGTCCAAAATGATGAGAAACGAGGCTAACCTTTTTTTTCAAAATTTCAAAAAACATGGGCTATAACCCATCGTTTTTGTCATTTCGTAATTTTTTTCAAATCTTCAAAAATGATGAAAAACGGCGCGCTATAGTATGCCGTACGATATGGGCTATAGCCCATGGTCCAAAATAATGAGAAACGAGGCTAACTTTTTTTTTCAAAATTTCAAAAAACATGGGCTATAACCCATCGTTTTTGTCATTTCGTCATTTTTTTTCAAATCTTCAAAAATGATGAAAAACGGCGCGCTATAGTATGCCGTACGATATGGGCTATAGCCCACGGTCCAAAATGATGAGAAACGAGGCTAACTTTTTTTTTCAAAATTTCAAAAAACATGGGCTATAACCTTTCGTTTTTGTCATTTTGTCATTTTTTCAAATCTTCAAAAATGATGAAAAACTGCGCGCTATAGTATGCCGTACGATATGGGCTATAGCCCATGGTCCAAAATGATGAGAAACGAGGCTAACTTTTTTTTTCAAAATTTCAAAAAACATGGGCTATAACCCATCGTTTTTGTCATTTCGTCATTTTTTTCAAATCTTCAAAAATGATGAAAAACGGCGCGCTATAGTATGCCGTACGATATGGGCTATAGCCCACGGTCCAAAATGATGAGAAACGAGGCTAACTTTTTTTTTCAAAATTTCAAAAAACATGGGCTATAACCTTTCGTTTTTGTCATTTTGTCATTTTTTTCAAATCTTCAAAAATGATGAAAAACGGCGCGCTATAGTTTGCCGTACGATATGGGCTATAGCCCATGGTCCAAAATGATGAGAAACGAGGCTAACTTTTTTTTTCAAAATTTCAAAAAACATGGGCTATAACCCATCGTTTTTGTCATTTCGTCATTTTTTTAAAATATTCAAAAATGATGAAAAACTGCGCGCTATAGTATGCCGTACGATATGGGCTATAGCCCATGGTCCAAAATGATGAGAACGAGGCTAACTTTTTTTTTCAAAATTTCAAAAAACATGGGCTATAACCCATCGTTTTTGTCATTTCGTCATTTTTTTCAAATCTTCAAAAATGATGAAAAACGGCGCGCTATAGTATGCCGTACGATATGGGCTATAGCCCACGGTCCAAAATGATGAGAAACGAGGCTAACTTTTTTTTTCAAAATTTCAAAAAACATGGGCTATAACCTTTCGTTTTTGTCATTTTGTCATTTTTTTCAAATCTTCAAAAATGATGAAAAACGGCGCGCTATAGTATGCCGTACGATATGGGCTATAGCCCATGGTCCAAAATTATGAGAAACGAGGCTAACTTTTTTTTCCAAAATTTCAAAAAACATGGGCTATAACCTTTCGTTTTTGTCATTTTGTCATTTTTTTCAAATCTTCAAAAATGATGAAAAACGGCGCGCTATAGTATGCTGTACGATATGGGCTATAGCCCATGGTCCAAAATGATGAGAAACGAGGCTAACTTTTTTTTCCAAAATTTCAAAAAACATGGGCTATAACCTTTCGTTTTTGTCATTTTGTCATTTTTGTCAAATCATCAAAAATGATGAAAAACGGCGCGCTATAGTATGCCGTACGATATGGGCTATAGCCCATGGTCCAAAATGATGAGAAACGAGGCTAACCTTTTTTTTCAAAATTTCAAAAAACATGGGCTATAACCCATCGTTTTTGTCATTTCGTAATTTTTTTCAAATCTTCAAAAATGATGAAAAACGGCGCGCTATAGTATGCCGTACGATATGGGCTATAGCCCACGGTCCAAAATGATGAGAAACGAGGCTAACTTTTTTTTTCAAAATAAAAAAAAACATGGGCTATAACCTTTCGTTTTTGTCATTTTGTCATTTTTTTCAAATCTTCAAAAATGATGAAAAACGGCGCGCTATAGTATGCCGTACGATATGGGCTATAGACCATGGTCCAAAATGATGAGAAACGAGGCTAACTTTTTTTTCCAAAATTTCAAAAAACATGGGCTATAACCTTTCGTTTTTGTCATTTTGTCATTTTTTCAAATCTTCAAAAATGATGAAAAACTGCGCGCTATAGTATGCCGTACGATATGGGCTATAGCCCATGGTCCAAAATGATGAGAAACGAGGCTAACTTTTTTTTCCAAAATTTCAAAAAACATGGGCTATAACCTTTCGTTTTTGTCATTTTGTCATTTTTGTCAAATCATCAAAAATGATGAAAAACGGCGCGCTATAGTATGCCGTACGATATGGGCTATAGCCCATGGTCCAAAATGATGAGAAACGAGGCTAACCTTTTTTTTCAAAATTTCAAAAAACATGGGCTATAACCCATCGTTTTTGTCATTTCGTAATTTTTTTCAAATCTTCAAAAATGATGAAAAACGGCGCGCTATAGTATGCCGTACGATATGGGCTATAGCCCACGGTCCAAAATGATGAGAAACGAGGCTAACTTTATTTTTCAAAATAAAAAAAAACATGGGCTATAACCTTTCGTTTTTGTCATTTTGTCATTTTTTTCAAATCTTCAAAAATGATGAAAAACGGCGCGCTATAGTATGCCGTACGATATGGGCTATAGACCATGGTCCAAAATGATGAGAAACGAGGCTAACTTTTTTTTCCAAAATTTCAAAAAACATGGGCTATAACCTTTCGTTTTTGTCATTTTGTCATTTTTTCAAATCTTCAAAAATTATGAAAAACTGCGCGCTATAGTATGCCGTACGATATGGGCTATAGCCCATGGTCCAAAATGATGAGAAACGAGGCTAACTTTTTTTTTCAAAATTTCAAAAAACATGGGCTATAACCCATCGTTTTTGTCATTTCGTCATTTTTTTCAAATCTTCAAAAATGATGAAAAACGGCGCGCTATAGTATGCCGTACGATATGGGCTATAGCCCACGGTCCAAAATGATGAGAAACGAGGCTAACTTTTTTTTTCAAAATTTCAAAAAACATGGGCTATAACCTTTCGTTTTTGTCATTTTGTCATTTTTTTCAAATCTTCAAAAATGATGAAAAACGGCGCGCTATAGTTTGCCGTACGATATGGGCTATAGCCCATGGTCCAAAATGATGAGAAACGAGGCTAACTTTTTTTTCCAAAATTTCAAAAAACATGGGCTATAACCTTTCGTTTTTGTCATTTTGTCATTTTTTTCAAAAATTCAAAAATGATGAAAAACGGCGCGCTATAGTATGCCGTACGATATGGGCTATAGCCCATGGTCCAAAATGATGAGAAACGAGGCTAACTTTTTTTTCCAAAATTTCAAAAAACATGGGCTATAACCTTTCGTTTTTGTCATTTTGTCATTTTTTTCAAATCTTCAAAAATGATGAAAAACGCCGCGCTATAGTTTGCCGTACAATATGGGCTATAGCCCATGGTCCAAAATGATGAGAAACGAGGCTAACTTTTTTTTTCAAAATTTCAAAAAACATGGGCTATAACCCATCGTTTTTGTCATTTCGTCATTTTTTTCAAATATTCAAAAATGATGAAAAACTGCGCGCTATAGTATGCCGTACGATATGGGCTATAGCCCATGGTCCAAAATGATGAGAAACGAGGCTAACTTTTTTTTTCAAAATTTCAAAAAACATGGGCTATAACCCATCGTTTTTGTCATTTCGTCATTTTTTTCAAATCTTCAAAAATGATGAAAAACGGCGCGCTATAGTATGCCGTACGATATGGGCTATAGCCCACGGTCCAAAATGATGAGAAACGAGGCTAACTTTTTTTTTCAAAATTTCAAAAAACATGGGCTATAACCTTTCGTTTTTGTCATTTCGTCATTTTTTTCAAATCTTCAAAAATGATGAAAAACGGCGCGCTATAGTATGCCGTACGATATGGGCTATAGCCCATGGTCCAAAATGATGAGAAACGAGGCTAACTTTTTTTTCCAAAATTTCAAAAAACATGGGCTATAACCCATCGTTTTTGTCATTTTGTCATTTTTTTCAAATCTTCAAAAATGATGAAAAACGGCGCGCTATAGTATGCCGTACGATATGGGCTATAGCCCATGGTCCAAAATGATGAGAAACGAGGCTAATTTCTTTTTTCAAAATTTCAAAAAACATGGGCTATAACCCATCGTTTTTGTCATTTTGTCATTTTTTTCAAATCTTCAAAAATGATGAAAAACGCCGCGCTATAGTTTGCCGTACGATATGGGCTATAGCCCACGGTCCAAAATGATGAGAAACGAGGCTAACTTTTTTTTTCAAAATTTCAAAAAACATGGGCTATAACCCATCGTTTTTGTCATTTTGTCATTTTTTTCAAATATTCAAAAATGATGAAAAACTGCGCGCTATAGTATGCCGTACGATATGGAATATAGCCCATGGTCCAAAATGATGAGAAACGAGGCTAACTTTTTTTTTCAAAATTTCAAAAAACATGGGCTATAACCCATCGTTTTTGTCATTTCGTCATTTTTTTCAAATCTTCAAAAATGATGAAAAACGGCGCGCTATAGTATGCCGTACGATATGGGCTATAGCCCATGGTCCAAAATGATGAGAAACGAGGCTAACTTTTTTTTTCAAAATTTCAAAAAACATGGGCTATAACCTTTCGTTTTTGTCATTTTGTCATTTTTGTCAAATCATCAAAAATGATGAAAAACGGCGCGCTATAGTATGCCGTACGATATGGGCTATAGCCCATGGTCCAAAATGATGAGAAACGAGGCTAACCTTTTTTTTCAAAATTTCAAAAAACATGGGCTATAACCCATCGTTTTTGTCATTTCGTAATTTTTTTCAAATCTTCAAAAATGATGAAAAACGGCGCGCTATAGTATGCCGTACGATATGGGCTATAGCCCATGGTCCAAAATAATGAGAAACGAGGCTAACTTTTTTTTTCAAAATTTCAAAAAACATGGGCTATAACCCATCGTTTTTGTCATTTCGTCATTTTTTTTCAAATCTTCAAAAATGATGAAAAACGGCGCGCTATAGTATGCCGTACGATATGGGCTATAGCCCACGGTCCAAAATGATGAGAAACGAGGCTAACTTTTTTTTTCAAAATTTCAAAAAACATGGGCTATAACCTTTCGTTTTTGTCATTTTGTCATTTTTTCAAATCTTCAAAAATGATGAAAAACTGCGCGCTATAGTATGCCGTACGATATGGGCTATAGCCCATGGTCCAAAATGATGAGAAACGAGGCTAACTTTTTTTTTCAAAATTTCAAAAAACATGGGCTATAACCCATCGTTTTTGTCATTTCGTAATTTTTTTCAAATCTTCAAAAATGATGAAAAACGGCGCGCTATAGTATGCCGTACGATATGGGCTATAGCCCACGGTCCAAAATGATGAGAAACGAGGCTAACTTTTTTTTTCAAAATTTCAAAAAACATGGGCTATAACCTTTCGTTTTTGTCATTTTGTCATTTTTTTCAAATCTTCAAAAATGATGAAAAACGGCGCGCTATAGTTTGCCGTACGATATGGGCTATAGCCCATGGTCCAAAATGATGAGAAACGAGGCTAACTTTTTTTTTCAAAATTTCAAAAAACATGGGCTATAACCCATCGTTTTTGTCATTTCGTCATTTTTTTAAAATATTCAAAAATGATGAAAAACTGCGCGCTATAGTATGCCGTACGATATGGGCTATAGCCCATGGTCCAAAATGATGAGAACGAGGCTAACTTTTTTTTTCAAAATTTCAAAAAACATGGGCTATAACCCATCGTTTTTGTCATTTCGTCATTTTTTTCAAATCTTCAAAAATGATGAAAAACGGCGCGCTATAGTATGCCGTACGATATGGGCTATAGCCCACGGTCCAAAATGATGAGAAACGAGGCTAACTTTTTTTTTCAAAATTTCAAAAAACATGGGCTATAACCTTTCGTTTTTGTCATTTTGTCATTTTTTTCAAATCTTCAAAAATGATGAAAAACGGCGCGCTATAGTATGCCGTACGATATGGGCTATAGCCCATGGTCCAAAATTATGAGAAACGAGGCTAACTTTTTTTTCCAAAATTTCAAAAAACATGGGCTATAACCTTTCGTTTTTGTCATTTTGTCATTTTTTTCAAATCTTCAAAAATGATGAAAAACGGCGCGCTATAGTATGCTGTACGATATGGGCTATAGCCCATGGTCCAAAATGATGAGAAACGAGGCTAACTTTTTTTTCCAAAATTTCAAAAAACATGGGCTATAACCTTTCGTTTTTGTCATTTTGTCATTTTTGTCAAATCTTCAAAAATGATGAAAAACGGCGCGCTATAGTATGCCGTACGATATGGGCTATAGCCCACGGTCCAAAATGATGAGAAACGAGGCTAACTTTTTTTTTCAAAATAAAAAAAAAACATGGGCTATAACCTTTCGTTTTTGTCATTTTGTCATTTTTTTCAAATCTTCAAAAATGATGAAAAACGGCGCGCTATAGTATGCCGTACGATATGGGCTATAGACCATGGTCCAAAATGATGAGAAACGAGGCTAACTTTTTTTTCCAAAATTTCAAAAAACATGGGCTATAACCTTTCGTTTTTGTCATTTTGTCATTTTTTCAAATCTTCAAAAATGATGAAAAACTGCGCGCTATAGTATGCCGTACGATATGGGCTATAGCCCATGGTCCAAAATGATGAGAAACGAGGCTAACTTTTTTTTCCAAAATTTCAAAAAACATGGGCTATAACCTTTCGTTTTTGTCATTTTGTCATTTTTGTCAAATCATCAAAAATGATGAAAAACGGCGCGCTATAGTATGCCGTACGATATGGGCTATAGCCCATGGTCCAAAATGATGAGAAACGAGGCTAACCTTTTTTTTCAAAATTTCAAAAAACATGGGCTATAACCCATCGTTTTTGTCATTTCGTAATTTTTTTCAAATCTTCAAAAATGATGAAAAACGGCGCGCTATAGTATGCCGTACGATATGGGCTATAGCCCACGGTCCAAAATGATGAGAAACGAGGCTAACTTTTTTTTTCAAAATTTCAAAAAACATGGGCTATAACCTTTCGTTTTTGTCATTTTGTCATTTTTTTCAAATCTTCAAAAATGATGAAAAACGGCGCGCTATAGTATGCCGTACGATATGGGCTATAGCCCATGGTCCAAAATGATGAGAAACGAGGCTAACTTTTTTTTCCAAAATTTCAAAAAACATGGGCTATAACCTTTCGTTTTTGTCATTTTGTCATTTTTTTCAAATCTTCAAAAATGATGAAAAACGGCGCGCTATAGTATGCTGTACGATATGGGCTATAGCCCATGGTCCAAAATGATGAGAAACGAGGCTAACTTTTTTTTCCAAAATTTCAAAAAACATGGGCTATAACCTTTCGTTTTTGTCATTTTGTCATTTTTGTCAAATCATCAAAAATGATGAAAAACGGCGCGCTATAGTATGCCGTACGATATGGGCTATAGCCCATGGTCCAAAATGATGAGAAACGAGGCTAACCTTTTTTTTCAAAATTTCAAAAAACATGGGCTATAACCCATCGTTTTTGTCATTTCGTAATTTTTTTCAAATCTTCAAAAATGATGAAAAACGGCGCGCTATAGTATGCCGTACGATATGGGCTATAGCCCATGGTCCAAAATAATGAGAAACGAGGCTAACTTTTTTTTTCAAAATTTCAAAAAACATGGGCTATAACCCATCGTTTTTGTCATTTCGTCATTTTTTTTCAAATCTTCAAAAATGATGAAAAACGGCGCGCTATAGTATGCCGTACGATATGGGCTATAGCCCACGGTCCAAAATGATGAGAAACGAGGCTAACTTTTTTTTTCAAAATTTCAAAAAACATGGGCTATAACCTTTCGTTTTTGTCATTTTGTCATTTTTTCAAATCTTCAAAAATGATGAAAAACTGCGCGCTATAGTATGCCGTACGATATGGGCTATAGCCCATGGTCCAAAATGATGAGAAACGAGGCTAACTTTTTTTTTCAAAATTTCAAAAAACATGGGCTATAACCCATCGTTTTTGTCATTTCGTCATTTTTTTCAAATCTTCAAAAATGATGAAAAACGGCGCGCTATAGTATGCCGTACGATATGGGCTATAGCCCACGGTCCAAAATGATGAGAAACGAGGCTAACTTTTTTTTTCAAAATTTCAAAAAACATGGGCTATAACCTTTAGTTTTTGTCATTTTGTCATTTTTTTCAAATCTTCAAAAATGATGAAAAACGGCGCGCTATAGTTTGCCGTACGATATGGGCTATAGCCCATGGTCCAAAATGATGAGAAACGAGGCTAACTTTTTTTTTCAAAATTTCAAAAAACATGGGCTATAACCCATCGTTTTTGTCATTTCGTCATTTTTTTAAAATATTCAAAAATGATGAAAAACTGCGCGCTATAGTATGCCGTACGATATGGGCTATAGCCCATGGTCCAAAATGATGAGAACGAGGCTAACTTTTTTTTTCAAAATTTCAAAAAACATGGGCTATAACCCATCGTTTTTGTCATTTCGTCATTTTTTTCAAATCTTCAAAAATGATGAAAAACGGCGCGCTATAGTATGCCGTACGATATGGGCTATAGCCCACGGTCCAAAATGATGAGAAACGAGGCTAACTTTTTTTTTCAAAATTTCAAAAAACATGGGCTATAACCTTTCGTTTTTGTCATTTTGTCATTTTTTTCAAATCTTCAAAAATGATGAAAAACGGCGCGCTATAGTATGCCGTACGATATGGGCTATAGCCCATGGTCCAAAATTATGAGAAACGAGGCTAACTTTTTTTTCCAAAATTTCAAAAAACATGGGCTATAACCTTTCGTTTTTGTCATTTTGTCATTTTTTTCAAATCTTCAAAAATGATGAAAAACGGCGCGCTATAGTATGCTGTACGATATGGGCTATAGCCCATGGTCCAAAATGATGAGAAACGAGGCTAACTTTTTTTTCCAAAATTTCAAAAAACATGGGCTATAACCTTTCGTTTTTGTCATTTTGTCATTTTTGTCAAATCATCAAAAATGATGAAAAACGGCGCGCTATAGTATGCCGTACGATATGGGCTATAGCCCATGGTCCAAAATGATGAGAAACGAGGCTAACCTTTTTTTTCAAAATTTCAAAAAACATGGGCTATAACCCATCGTTTTTGTCATTTCGTAATTTTTTTCAAATCTTCAAAAATGATGAAAAACGGCGCGCTATAGTATGCCGTACGATATGGGCTATAGACCATGGTCCAAAATGATGAGAAACGAGGCTAACTTTTTTTTCCAAAATTTCAAAAAACATGGGCTATAACCTTTCGTTTTTGTCATTTTGTCATTTTTTCAAATCTTCAAAAATGATGAAAAACTGCGCGCTATAGTATGCCGTACGATATGGGCTATAGCCCATGGTCCAAAATGATGAGAAACGAGGCTAACTTTTTTTTCCAAAATTTCAAAAAACATGGGCTATAACCTTTCGTTTTTGTCATTTTGTCATTTTTGTCAAATCATCAAAAATGATGAAAAACGGCGCGCTATAGTATGCCGTACGATATGGGCTATAGCCCATGGTCCAAAATGATGAGAAACGAGGCTAACCTTTTTTTTCAAAATTTCAAAAAACATGGGCTATAACCCATCGTTTTTGTCATTTCGTAATTTTTTTCAAATCTTCAAAAATGATGAAAAACGGCGCGCTATAGTATGCCGTACGATATGGGCTATAGCCCACGGTCCAAAATGATGAGAAACGAGGCTAACTTTTTTTTTCAAAATAAAAAAAAACATGGGCTATAACCTTTCGTTTTTGTCATTTTGTCATTTTTTTCAAATCTTCAAAAATGATGAAAAACTGCGCGCTATAGTATGCCGTACGATATGGGCTATAGCCCATGGTCCAAAATGATGAGAAACGAGGCTAACTTTTTTTTTCAAAATTTCAAAAAACATGGGCTATAACCCATCGTTTTTGTCATTTCGTCATTTTTTTCAAATCTTCAAAAATGATGAAAAACGGCGCGCTATAGTATGCCGTACGATATGGGCTATAGCCCACGGTCCAAAATGATGAGAAACGAGGCTAACTTTTTTTTTCAAAATTTCAAAAAACATGGGCTATAACCTTTCGTTTTTGTCATTTTGTCATTTTTTTCAAATCTTCAAAAATGATGAAAAACGGCGCGCTATAGTTTGCCGTACGATATGGGCTATAGCCCATGGTCCAAAATGATGAGAAACGAGGCTAACTTTTTTTTCCAAAATTTCAAAAAACATGGGCTATAACCTTTCGTTTTTGTCATTTTGTCATTTTTTTCAAAAATTCAAAAATGATGAAAAACGGCGCGCTATAGTATGCCGTACGATATGGGCTATAGCCCATGGTCCAAAATGATGAGAAACGAGGCTAACTTTTTTTTCCAAAATTTCAAAAAACATGGGCTATAACCTTTCGTTTTTGTCATTTTGTCATTTTTTTCAAATCTTCAAAAATGATGAAAAACGCCGCGCTATAGTTTGCCGTACGATATGGGCTATAGCCCATGGTCCAAAATGATGAGAAACGAGGCTAACTTTTTTTTTCAAAATTTCAAAAAACATGGGCTATAACCCATCGTTTTTGTCATTTCGTCATTTTTTTCAAATATTCAAAAATGATGAAAAACTGCGCGCTATAGTATGCCGTACGATATGGGCTATAGCCCATGGTCCAAAATGATGAGAAACGAGGCTAACTTTTTTTTTCAAAATTTCAAAAAACATGGGCTATAACCCATCGTTTTTGTCATTTCGTCATTTTTTTCAAATCTTCAAAAATGATGAAAAACGGCGCGCTATAGTATGCCGTACGATATGGGCTATAGCCCACGGTCCAAAATGATGAGAAACGAGGCTAACTTTTTTTTTCAAAATTTCAAAAAACATGGGCTATAACCTTTCGTTTTTGTCATTTTGTCATTTTTTTCAAATCTTCAAAAATGATGAAAAACGGCGCGCTATAGTATGCCGTACGATATGGGCTATAGCCCATGGTCCAAAATGATGAGAAACGAGGCTAACTTTTTTTTCCAAAATTTCAAAAAACATGGGCTATAACCCATCGTTTTTGTCATTTTGTCATTTTTTTCAAATCTTCAAAAATGATGAAAAACGGCGCGCTATAGTATGCCGTACGATATGGGCTATAGCCCATGGTCCAAAATGATGAGAAACGAGGCTAATTTCTTTTTTCAAAATTTCAAAAAACATGGGCTATAACCCATCGTTTTTGTCATTTTGTCATTTTTTTCAAATCTTCAAAAATGATGAAAAACGCCGCGCTATAGTTTGCCGTACGATATGGGCTATAGCCCATGGTCCAAAATGATGAGAAACGAGGCTAACTTTTTTTTTCAAAATTTCAAAAAACATGGGCTATAACCCATCGTTTTTGTCATTTCGTCATTTTTTTCAAATATTCAAAAATGATGAAAAACTGCGCGCTATAGTATGCCGTACGATATGGAATATAGCCCATGGTCCAAAATGATGAGAAACGAGGCTAACTTTTTTTTTCAAAATTTCAAAAAACATGGGCTATAACCCATCGTTTTTGTCATTTCGTCATTTTTTTCAAATCTTCAAAAATGATGAAAAACGGCGCGCTATAGTATGCCGTACGATATGGGCTATAGCCCATGGTCCAAAATGATGAGAAACGAGGCTAACTTTTTTTTTCAAAATTTCAAAAAACATGGGCTATAACCTTTCGTTTTTGTCATTTTGTCATTTTTTTCAAATCTTCAAAAATGATGAAAAACGGCGCGCTATAGTATGCCGTACGATATGGGCTATAGCCCATGGTCCAAAATGATGAGAAACGAGGCTAACTTTTTTTTCCAAAATTTCAAAAAACATGGGCTATAACCTTTCGTTTTTGTCATTTTGTCATTTTTTTCAAATCTTCAAAAATGATGAAAAACGGCGCGCTATAGTATGCTGTACGATATGGGCTATAGCCCATGGTCCAAAATGATGAGAAACGAGGCTAACTTTTTTTTCCAAAATTTCAAAAAACATGGGCTATAACCTTTCGTTTTTGTCATTTTGTCATTTTTGTCAAATCATCAAAAATGATGAAAAACGGCGCGCTATAGTATGCCGTACGATATGGGCTATAGCCCATGGTCCAAAATGATGAGAAACGAGGCTAACCTTTTTTTTCAAAATTTCAAAAAACATGGGCTATAACCCATCGTTTTTGTCATTTCGTAATTTTTTTCAAATCTTCAAAAATGATGAAAAACGGCGCGCTATAGTATGCCGTACGATATGGGCTATAGCCCATGGTCCAAAATAATGAGAAACGAGGCTAACTTTTTTTTTCAAAATTTCAAAAAACATGGGCTATAACCCATCGTTTTTGTCATTTCGTCATTTTTTTTCAAATCTTCAAAAATGATGAAAAACGGCGCGCTATAGTATGCCGTACGATATGGGCTATAGCCCACGGTCCAAAATGATGAGAAACGAGGCTAACTTTTTTTTTCAAAATTTCAAAAAACATGGGCTATAACCTTTCGTTTTTGTCATTTTGTCATTTTTTCAAATCTTCAAAAATGATGAAAAACTGCGCGCTATAGTATGCCGTACGATATGGGCTATAGCCCATGGTCCAAAATGATGAGAAACGAGGCTAACTTTTTTTTTCAAAATTTCAAAAAACATGGGCTATAACCCATCGTTTTTGTCATTTCGTCATTTTTTTCAAATCTTCAAAAATGATGAAAAACGGCGCGCTATAGTATGCCGTACGATATGGGCTATAGCCCACGGTCCAAAATGATGAGAAACGAGGCTAACTTTTTTTTTCAAAATTTCAAAAAACATGGGCTATAACCTTTCGTTTTTGTCATTTTGTCATTTTTTTCAAATCTTCAAAAATGATGAAAAACGGCGCGCTATAGTTTGCCGTACGATATGGGCTATAGCCCATGGTCCAAAATGATGAGAAACGAGGCTAACTTTTTTTTTCAAAATTTCAAAAAACATGGGCTATAACCCATCGTTTTTGTCATTTCGTCATTTTTTTAAAATATTCAAAAATGATGAAAAACTGCGCGCTATAGTATGCCGTACGATATGGGCTATAGCCCATGGTCCAAAATGATGAGAAACGAGGCTAACTTTTTTTTTCAAAATTTCAAAAAACATGGGCTATAACCCATCGTTTTTGTCATTTCGTCATTTTTTTCAAATCTTCAAAAATGATGAAAAACGGCGCGCTATAGTATGCCGTACGATATGGGCTATAGCCCACGGTCCAAAATGATGAGAAACGAGGCTAACTTTTTTTTTCAAAATTTCAAAAAACATGGGCTATAACCTTTCGTTTTTGTCATTTTGTCATTTTTTTCAAATCTTCAAAAATGATGAAAAACGGCGGGCTATAGTATGCCGTACGATATGGGCTATAGCCCATGGTCCAAAATGATGAGAAACGAGGCTAACTTTTTTTTCCAAAATTTCAAAAAACATGGGCTATAACCCATCGTTTTTGTCATTTTGTCATTTTTTTCAAATCTTCAAAAATGATGAAAAACGGCGCGCTATAGTATGCCGTACGATATGGGCTATAGCCCATGGTCCAAAATGATGAGAAACGAGGCTAATTTTTTTTTTCAAAATTTCAAAAAACATGGGCTATAACCCATCGTTTTTGTCATTTTGTCATTTTTTTCAAATCTTCAAAAATGATGAAAAACGGCGCGCTATAGTATGCCGTACGATATGGGCTTTAGCCCATGGTCCAAAATGATGAGAAACGAGGCTAATTTTTTTTTTCAAAATTTCAAAAAACATGGGCTATAACCCATCGTTTTTGTCATTTTGTCATTTTTTTCAAATCTTCAAAAATGATGAAAAACGGCGCGCTATAGTATGCCGTACGATATGGGCTATAGCCCACGGTCCAAAATGATGAGAAACGAGGCTAACTTTTTTTTTCAAAATTTCAAAAAACATGGGCTATAACCTTTCGTTTTTGTCATTTTGTCATTTTTTTTAAAAAATTCAAAAATGATGAAAAACGGCGCGCTATAGTATGCCGTACGATATGGGCTATAGCCCATGGTCCAAAATGATGAGAAACGAGGCTAACTTTTTTTTCCAAAATTTCAAAAAACATGGGCTATAACCTTTCGTTTTTGTCATTTTGTCATTTTTTTCAAATCTTCAAAAATGATGAAAAACGCCGCGCTATAGTTTGCCGTACGATATGGGCTATAACCCATGGTCCAAAATGATGAGAAACGAGGCTAACTTTTTTTTTCAAAATTTCAAAAAACATGGGCTATAACCCATCGTTTTTGTCATTTCGTCATTTTTTTCAAATATTCAAAAAATGATGAAAAACTGCGCGCTATAGTATGCCGTACGATATGGGCTATAGCCCATGGTCCAAAATGATGAGAAACGAGGCTAATTTTTTTTTTCAAAATTTCAAAAAACATGGGCTATAACCCATCGTTTTTGTCATTTTGTCATTTTTTTCAAATCTTCAAAAATGATGAAAAACGGCGCGCTATAGTATGCCGTACGATATGGGCTATAGCCCATGGTCCAAAATGATAAGAAACGAGGCTAATTTTTTTTTTCAAAATTTCAAAAAACATTGGCTATAACCCATCGTTTTTGTCATTTTGTCATTTTTTTCAAATCTTCAAAAATGATGAAAAACGGCGCGCTATAGTATGCCGTACGATATGGGCTATAGCCCACGGTCCAAAATGATGAGAAACGAGGCTAACTTTTTTTTTCAAAATTTCAAAAAACATGGGCTATAACCTTTCGTTTTTGTCATTTTGTCATTTTTTTCAAATCTTCAAAAATGATGAAAAACGGCGCGCTATAGTATGCCGTACGATATGGGCTATAGCCCATGGTCCAAAATGATGAGAAACGAGGCTAACTTTTTTTTCCAAAATTTCAAAAAACATGGGCTAAAACCTTTCGTTTTTGTCATTTTGTCATTTTTTTTTAAATCTTCAAAAATGATGAAAAACGGCGCGCTATAGTATGCTGTACGATATGGGCTATAGCCCATGGTCCAAAATGATGAGAAACGAGGCTAACTTTTTTTTCCAAAATTTCAAAAAACATGGGCTATAACCTTTCGTTTTTGTCATTTTGTCATTTTTGTCAAATCATCAAAAATGATGAAAAACGGCGCGCTATAGTATGCCGTACGATATGGGCTATAGCCCATGGTCCAAAATGATGAGAAACGAGGCTAACCTTTTTTTTTCAAAATTTCAAAAAACATGGGCTATAACCCATCGTTTTTGTCATTTCGTAATTTTTTTCAAATCTTCAAAAATGATGAAAAACGGCGCGCTATAGTATGCCGTACGATATGGGCTATAGCCCATGGTCCAAAATGATGAGAAACGAGGCTAACTTTTTTTTTCAAAATTTCAAAAAACATGGGCTATAACCCATCGTTTTTGTCATTTCGTCATTTTTTTCAAATATTCAAAAATGATGAAAAACTGCGCGCTATAGTATGCCGTACGATATGGAATATAGCCCATGGTCCAAAATGATGAGAAACGAGGCTAACTTTTTTTTTCAAAATTTCAAAAAACATGGGCTATAACCCATCGTTTTTGTCATTTTGTCATTTTTTTCAAATCTTCAAAAATGATGAAAAACGGCGCGCTATAGTATGCCGTACGATATGGGCTATAGCCCACGGTCCAAAATGATGAGAAACGAGGCTAACTTTTTTTTTCAAAATTTCAAAAAACATGGGCTATAACCTTTCGTTTTTGTCATTTTGTCATTTTTTTCAAATCTTCAAAAATGATGAAAAACGGCGCGCTATAGTATGCCGTACGATATGGGCTATAGCCCATGGTCCAAAATGATGAGAAACGAGGCTAACTTTTTTTTCCAAAATTTCAAAAAACATGGGCTATAACCTTTCGTTTTTGTCATTTTGTCATTTTTTTCAAATCTTCAAAAATGATGAAAAACGGCGCGCTATAGTATGCTGTACGATATGGGCTATAGCCCATGGTCCAAAATGATGAGAAACGAGGCTAACTTTTTTTTCCAAAATTTCAAAAAACATGGGCTATAACCTTTCGTTTTTGTCATTTTGTCATTTTTGTCAAATCATCAAAAATGATGAAAAACGGCGCGCTATAGTATGCCGTACGATATGGGCTATAGCCCATGGTCCAAAATGATGAGAAACGAGGCTAACCTTTTTTTCAAAATTTCAAAAAACATGGGCTATAACCCATCGTTTTTGTCATTTCGTAATTTTTTTTAAATCTTCAAAAATGATGAAAAACGGCGCGCTATAGTATGCTGTACGATATGGGCTATAGCCCATGGTCCAAAATGATGAGAAACGAGGCTAACTTTTTTTTCCAAAATTTCAAAAAACATGGGCTATAACCTTTCGTTTTTGTCATTTTGTCATTTTTGTCAAATCATCAAAAATGATGAAAAACGGCGCGCTATAGTATGCCGTACGATATGGGCTATAGCCCATGGTCCAAAATGATGAGAAACGAGGCTAACCTTTTTTTTCAAAATTTCAAAAAACATGGGCTATAACCCATCGTTTTTGTCATTTCGTAATTTTTTTCAAATCTTCAAAAATGATGAAAAACGGCGCGCTATAGTATGCCGTACGATATGGGCTATAGCCCATGGTCCAAAATGATGAGAAACGAGGCTAACTTTTTTTTTCAAAATTTCAAAAAACATGGGCTATAACCCATCGTTTTTGTCATTTCGTCATTTTTTTCAAATATTCAAAAATGATGAAAAACTGCGCGCTATAGTATGCCGTACGATATGGAATATAGCCCATGGTCCAAAATGATGAGAAACGAGGCTAACTTTTTTTTTCAAAATTTCAAAAAACATGGGCTATAACCCATCGTTTTTGTCATTTCGTCATTTTTTTCAAATCTTCAAAAATGATGAAAAACGGCGCGCTATAGTATGCCGTACGATATGGGCTATAGCCCACGGTCCAAAATGATGAGAAACGAGGCTAACTTTTTTTTTCAAAATTTCAAAAAACATGGGCTATAACCTTTCGTTTTTGTCATTTTGTCATTTTTTTCAAATCTTCAAAAATGATGAAAAACGGCGCGCTATAGTATGCCGTACGATATGGGCTATAGCCCATGGTCCAAAATGATGAGAAACGAGGCTAACTTTTTTTTCCAAAATTTCAAAAAACATGGGCTATAACCTTTCGTTTTTGTCATTTTGTCATTTTTTTCAAATCTTCAAAAATGATGAAAAACGGCGCGCTATAGTATGCTGTACGATATGGGCTATAGCCCATGGTCCAAAATGATGAGAAACGAGGCTAACTTTTTTTTCCAAAATTTCAAAAAACATGGGCTATAACCTTTCGTTTTTGTCATTTTGTCATTTTTGTCAAATCATCAAAAATGATGAAAAACGGCGCGCTATAGTATGCCGTACGATATGGGCTATAGCCCATGGTCCAAAATGATGAGAAACGAGGCTAACCTTTTTTTCAAAATTTCAAAAAACATGGGCTATAACCCATCGTTTTTGTCATTTCGTAATTTTTTTCAAATCTTCAAAAATGATGAAAAACGGCGCGCTATAGTATGCCGTACGATATGGGCTATAGCCCATGGTCCAAAATGATGAGAAACGAGGCTAACTTTTTTTTTCAAAATTTCAAAAAACATGGGCTATAACCCATCGTTTTTGTCATTTCGTCATTTTTTTTCAAATCTTCAAAAATGATGAAAAACGGCGCGCTATAGTATGCCGTACGATATGGGCTATAGCCCACGGTCCAAAATGATGAGAAACGAGGCTAACTTTTTTTTTCAAAATTTCAAAAAACATGGGCTATAACCTTTCGTTTTTGTCATTTTGTCATTTTTTCAAATCTTCAAAAATGATGAAAAACTGCGCGCTATAGTATGCCGTACGATATGGGCTATAGCCCATGGTCCAAAATGATGAGAAACGAGGCTAACTTTTTTTTTCAAAATTTCAAAAAACATGGGCTATAACCCATCGTTTTTGTCATTTCGTCATTTTTTTCAAATCTTCAAAAATGATGAAAAACGGCGCGCTATAGTATGCCGTACGATATGGGCTATAGCCCACGGTCCAAAATGATGAGAAACGAGGCTAACTTTTTTTTTCAAAATTTCAAAAAACATGGGCTATAACCTTTCGTTTTTGTCATTTTGTCATTTTTTTCAAATCTTCAAAAATGATGAAAAACGGCGCGCTATAGTTTGCCGTACGATATGGGCTATAGCCCATGGTCCAAAATGATGAGAAACGAGGCTAACTTTTTTTTCCAAAATTTCAAAAAACATGGGCTATAACCTTTCGTTTTTGTCATTTTGTCATTTTTTTCAAAAATTCAAAAATGATGAAAAACGGCGCGCTATAGTATGCCGTACGATATGGGCTATAGCCCATGGTCCAAAATGATGAGAAACGAGGCTAACTTTTTTTTCCAAAATTTCAAAAAACATGGGCTATAACCTTTCGTTTTTGTCATTTTGTCATTTTTTTCAAATCTTCAAAAATGATGAAAAACGCCGCGCTATAGTTTGCCGTACGATATGGGCTATAGCCCATGGTCCAAAATGATGAGAAACGAGGCTAACTTTTTTTTTCAAAATTTCAAAAAACATGGGCTATAACCCATCGTTTTTGTCATTTCGTCATTTTTTTCAAATATTCAAAAATGATGAAAAACTGCGCGCTATAGTATGCCGTACGATATGGGCTATAGCCCATGGTCCAAAATGATGAGAAACGAGGCTAACTTTTTTTTTCAAAATTTCAAAAAACATGGGCTATAACCCATCGTTTTTGTCATTTCGTCATTTTTTTCAAATCTTCAAAAATGATGAAAAACGGCGCGCTATAGTATGCCGTACGATATGGGCTATAGCCCACGGTCCAAAATGATGAGAAACGAGGCTAACTTTTTTTTTCAAAATTTCAAAAAACATGGGCTATAACCTTTCGTTTTTGTCATTTTGTCATTTTTTTCAAATCTTCAAAAATGATGAAAAACGGCGCGCTATAGTATGCCGTACGATATGGGCTATAGCCCATGGTCCAAAATGATGAGAAACGAGGCTAACTTTTTTTTCCAAAATTTCAAAAAACATGGGCTATAACCCATCGTTTTTGTCATTTTGTCATTTTTTTCAAATCTTCAAAAATGATGAAAAACGGCGCGCTATAGTATGCCGTACGATATGGGCTATAGCCCATGGTCCAAAATGATGAGAAACGAGGCTAATTTTTTTTTTCAAAATTTCAAAAAACATGGGCTATAACCCATCGTTTTTGTCATTTTGTCATTTTTTTCAAATCTTCAAAAATGATGAAAAACGGCGCGCTATAGTATGCCGTACGATATGGGCTATAGCCCATGGTCCAAAATGATGAGAAACGAGGCTAATTTTTTTTTTCAAAATTTCAAAAAACATGGGCTATAACCCATCGTTTTTGTCATTTTGTCATTTTTTTCAAATCTTCAAAAATGATGAAAAACGGCGCGCTATAGTATGCCGTACGATATGGGCTATAGCCCACGGTCCAAAATGATGAGAAACGAGGCTAACTTTTTTTTTCAAAATTTCAAAAAACATGGGCTATAACCTTTCGTTTTTGTCATTTTGTCATTTTTTTCAAAAATTCAAAAATGATGAAAAACGGCGCGCTATAGTATGCCGTACGATATGGGCTATAGCCCATGGTCCAAAATGATGAGAAACGAGGCTAACTTTTTTTTCCAAAATTTCAAAAAACATGGGCTATAACCTTTCGTTTTTGTCATTTTGTCATTTTTTTCAAATCTTCAAAAATGATGAAAAACGCCGCGCTATAGTTTGCCGTACGATATGGGCTATAGCCCATGGTCCAAAATGATGAGAAACGAGGCTAACTTTTTTTTTCAAAATTTCAAAAAACATGGGCTATAACCCATCGTTTTTGTCATTTTGTCATTTTTTTCAAATCTTCAAAAATGATGAAAAACGGCGCGCTATAGTATGCCGTACGATATGGGCTATAGCCCATGGTCCAAAATGATGAGAAACGAGGCTAACTTTTTTTTTCAAAATTTCCAAAAACATGGGCTATAACCCATCGTTTTTGTCATTTCGTCATTTTTTTCAAATCTTCAAAAATGATGAAAAACGGCGCGCTATAGTATGCCGTACGATATGGGCTATAGCCCACGGTCCAAAATGATGAGAAACGAGGCTAACTTTTTTTTCCAAAATTTCAAAAAACATGGGCTATAACCTTTCGTTTTTGTCATTTTGTCATTTTTTTCAAATCTTCAAAAATGATGAAAAACGGCGCGCTATAGTATGCCGTACGATATGGGCTATAGCCCATGGTCCAAAATGATGAGAAACGAGGCTAACTTTTTTTTCCAAAATTTCAAAAAACATGGGCTATAACCTTTCGTTTTTGTCATTTTGTCATTTTTTTTTAAATCTTCAAAAATGATGAAAAACGGCGCGCTATAGTATGCTGTACGATATGGGCTATAGCCCATGGTCCAAAATGATGAGAAACGAGGCTAACTTTTTTTTCCAAAATTTCAAAAAACATGGGCTATAACCTTTCGTTTTTGTCATTTTGTCATTTTTTTCAAATCTTCAAAAATGATGAAAAACGGCGCGCTATAGTATGCCGTACGATATGGGCTATAGCCCATGGTCCAAAATGATGAGAAACGAGGCTAACCTTTTTTTTCAAAATTTCAAAAAACATGGGCTATAACCCATCGTTTTTGTCATTTCGTAATTTTTTTCAAATCTTCAAAAATGATGAAAAACGGCGCGCTATAGTATGCCGTACGATATGGGCTATAGCCCATGGTCCAAAATGATGAGAAACGAGGCTAACTTTTTTTTTCAAAATTTCAAAAAACATGGGCTATAACCCATCGTTTTTGTCATTTCGTCATTTTTTTTCAAATCTTCAAAAATGATGAAAAACGGCGCGCTATAGTATGCCGTACGATATGGGCTATAGCCCACGGTCCAAAATGATGAGAAACGAGGCTAACTTTTTTTTTCAAAATTTCAAAAAACATGGGCTATAACCTTTCGTTTTTGTCATTTTGTCATTTTTTTCAAATCTTCAAAAATGATGAAAAACGGCGCGCTATAGTATGCCGTACGATATGGGCTATAGCCCATGGTCCAAAATGATGAGAAACGAGGCTAACTTTTTTTCCCAAAATTTCAAAAAACATGGGCTATAACCCATCGTTTTTGTCATTTCGTCATTTTTTTCAAATCTTCAAAAATGATGAAAAACGGCGCGCTATAGTATGCCGTACGATATGGGCTATAGCCCATGGTCCAAAATGATGAGAAACGAGGCTAACTTTTTTTTTCAAAATTTCAAAAAACATGGGCTATAACCCATCGTTTTTGTCATTTCGTCATTTTTTTTCAAATCTTCAAAAATGATGAAAAACGGCGCGCTATAGTATGCCGTACGATATGGGCTATAGCCCACGGTCCAAAATGATGAGAAACGAGGCTAACTTTTTTTTCCAAAATTTCAAAAAACATGGGCTATAACCTTTCGTTTTTGTCATTTTGTCATTTTTTTCAAATCTTCAAAAATGATGAAAAACGGCGCGCTATAGTATGCCGTACGATATGGGCTATAGCCCATGGTCCAAAATGATGAGAAACGAGGCTAACTTTTTTTTTCAAAATTTCAAAAAACATGGGCTATAACCTTTCGTTTTTGTCATTTTGTCATTTTTTTCAAATCTTCAAAAATGATGAAAAACGGCGCGCTATAGTATGCCGTACGATATGGGCTATAGCCCATGGTCCAAAATGATGAGAAACGAGGCTAACCTTTTTTTTCAAAATTTCAAAAAACATGGGCTATAACCCATCGTTTTTGTCATTTCGTCATTTTTTTCAAATCTTCAAAAATGATGAAAAACTGCGCGCTATAGTATGCCGTACGATATGGGCTATAGCCCACGGTCCAAAATGATGAGAAACGAGGCTAACTTTTTTTTTCAAAATTTCAAAAAACATGGGCTATAACCTTTCGTTTTTGTCATTTTGTCATTTTTTTCAAATCTTCAAAAATGATGAAAAACGGCGCGTTATAGTATGCCGTACGATATGGGCTATAGCCCATGGTCCAAAATGATGAGAAACGAGGCTAACTTTTTTTTCCAAATTTTCAAAAAACATGGGCTATAACCTTTCGTTTTTGTCATTTTGTCATTTTTTTCAAATCTTCAAAAATGATGAAAAACGGCGCGCTATAGTATGCCGTACGATATGGGCTATAGCCCATGGTCCAAAATGATGAGAAACGAGGCTAACTTTTTTTTCCAAAATTTCAAAAAACATGGGCTATAACCCATCGTTTTTGTCATTTTGTCATTTTTTTCAAATCTTCAAAAATGATGAAAAACGGCGCGCTATAGTATGCCGTACGATATGGGCTATAGCCCATGGTCCAAAATGATGAGAAACGAGGCTAACTTTTTTTTTCAAAATTTCAAAAAACATGGGCTATAACCCATCGTTTTTGTCATTTCGTCATTTTTTTCAAATCTTCAAAAATGATGAAAAACTGCGCGCTATAGTATGCCGTACGATATGGGCTATAGCCCACGGTCCAAAATGATGAGAAACGAGGCTAACTTTTTTTTTCAAAATTTCAAAAAACATGGGCTATAACCTTTCGTTTTTGTCATTTTGTCATTTTTTTCAAAACTTCAAAAATGATGAAAAACGGCGCGCTATAGTATGCCGTACGATATGGGCTAGAGCCCATGGTCCAAAATGATGAGAAACGAGGCTAACTTTTTTTTCCAAAATTTCAAAAAACATGGGCTATAACCTTTCGTTTTTGTCATTTTGTCATTTTTTTCAAATCTTCAAAAATGATGAAAAACTGCGCGCTATAGTATGCCGTACGATATGGGCTATAGCCCACGGTCCAAAATGATGAGAAACGAGGCTAACTTTTTTTTTCAAAATTTCAAAAAACATGGGCTATAACCTTTCGTTTTTGTCATTTTGTCATTTTTTTCAAATCTTCAAAAATGATGAAAAACGGCGCGCTATAGTATGCCGTACGATATGGGCTATAGCCCATGGTCCAAAATGATGAGAAACGAGGCTAACTTTTTTTTCCAAAATTTCAAAAAACATGGGCTATAACCCATCGTTTTTGTCATTTCGTCATTTTTTTCAAATCTTCAAAAATGATGAAAAACTGCGCGCTATAGTATGCCGTACGATATGGGCTATAGCCCACGGTCCAAAATGATGAGAAACGAGGCTAACTTTTTTTTTCAAAATTTCAAAAAACATGGGCTATAACCTTTCGTTTTTGTCATTTTGTCATTTTTTTCAAATCTTCAAAAATGATGAAAAACGGCGCGCTATAGTATGCCGTACGATATGGGCTATAGCCCATGGTCCAAAATGATGAGAAACGAGGCTAACTTTTTTTTCCAAAATTTCAAAAAACATGGGCTATAACCTTTCGTTTTTGTCATTTTGTCATTTTTTTCAAAAATTCAAAAATGATGAAAAACTGCGCGCTATAGTATGCCGTACGATATGGGCTATAGCCCACGGTCCAAAATGATGAGAAACGAGGCTAACTTTTTTTTTCAAAATTTCAAAAAACATGGGCTATAACCTTTCGTTTTTGTCATTTTGTCATTTTTTTCAAATCTTCAAAAATGATGAAAAACGGCACGCTATAGTATGCCGTACGATATGGGCTATAGCCCATGCTCCAAAATGATGAGAAACGAGGCTAACCTTTTTTTCCAAAATTTCAAAAAACATGGGCTATAACCTTTCGTTTTTGTCATTTTGTCATTTTTTTAAAAAATTCAAAAATGATGAAAAACGGCGCGCTATAGTTTGCCGTACGATATGGGCTATAGCCCATGGTCCAAAATGATGAGAAACGAGGCTAACTTTTTTTTCCAAAATTTCAAAAAACATGGGCTATAACCTTTCGTTTTTGTCATTTTGTCATTTTTTTCAAAAATTCAAAAATGATGAAAAACGGCGCGCTATAGTATGCCGTACGATATGGGCTATAGCCCATGGTCCAAAATGATGAGAAACGAGGCTAACTTTTTTTTCCAAAATTTCAAAAAACATGGGCTATAACCTTTCGTTTTTGTCATTTTTTTTCAAATCTTCAAAAATGATGAAAAACGGCGCGCTATAGTATGCCGTACGATATGGGCTATAGCCCACGGTCCAAAATGATGAGAAACGAGGCTAACTTTTTTTTTCAAAATTTCAAAAAACATGGGCTATAACCTTTCGTTTTTGTCATTTTGTCATTTTTTTCAAATCTTCAAAAATGATGAAAAACGGCGCGCTATAGTATGCCGTACGATATGGGCTATAGCCCATGGTCCAAAATGATGAGAAACGAGGCTAACTTTTTTTTCCAAAATTTCAAAAAACATGGGCTATAACCTTTCGTTTTTGTCATTTTGTCATTTTTTTCAAATCTTCAAAAATGATGAAAAACGGCGCGCTATAGTTTGCCGTACGATATGGGCTATAGCCCATGGTCCAAAATGATGAGAAACGAGGCTAACTTTTTTTTCCAAAATTTCAAAAAACATGGGCTATAACCTTTCGTTTTTGTCATTTTGTCATTTTTTTCAAAAATTCAAAAATGATGAAAAACGGCGCGCTATAGTATGCCGTACGATATGGGCTATAGCCCATGGTCCAAAATGATGAGAAACGAGGCTAACTTTTTTTTCCAAAATTTCAAAAAACATGGGCTATAACCTTTCGTTTTTGTCATTTTTTTCAAATCTTCAAAAATGATGAAAAACGGCGCGCTATAGTATGCCGTACGATATGGGCTATAGCCCACGGTCCAAAATGATGAGAAACGAGGCTAACTTTTTTTTTCAAAATTTCAAAAAACATGGGCTATAACCTTTCGTTTTTGTCATTTTGTCATTTTTTTCAAATCTTCAAAAATGATGAAAAACGGCGCGCTATAGTATGCCGTACGATATGGGCTATAGCCCATGGTCCAAAATGATGAGAAACGAGGCTAACTTTTTTTTCCAAAATTTCAAAAAACATGGGCCATAACCTTTCGTTTTTGTCATTTTGTCATTTTTTTCAAATCTTCAAAAATGATGAAAAACGGCGCGCTATAGTATGCTGTACGATATGGGCTATAGCCCATGGTCCAAAATGATGAGAAACGAGGCTAACTTTTTTTTCCAAAATTTCAAAAAACATGGGCTATAACCTTTCGTTTTTGTCATTTTGTCATTTTTGTCAAATCATCAAAAATGATGAAAAACGGCGCGCTATAGTATGCCGTACGATATGGGCTATAGCCCATGGTCCAAAATGATGAGAAACGAGGCTAACCTTTTTTTTCAAAATTTCAAAAAACATGGGCTATAACCCATCGTTTTTGTCATTTCGTAATTTTTTTCAAATCTTCAAAAATGATGAAAAACGGCGCGCTATAGTATGCCGTACGATATGGGCTATAGCCCATGGTCCAAAATGATGAGAAACGAGGCTAACTTTTTTTTTCAAAATTTCAAAAAACATGGGCTATAACCTTTCGTTTTTGTCATTTCGTCATTTTTTTTCAAATCTTCAAAAATGATGAAAAACGGCGCGCTATAGTATGCCGTACGATATGGGCTATAGCCCATGGTCCAAAATGATGAGAAACGAGGCTAACTTTTTTTTCCAAAATTTCAAAAAACATGGGCTATAACCTTTCGTTTTTGTCATTTTGTCATTTTTTTCAAATCTTCAAAAATGATGAAAAACGGCGCGCTATAGTATGCCGTACGATATGGGCTATAGCCCACGGTCCAAAATGATGAGAAACGAGGCTAACTTTTTTTTTCAAAATTTCAAAAAACATGGGCTATAACCTTTCGTTTTTGTCATTTTGTCATTTTTTTCAAATCTTCAAAAATGATGAAAAACGGCGCGCTATAGTATGCCGTACGATATGGGCTATAGCCCATGGTCCAAAATGATGAGAAACGAGGCTAACTTTTTTTTCCAAAATTTCAAAAAACATGGGCCATAACCTTTCGTTTTTGTCATTTTGTCATTTTTTTCAAATCTTCAAAAATGATGAAAAACGGCGCGCTATAGTATGCTGTACGATATGGGCTATAGCCCATGGTCCAAAATGATGAGAAACGAGGCTAACTTTTTTTTCCAAAATTTCAAAAAACATGGGCTATAACCTTTCGTTTTTGTCATTTTGTCATTTTTGTCAAATCATCAAAAATGATGAAAAACGGCGCGCTATAGTATGCCGTACGATATGGGCTATAGCCCATGGTCCAAAATGATGAGAAACGAGGCTAACCTTTTTTTTCAAAATTTCAAAAAACATGGGCTATAACCCATCGTTTTTGTCATTTCGTAATTTTTTTCAAATCTTCAAAAATGATGAAAAACGGCGCGCTATAGTATGCCGTACGATATGGGCTATAGCCCATGGTCCAAAATGATGAGAAACGAGGCTAACTTTTTTTTTCAAAATTTCAAAAAACATGGGCTATAACCTTTCGTTTTTGTCATTTCGTCATTTTTTTTCAAATCTTCAAAAATTATGAAAAACGGCGCGCTATAGTATGCCGTACGATATGGGCTATAGCCCATGGTCCAAAATGATGAGAAACGAGGCTAACTTTTTTTTCCAAAATTTCAAAAAACATGGGCTATAACCTTTCGTTTTTGTCATTTTGTCATTTTTTTCAAATCTTCAAAAATGATGAAAAACGGCGCGCTATAGTATGCCGTACGATATGGGCTATAGCCCATGGTCCAAAATGATGAGAAACGAAGCTAACTTTTTTCTCCAAAATTTCAAAAAACATGGGCTATAACCCATCGTTTTTGTCATTTTGTCATTTTTTTCAAATCTTCAAAAATGATGAAAAACGGCGCGCTATAGTATGCCGTACGATATGGGCTATAGCCCATGGTCCAAAATGATGAGAAACGAGGCTAACTTTTTTTTTCAAAATTTCAAAAAACATGGGCTATAACCCATCGTTTTTGTCATTTCGTCATTTAATTTCAAATCTTCAAAAATGATGAAAAACTGCGCGCTATAGTATGCCGTACGATATGGGCTATAGCCCACGGTCCAAAATGATGAGAAACGAGGCTAACTTTTTTTTTCAAAATTTCAAAAAACATGGGCTATAACCTTTCGTTTTTGTCATTTTGTCATTTTTTTCAAATCTTCAAAAATTATGAAAAACTGCGCGCTATAGTATGCCGTACGATATGGGCTATAGCCCACGGTCCAAAATGATGAGAAACGAGGCTAACTTTTTTTTTCAAAATTTCAAAAAACATGGGCTATAACCTTTCGTTTTTGTCATTTCGTCATTTTTTTCAAATCTTCAAAAATGATGAAAAACGGCGCGCTATAGTATGCCGTACGATATGGGCTATAGCCCATGGTCCAAAATGATGAGAAACGAGGCTAACTTTTTTTTCCAAAATTTCAAAAAACATGGGCTATAACCTTTCGTTTTTGTCATTTTGTCATTTTTTTCAAAAATTCAAAAATGATGAAAAACGGCGCGCTATAGTATGCCGTACGATATGGGCTATAGCCCATGGTCCAAAATGATGAGAAACGAGGCTAACTTTTTTTTCCAAAATTTCAAAAAACATGGGCTATAACCTTTCGTTTTTGTCATTTTGTCATTTTTTTCAAATCTTCAAAAATGATGAAAAACGGCGCGCTATAGTATGCCGTACGATATGGGCTATAGCCCATGGTCCAAAATGATGAGAAACGAGGCTAACTTTTTTTTTCAAAATTTCAAAAAACATGGGCTATAACCCATCGTTTTTGTCATTTCGTCATTTTTTTCAAATCTTCAAAAATGATGAAAAACTGCGCGCTATAGTATGCCGTACGATATGGGCTATAGCCCATGGTCCAAAATGATGAGAAACGAGGCTAACTTTTTTTTTTCAAAATTTCAAAAAACATGGGCTATAACCCATCGTTTTTGTCATTTCGTCATTTAATTTCAAATCTTCAAAAATGATGAAAAACTGCGCGCTATAGTATGCCGTACGATATGGGCTATAGCCCACGGTCCAAAATGATGAGAAACGAGGCTAACTTTTTTTTTCAAAATTTCAAAAAACATGGGCTATAACCTTTCGTTTTTGTCATTTTGTCATTTTTTTCAAATCTTCAAAAATGATGAAAAACTGCGCGCTATAGTATGCTGTACGATATGGGCTATAGCCCACGGTCCAAAATGATGAGAAACGAGGCTAACTTTCTTTTTCAAATTTTCAAAAAACATGGGCTATAACCTTTCGTTTTTGTCATTTTGTCATTTTTTTCAAATCTTCAAAAATGATGAAAAACTGCGCGCTATAGTATGCCGTACGATATGGGCTATAGCCCATGGTCCAAAATGATGAGAAACGAGGCTAACTTTTTTTTCCAAAATTTCAAAAAACATGGGCTATAACCTTTCGTTTTTGTCATTTTGTCATTTTTTTCAAATCTTCAAAAATGATGAAAAACGGCGCGCTATAGTATGCCGTACGATATGGGCTATAGCCCATGGTCCAAAATGATGAGAAACGAGGCTAACTTTTTTTTCCAAAATTTCAAAAAACATGGGCTATAACCTTTCGTTTTTGTCATTTTGTCATTTTTTTCAAAAATTCAAAAATGATGAAAAACGGCGCGCTATAGTATGCCGTACGATATGGGCTATAGCCCATGGTCCAAAATGATGAGAAACGAGGCTAACTTTTTTTTCCAAAATTTCAAAAAACATGGGCTATAACCTTTCGTTTTTGTCATTTTGTCATTTTTTTCAAATCTTCAAAAATGATGAAAAACTGCGCGCTATAGTATGCCGTACGATATGGGCTATAGCCCACGGTCCAAAATGATGAGAAACGAGGCTAACTTTTTTTTTCAAAATTTCAAAAAACATGGGCTATAACCTTTCGTTTTTGTCATTTTGTCATTTTTTTCAAATCTTCAAAAATGATGAAAAACGGCGCGCTATAGTATGCCGTACGATATGGGCTATAGCCCATGGTCCAAAATGATGAGAAACGAGGCTAACTTTTTTTTTCAAAATTTCAAAAAACATGGGCTATAACCCATCGTTTTTGTCATTTCGTCATTTTTTTCAAATCTTCAAAAATGATGAAAAACTGCGCGCTATAGTATGCCGTACGATATGGGCTATAGCCCATGGTCCAAAATGATGAGAAACGAGGCTAACTTTTTTTTTCAAAATTTCAAAAAACATGGGCTATAACCCATCGTTTTTGTCATTTCGTCATTTTTTTCAAATCTTCAAAAATGATGAAAAACGGCGCGCTATAGTATGCCGTACGATATGGGCAATAGCCCACGGTCCAAAATGATGAGAAACGAGGCTAACTTTTTTTTTCAAAATTTCAAAAAACATGGGCTATAACCTTTCGTTTTTGTCATTTTGTCATTTTTTTCAAATCTTCAAAAATGATGAAAAACGGCGCGCTATAGTATGCCGTACGATATGGGCTATAGCCCATGGTCCAAAATGATGAGAAACGAGGCTAACTTTTTTTTCCAAAATTTCAAAAAACATGGGCTATAACCTTTCGTTTTTGTCATTTTGTCATTTTTTTCAAATCTTCAAAAATGATGAAAAACGGCGCGCTATAGTATGCCGTACGATATGGGCTATAGCCCATGGTCCAAAATGATGAGAAACGAAGCTAACTTTTTTTTCCAAAATTTCAAAAAACATGGGCTATAACCCATCGTTTTTGTCATTTTGTCATTTTTTTCAAATCTTCAAAAATGATGAAAAACGGCGCGCTATAGTATGCCGTACGATATGGGCTATAGCCCATGGTCCAAAATGATGAGAAACGAGGCTAACTTTTCTTTTCAAAATTTCAAAAAACATGGGCTATAACCCATCGTTTTTGTCATTTCGTCATTTAATTTCAAATCTTCAAAAATGATGAAAAACTGCGCGCTATAGTATGCCGTACGATATGGGCTATAGCCCACGGTCCAAAATGATGAGAAACGAGGCTAACTTTTTTTTTCAAAATTTCAAAAAACATGGGCTATAACCTTTCGTTTTTGTCATTTTGTCATTTTTTTCAAATCTTCAAAAATGATGAAAAACGGCGCGCTATAGTATGCCGTACGATATGGGCTATAGCCCATGGTCCAAAATGATGAGAAAAGAGGCTAACTTTTTTTTCCAAAATTTCAAAAAACATGGGCTATAACCTTTCGTTTTTGTCATTTTGTCATTTTTTTCAAATCTTCAAAAATGATGAAAAACGGCGCGCTATAGTATGCCGTACGATATGGGCTATAGCCCATGGTCCAAAATGATGAGAAACGAGGCTAACTTTTTTTTTCAAAATTTCAAAAAACATGGGCTATAACCCATCGTTTTTGTCATTTCGTCATTTTTTTCAAATCTTCAAAAATGATGAAAAACTGCGCGCTATAGTATGCCGTACGATATGGGCTATAGCCCACGGTCCAAAATGATGAGAAACGAGGCTAACTTTTTTTTCCAAAATTTCAAAAAACATGGGCTATAACCTTTCGTTTTTGTCATTTTGTCATTTTTTTCAAATCTTCAAAAATGATGAAAAACGGCGCGCTATAGTATGCCGTACGATATGGGCTATAGCCCATGGTCCAAAATGATGAGAAACGAGGCTAACTTTTTTTTCCAAAATTTCAAAAAACATGGGCCATAACCTTTCGTTTTTGTCATTTTGTCATTTTTTTCAAATCTTCAAAAATGATGAAAAACGGCGCGCTATAGTATGCTGTACGATATGGGCTATAGCCCATGGTCCAAAATGATGAGAAACGAGGCTAACTTTTTTTTCCAAAATTTCAAAAAACATGGGCTATAACCTTTCGTTTTTGTCATTTTGTCATTTTTGTCAAATCATCAAAAATGATGAAAAACGGCGCGCTATAGTATGCCGTACGATATGGGCTATAGCCCATGGTCCAAAATGATGAGAAACGAGGCTAACCTTTTTTTTCAAAATTTCAAAAAACATGGGCTATAACCCATCGTTTTTGTCATTTCGTAATTTTTTTCAAATCTTCAAAAATGATGAAAAACGGCGCGCTATAGTATGCCGTACGATATGGGCTATAGCCCATGGTCCAAAATGATGAGAAACGAGGCTAACTTTTTTTTCCAAAATTTCAAAAAACATGGGCCATAACCTTTCGTTTTTGTCATTTTGTCATTTTTTTCAAATCTTCAAAAATGATGAAAAACGGCGCGCTATAGTATGCTGTACGATATGGGCTATAGCCCATGGTCCAAAATGATGAGAAACGAGGCTAACTTTTTTTTCCAAAATTTCAAAAAACATGGGCTATAACCTTTCGTTTTTGTCATTTTGTCATTTTTGTCAAATCATCAAAAATGATGAAAAACGGCGCGCTATAGTATGCCGTACGATATGGGCTATAGCCCATGGTCCAAAATGATGAGAAACGAGGCTAACTTTTTTTTCCAAAATTTCAAAAAACATGGGCTATAACCTTTCGTTTTTGTCATTTTGTCATTTTTTTCAAATCTTCAAAAATGATGAAAAACGGCGCGCTATAGTATGCCGTACGATATGGGCTATAGCCCATGGTCCAAAATGATGAGAAACGAGGCTAACTTTTTTTTCCAAAATTTCAAAAAACATGGGCTATAACCTTTCGTTTTTGTCATTTTGTCATTTTTTTCAAAAATTCAAAAATGATGAAAAACGGCGCGCTATAGTATGCCGTACGATATGGGCTATAGCCCATGGTCCAAAATGATGAGAAACGAGGCTAACTTTTTTTTCCAAAATTTCAAAAAACATGGGCTATAACCTTTCGTTTTTGTCATTTTGTCATTTTTTTCAAATCTTCAAAAATGATGAAAAACTGCGCGCTATAGTATGCCGTACGATATGGGCTATAGCCCACGGTCCAAAATGATGAGAAACGAGGCTAACTTTTTTTTTCAAAATTTCAAAAAACATGGGCTATAACCTTTCGTTTTTGTCATTTTGTCATTTTTTTCAAATCTTCAAAAATGATGAAAAACGGCGCGCTATAGTATGCCGTACGATATGGGCTATAGCCCATGGTCCAAAATGATGAGAAACGAGGCTAACTTTTTTTTTCAAAATTTCAAAAAACATGGGCTATAACCCATCGTTTTTGTCATTTCGTCATTTTTTTCAAATCTTCAAAAATGATGAAAAACTGCGCGCTATAGTATGCCGTACGATATGGGCTATAGCCCATGGTCCAAAATGATGAGAAACGAGGCTAACTTTTTTTTTCAAAATTTCAAAAAACATGGGCTATAACCCATCGTTTTTGTCATTTCGTCATTTTTTTCAAATCTTCAAAAATGATGAAAAACGGCGCGCTATAGTATGCCGTACGATATGGGCAATAGCCCACGGTCCAAAATGATGAGAAACGAGGCTAACTTTTTTTTTCAAAATTTCAAAAAACATGGGCTATAACCTTTCGTTTTTGTCATTTTGTCATTTTTTTCAAATCTTCAAAAATGATGAAAAACGGCGCGCTATAGTATGCCGTACGATATGGGCTATAGCCCATGGTCCAAAATGATGAGAAACGAGGCTAACTTTTTTTTCCAAAATTTCAAAAAACATGGGCTATAACCTTTCGTTTTTGTCATTTTGTCATTTTTTTCAAATCTTCAAAAATGATGAAAAACGGCGCGCTATAGTATGCCGTACGATATGGGCTATAGCCCATGGTCCAAAATGATGAGAAACGAAGCTAACTTTTTTTTCCAAAATTTCAAAAAACATGGGCTATAACCCATCGTTTTTGTCATTTTGTCATTTTTTTCAAATCTTCAAAAATGATGAAAAACGGCGCGCTATAGTATGCCGTACGATATGGGCTATAGCCCATGGTCCAAAATGATGAGAAACGAGGCTAACTTTTCTTTTCAAAATTTCAAAAAACATGGGCTATAACCCATCGTTTTTGTCATTTCGTCATTTAATTTCAAATCTTCAAAAATGATGAAAAACTGCGCGCTATAGTATGCCGTACGATATGGGCTATAGCCCACGGTCCAAAATGATGAGAAACGAGGCTAACTTTTTTTTTCAAAATTTCAAAAAACATGGGCTATAACCTTTCGTTTTTGTCATTTTGTCATTTTTTTCAAATCTTCAAAAATGATGAAAAACGGCGCGCTATAGTATGCCGTACGATATGGGCTATAGCCCATGGTCCAAAATGATGAGAAAAGAGGCTAACTTTTTTTTCCAAAATTTCAAAAAACATGGGCTATAACCTTTCGTTTTTGTCATTTTGTCATTTTTTTCAAATCTTCAAAAATGATGAAAAACGGCGCGCTATAGTATGCCGTACGATATGGGCTATAGCCCATGGTCCAAAATGATGAGAAACGAGGCTAACTTTTTTTTTCAAAATTTCAAAAAACATGGGCTATAACCCATCGTTTTTGTCATTTCGTCATTTTTTTCAAATCTTCAAAAATGATGAAAAACTGCGCGCTATAGTATGCCGTACGATATGGGCTATAGCCCACGGTCCAAAATGATGAGAAACGAGGCTAACTTTTTTTTCCAAAATTTCAAAAAACATGGGCTATAACCTTTCGTTTTTGTCATTTTGTCATTTTTTTCAAATCTTCAAAAATGATGAAAAACGGCGCGCTATAGTATGCCGTACGATATGGGCTATAGCCCATGGTCCAAAATGATGAGAAACGAGGCTAACTTTTTTTTCCAAAATTTCAAAAAACATGGGCCATAACCTTTCGTTTTTGTCATTTTGTCATTTTTTTCAAATCTTCAAAAATGATGAAAAACGGCGCGCTATAGTATGCTGTACGATATGGGCTATAGCCCATGGTCCAAAATGATGAGAAACGAGGCTAACTTTTTTTTCCAAAATTTCAAAAAACATGGGCTATAACCTTTCGTTTTTGTCATTTTGTCATTTTTGTCAAATCATCAAAAATGATGAAAAACGGCGCGCTATAGTATGCCGTACGATATGGGCTATAGCCCATGGTCCAAAATGATGAGAAACGAGGCTAACCTTTTTTTTCAAAATTTCAAAAAACATGGGCTATAACCCATCGTTTTTGTCATTTCGTAATTTTTTTCAAATCTTCAAAAATGATGAAAAACGGCGCGCTATAGTATGCCGTACGATATGGGCTATAGCCCATGGTCCAAAATGATGAGAAACGAGGCTAACTTTTTTTTCCAAAATTTCAAAAAACATGGGCCATAACCTTTCGTTTTTGTCATTTTGTCATTTTTTTCAAATCTTCAAAAATGATGAAAAACGGCGCGCTATAGTATGCTGTACGATATGGGCTATAGCCCATGGTCCAAAATGATGAGAAACGAGGCTAACTTTTTTTTCCAAAATTTCAAAAAACATGGGCTATAACCTTTCGTTTTTGTCATTTTGTCATTTTTTTCAAATCTTCAAAAATGATGAAAAACGGCGCGCTATAGTATGCCGTACGATATGGGCTATAGCCCATGGTCCAAAATGATGAGAAACGAGGCTAACTTTTTTTTCCAAAATTTCAAAAAACATGGGCTATAACCCATCGTTTTTGTCATTTCGTCATTTTTTTCAAAAATTCAAAAATGATGAAAAACGGCGCGCTATAGTATGCCGTACGATATGGGCTATAGCCCATGGTCCAAAATGATGAGAAACGAGGCTAACTTTTTTTTTCAAAATTTCAAAAAACATGGGCTATAACCTTTCGTTTTTGTCATTTCGTCATTTTTTTTCAAATCTTCAAAAATTATGAAAAACGGCGCGCTATAGTATGCCGTACGATATGGGCTATAGCCCATGGTCCAAAATGATGAGAAACGAGGCTAACTTTTTTTTCCAAAATTTCAAAAAACATGGGCTATAACCTTTCGTTTTTGTCATTTTGTCATTTTTTTCAAATCTTCAAAAATGATGAAAAACGGCGCGCTATAGTATGCCGTACGATATGGGCTATAGCCCATGGTCCAAAATGATGAGAAACGAAGCTAACTTTTTTCTCCAAAATTTCAAAAAACATGGGCTATAACCCATCGTTTTTGTCATTTTGTCATTTTTTTCAAATCTTCAAAAATGATGAAAAACGGCGCGCTATAGTATGCCGTACGATATGGGCTATAGCCCATGGTCCAAAATGATGAGAAACGAGGCTAACTTTTTTTTTCAAAATTTCAAAAAACATGGGCTATAACCCATCGTTTTTGTCATTTCGTCATTTAATTTCAAATCTTCAAAAATGATGAAAAACTGCGCGCTATAGTATGCCGTACGATATGGGCTATAGCCCACGGTCCAAAATGATGAGAAACGAGGCTAACTTTTTTTTTCAAAATTTCAAAAAACATGGGCTATAACCTTTCGTTTTTGTCATTTTGTCATTTTTTTCAAATCTTCAAAAATTATGAAAAACTGCGCGCTATAGTATGCCGTACGATATGGGCTATAGCCCACGGTCCAAAATGATGAGAAACGAGGCTAACTTTTTTTTTCAAAATTTCAAAAAACATGGGCTATAACCTTTCGTTTTTGTCATTTTGTCATTTTTTTCAAATCTTCAAAAATGATGAAAAACGGCGCGCTATAGTATGCCGTACGATATGGGCTATAGCCCATGGTCCAAAATGATGAGAAACGAGGCTAACTTTTTTTTCCAAAATTTCAAAAAACATGGGCTATAACCCATCGTTTTTGTCATTTCGTCATTTTTTTCAAAAATTCAAAAATGATGAAAAACGGCGCGCTATAGTATGCCGTACGATATGGGCTATAGCCCATGGTCCAAAATGATGAGAAACGAGGCTAACTTTTTTTTCCAAAATTTCAAAAAACATGGGCTATAACCTTTCGTTTTTGTCATTTTGTCATTTTTTTCAAAAATTCAAAAATGATGAAAAACGGCGCGCTATAGTATGCCGTACGATATGGGCTATAGCCCATGGTCCAAAATGATGAGAAACGAGGCTAACTTTTTTTTCCAAAATTTCAAAAAACATGGGCTATAACCTTTCGTTTTTGTCATTTTGTCATTTTTTTCAAATCTTCAAAAATGATGAAAAACGGCGCGCTATAGTATGCCGTACGATATGGGCTATAGCCCATGGTCCAAAATGATGAGAAACGAGGCTAACTTTTTTTTTCAAAATTTCAAAAAACATGGGCTATAACCCATCGTTTTTGTCATTTCGTCATTTTTTTCAAATCTTCAAAAATGATGAAAAACTGCGCGCTATAGTATGCCGTACGATATGGGCTATAGCCCATGGTCCAAAATGATGAGAAACGAGGCTAACTTTTTTTTTCAAAATTTCAAAAAACATGGGCTATAACCCATCGTTTTTGTCATTTCGTCATTTTTTTCAAATCTTCAAAAATGATGAAAAACGGCGCGCTATAGTATGCCGTACGATATGGGCAATAGCCCACGGTCCAAAATGATGAGAAACGAGGCTAACTTTTTTTTTCAAAATTTCAAAAAACATGGGCTATAACCTTTCGTTTTTGTCATTTTGTCATTTTTTTCAAATCTTCAAAAATGATGAAAAACGGCGCGCTATAGTATGCCGTACGATATGGGCTATAGCCCATGGTCCAAAATGATGAGAAACGAGGCTAACTTTTTTTTCCAAAATTTCAAAAAACATGGGCTATAACCTTTCGTTTTTGTCATTTTGTCATTTTTTTCAAATCTTCAAAAATTATGAAAAACGGCGCGCTATAGTATGCCGTACGATATGGGCTATAGCCCATGGTCCAAAATGATGAGAAACGAAGCTAACTTTTTTTTCCAAAATTTCAAAAAACATGGGCTATAACCCATCGTTTTTGTCATTTTGTCATTTTTTTCAAATCTTCAAAAATGATGAAAAACGGCGCGCTATAGTATGCCGTACGATATGGGCTATAGCCCATGGTCCAAAATGATGAGAAACGAGGCTAACTTTTTTTTTCAAAATTTCAAAAAACATGGGCTATAACCCATCGTTTTTGTCATTTCGTCATTTAATTTCAAATCTTCAAAAATGATGAAAAACTGCGCGCTATAGTATGCCGTACGATATGGGCTATAGCCCACGGTCCAAAATGATGAGAAACGAGGCTAACTTTTTTTTTCAAAATTTCAAAAAACATGGGCTATAACCTTTCGTTTTTGTCATTTTGTCATTTTTTTCAAATCTTCAAAAATGATGAAAAACGGCGCGCTATAGTATGCCGTACGATATGGGCTATAGCCCATGGTCCAAAATGATGAGAAACGAGGCTAACTTTTTTTTCAAAATTTCAAAAAACATGGGCTATAACCTTTCGTTTTTGTCATTTTGTCATTTTTTTCAAATCTTCAAAAATGATGAAAAACGGCGCGCTATAGTATGCCGTACGATATGGGCTATAGCCCATGGTCCAAAATGATGAGAAACGAGGCTAACTTTTTTTTTCAAAATTTCAAAAAACATGGGCTATAACCCATCGTTTTTGTCATTTCGTCATTTTTTTCAAATCTTCAAAAATGATGAAAAACTGCGCGCTATAGTATGCCGTACGATATGGGCTATAGCCCACGGTCCAAAATGATGAGAAACGAGGCTAACTTTTTTTTTCAAAATTTCAAAAAACATGGGCTATAACCTTTCGTTTTTGTCATTTTGTCATTTTTTTCAAATCTTCAAAAATGATGAAAAACGGCGCGCTATAGTATGCCGTACGATATGGGCTATAGCCCATGGTCCAAAATGATGAGAAACGAGGCTAACTTTTTTTTCCAAAATTTCAAAAAACATGGGCTATAACCTTTCGTTTTTGTCATTTTGTCATTTTTTTCAAATCTTCAAAAATGATGAAAAACTGCGCGCTATAGTATGCCGTACGATATGGGCTATAGCCCACGGTCCAAAATGATGAGAAACGAGGCTAACTTTTTTTTTCAAAATTTCAAAAAACATGGGCTATAACCTTTCGTTTTTGTCATTTTGTCATTTTTTTCAAATCTTCAAAAATGATGAAAAACGGCGCGCTATAGTATGCCGTACGATATGGGCTATAGCCCATGGTCCAAAATGATGAGAAACGAGGCTAACTTTTTTTTCCAAAATTTCAAAAAACATGGGCTATAACCTTTCGTTTTTGTCATTTTGTCATTTTTTTCAAATCTTCAAAAATGATGAAAAACTGCGCGCTATAGTATGCCGTACGATATGGGCTATAGCCCACGGTCCAAAATGATGAGAAACGAGGCTAACTTTTTTTTTCAAAATTTCAAAAAACATGGGCTATAACCTTTCGTTTTTGTCATTTTGTCATTTTTTTCAAATCTTCAAAAATGATGAAAAACGGCGCGCTATAGTATGCCGTACGATATGGGCTATAGCCCATGGTCCAAAATGATGAGAAACGAGGCTAACTTTTTTTTTCAAAATTTCAAAAAACATGGGCTATAACCCATCGTTTTTGTCATTTCGTCATTTTTTTCAAATCTTCAAAAATGATGAAAAACTGCGCGCTATAGTATGCCGTACGATATGGGCTATAGCCCACGGTCCAAAATGATGAGAAACGAGGCTAACTTTTTTTTTCAAAATTTCAAAAAACATGGGCTATAACCTTTCGTTTTTGTCATTTTGTCATTTTTTTCAAATCTTCAAAAATGATGAAAAACGGCGCGCTATAGTATGCCGTACGATATGGGCTATAGCCCATGGTCCAAAATGATGAGAAACGAGGCTAACTTTTTTTTCCAAAATTTCAAAAAACATGGGCTATAACCTTTCGTTTTTGTCATTTTGTCATTTTTTTCAAATCTTCAAAAATGATGAAAAACTGCGCGCTATAGTATGCCGTACGATATGGGCTATAGCCCATGGTCCAAAATGATGAGAAACGAGGCTAACTTTTTTTTTCAAAATTTCAAAAAACATGGGCTATAACCCATCGTTTTTGTCATTTCGTCATTTTTTTCAAATCTTCAAAAATGATGAAAAACGGCGCGCTATAGTATGCCGTACGATATGGGCTATAGCCCACGGTCCAAAATGATGAGAAACGAGGCTAACTTTTTTTTTCAAAATTTCAAAAAACATGGGCTATAACCTTTCGTTTTTGTCATTTTGTCATTTTTTTCAAATCTTCAAAAATGATGAAAAACGGCGCGCTATAGTATGCCGTACGATATGGGCTATAGCCCATGGTCCAAAATGATGAGAAACGAGGCTAACTTTTTTTTCCAAAATTTCAAAAAACATGGGCTATAACCCATCGTTTTTGTCATTTTGTCATTTTTTTCAAATCTTCAAAAATGATGAAAAACGGCGCGCTATAGTATGCCGTACGATATGGGCTATAGCCCATGGTCCAAAATGATGAGAAACGAGGCTAACTTTTTTTTTCAAAATTTCAAAAAACATGGGCTATAACCCATCGTTTTTGTCATTTCGTCATTTTTTTCAAATCTTCAAAAATGATGAAAAACTGCGCGCTATAGTATGCCGTACGATATGGGCTATAGCCCACGGTCCAAAATGATGAGAAACGAGGCTAACTTTTTTTTTCAAAATTTCAAAAAACATGGGCTATAACCTTTCGTTTTTGTCATTTTGTCATTTTTTTCAAAACTTCAAAAATGATGAAAAACGGCGCGCTATAGTATGCCGTACGATATGGGCTATAGCCCATGGTCCAAAATGATGAGAAACGAGGCTAACTTTTTTTTCCAAAATTTCAAAAAACATGGGCTATAACCTTTCGTTTTTGTCATTTTGTCATTTTTTTCAAATCTTCAAAAATGATGAAAAACGGCGCGCTATAGTATGCCGTACGATATGGGCTATAGCCCATGGTCCAAAATGATGAGAAACGAGGCTAACTTTTTTTTTCAAAATTTCAAAAAACATGGGCTATAACCCATCGTTTTTGTCATTTCGTCATTTTTTTCAAATCTTCAAAAATGATGAAAAACTGTGCGCTATAGTATGCCGTACGATATGGGCTATAGCCCACGGTCCAAAATGATGAGAAACGAGGCTAACTTTTTTTTTCAAAATTTCAAAAAACATGGGCTATAACCTTTCGTTTTTGTCATTTTGTCATTTTTTTCAAATCTTCAAAAATGATGAAAAACGGCGCGCTATAGTATGCCGTACGATATGGGCTATAGCCCATGGTCCAAAATGATGAGAAACGAGGCTAACTTTTTTTTCCAAAATTTCAAAAAACATGGGCTATAACCTTTCGTTTTTGTCATTTTGTCATTTTTTTCAAATCTTCAAAAATGATGAAAAACGGCACGCTATAGTATGCCGTACGATATGGGCTATAGCCCATGCTCCAAAATGATGAGAAACGAGGCTAACTTTTTTTTCCAAAATTTCAAAAAACATGGGCTATAACCTTTCGTTTTTGTCATTTTGTCATTTTTTTCAAAAATTCAAAAATGATGAAAAACGGCGCGCTATAGTATGCCGTACGATATGGGCTATAGCCCATGGTCCAAAATGATGAGAACCGAGGCTAACTTTTTTTTCCAAAATTTCAAAAAACATGGGCTATAACCTTTCGTTTTTTTCATTTTGTCATTTTTTTCAAATCTTCAAAAATGATGAAAAACGGCGCGCTATAGTTTGCCGTACGATATGGGCTATAGCCCATGGTCCAAAATGATGAGAAACGAGGCTAACTTTTTTTTCCAAAATTTCAAAAAACATGGGCTATAACCTTTCGTTTTTGTCATTTTGTCATTTTTTTCAAAAATTCAAAAATGATGAAAAACGGCGCGTTATAGTATGCCGTACGATATGGGCTATAGCCCATGGTCCAAAATGATGAGAAACGAGGCTAACTTTTTTTTCCAAAATTTCAAAAAACATGGGCTATAACCTTTCGTTTTTGTCATTTTTTTTCAAATCTTCAAAAATGATGAAAAACGGCGCGCTATAGTATGCCGTACGATATGGGCTATAGCCCACGGTCCAAAATGATGAGAAACGAGGCTAACTTTTTTTTTCAAAATTTCAAAAAACATGGGCTATAACCTTTCGTTTTTGTCATTTTGTCATTTTTTTCAAATCTTCAAAAATGATGAAAAACGGCGCGCTATAGTATGCTGTACGATATGGGCTATAGCCCATGGTCCAAAATGATGAGAAACGAGGCTAACTTTTTTTTCCAAAATTTCAAAAAACATGGGCTATAACCTTTCGTTTTTGTCATTTTGTCATTTTTTTCAAATCTTCAAAAATGATGAAAAACGGCGCGCTATAGTTTGCCGTACGATATGGGCTATAGCCCATGGTCCAAAATGATGAGAAACGAGGCTAACTTTTTTTTCCAAAATTGGAAAAACATGGGCTATAACCTTTCGTTTTTGTCATTTTGTCATTTTTTTCAAAAATTCAAAAATGATGAAAAACGGCGCGCTATAGTATGCCGTACGATATGGGCTATAGCCCATGGTCCAAAATGATGAGAAAAGAGGCTAACTTTTTTTTCCAAAATTTCAAAAAACATGGGCTATAACCTTTCGTTTTTGTCATTTTGTCATTTTTTTCAAATCTTCAAAAATGATGAAAAACGGCGCGCTATAGTATGCCGTACGATATGGGCTATAGCCCATGGTCCAAAATGATGAGAAACGAGGCTAACTTTTTTTTTCAAAATTTCAAAAAACATGGGCTATAACCCATCGTTTTTGTCATTTCGTCATTTTTTTCAAATCTTCAAAAATGATGAAAAACTGCGCGCTATAGTATGCCGTACGATATGGGCTATAGCCCACGGTCCAAAATGATGAGAAACGAGGCTAACTTTTTTTTCCAAAATTTCAAAAAACATGGGCTATAACCTTTCGTTTTTGTCATTTTGTCATTTTTTTCAAATCTTCAAAAATGATGAAAAACGGCGCGCTATAGTATGCCGTACGATATGGGCTATAGCCCATGGTCCAAAATGATGAGAAACGAGGCTAACTTTTTTTTCCAAAATTTCAAAAAACATGGGCCATAACCTTTCGTTTTTGTCATTTTGTCATTTTTTTCAAATCTTCAAAAATGATGAAAAACGGCGCGCTATAGTATGCTGTACGATATGGGCTATAGCCCATGGTCCAAAATGATGAGAAACGAGGCTAACTTTTTTTTCCAAAATTTCAAAAAACATGGGCTATAACCTTTCGTTTTTGTCATTTTGTCATTTTTGTCAAATCATCAAAAATGATGAAAAACGGCGCGCTATAGTATGCCGTACGATATGGGCTATAGCCCATGGTCCAAAATGATGAGAAACGAGGCTAACCTTTTTTTTCAAAATTTCAAAAAACATGGGCTATAACCCATCGTTTTTGTCATTTCGTAATTTTTTTCAAATCTTCAAAAATGATGAAAAACGGCGCGCTATAGTATGCCGTACGATATGGGCTATAGCCCATGGTCCAAAATGATGAGAAACGAGGCTAACTTTTTTTTCCAAAATTTCAAAAAACATGGGCCATAACCTTTCGTTTTTGTCATTTTGTCATTTTTTTCAAATCTTCAAAAATGATGAAAAACGGCGCGCTATAGTATGCTGTACGATATGGGCTATAGCCCATGGTCCAAAATGATGAGAAACGAGGCTAACTTTTTTTTCCAAAATTTCAAAAAACATGGGCTATAACCTTTCGTTTTTGTCATTTTGTCATTTTTTTCAAATCTTCAAAAATGATGAAAAACGGCGCGCTATAGTATGCCGTACGATATGGGCTATAGCCCATGGTCCAAAATGATGAGAAACGAGGCTAACTTTTTTTTCCAAAATTTCAAAAAACATGGGCTATAACCCATCGTTTTTGTCATTTCGTCATTTTTTTCAAAAATTCAAAAATGATGAAAAACGGCGCGCTATAGTATGCCGTACGATATGGGCTATAGCCCATGGTCCAAAATGATGAGAAACGAGGCTAACTTTTTTTTTCAAAATTTCAAAAAACATGGGCTATAACCTTTCGTTTTTGTCATTTCGTCATTTTTTTTCAAATCTTCAAAAATTATGAAAAACGGCGCGCTATAGTATGCCGTACGATATGGGCTATAGCCCATGGTCCAAAATGATGAGAAACGAGGCTAACTTTTTTTTCCAAAATTTCAAAAAACATGGGCTATAACCTTTCGTTTTTGTCATTTTGTCATTTTTTTCAAATCTTCAAAAATGATGAAAAACGGCGCGCTATAGTATGCCGTACGATATGGGCTATAGCCCATGGTCCAAAATGATGAGAAACGAAGCTAACTTTTTTCTCCAAAATTTCAAAAAACATGGGCTATAACCCATCGTTTTTGTCATTTTGTCATTTTTTTCAAATCTTCAAAAATGATGAAAAACGGCGCGCTATAGTATGCCGTACGATATGGGCTATAGCCCATGGTCCAAAATGATGAGAAACGAGGCTAACTTTTTTTTTCAAAATTTCAAAAAACATGGGCTATAACCCATCGTTTTTGTCATTTCGTCATTTAATTTCAAATCTTCAAAAATGATGAAAAACTGCGCGCTATAGTATGCCGTACGATATGGGCTATAGCCCACGGTCCAAAATGATGAGAAACGAGGCTAACTTTTTTTTTCAAAATTTCAAAAAACATGGGCTATAACCTTTCGTTTTTGTCATTTTGTCATTTTTTTCAAATCTTCAAAAATTATGAAAAACTGCGCGCTATAGTATGCCGTACGATATGGGCTATAGCCCACGGTCCAAAATGATGAGAAACGAGGCTAACTTTTTTTTTCAAAATTTCAAAAAACATGGGCTATAACCTTTCGTTTTTGTCATTTTGTCATTTTTTTCAAATCTTCAAAAATGATGAAAAACGGCGCGCTATAGTATGCCGTACGATATGGGCTATAGCCCATGGTCCAAAATGATGAGAAACGAGGCTAACTTTTTTTTCCAAAATTTCAAAAAACATGGGCTATAACCCATCGTTTTTGTCATTTCGTCATTTTTTTCAAAAATTCAAAAATGATGAAAAACGGCGCGCTATAGTATGCCGTACGATATGGGCTATAGCCCATGGTCCAAAATGATGAGAAACGAGGCTAACTTTTTTTTCCAAAATTTCAAAAAACATGGGCTATAACCTTTCGTTTTTGTCATTTTGTCATTTTTTTCAAAAATTCAAAAATGATGAAAAACGGCGCGCTATAGTATGCCGTACGATATGGGCTATAGCCCATGGTCCAAAATGATGAGAAACGAGGCTAACTTTTTTTTCCAAAATTTCAAAAAACATGGGCTATAACCTTTCGTTTTTGTCATTTTGTCATTTTTTTCAAATCTTCAAAAATGATGAAAAACGGCGCGCTATAGTATGCCGTACGATATGGGCTATAGCCCATGGTCCAAAATGATGAGAAACGAGGCTAACTTTTTTTTTCAAAATTTCAAAAAACATGGGCTATAACCCATCGTTTTTGTCATTTCGTCATTTTTTTCAAATCTTCAAAAATGATGAAAAACTGCGCGCTATAGTATGCCGTACGATATGGGCTATAGCCCATGGTCCAAAATGATGAGAAACGAGGCTAACTTTTTTTTTCAAAATTTCAAAAAACATGGGCTATAACCCATCGTTTTTGTCATTTCGTCATTTTTTTCAAATCTTCAAAAATGATGAAAAACGGCGCGCTATAGTATGCCGTACGATATGGGCAATAGCCCACGGTCCAAAATGATGAGAAACGAGGCTAACTTTTTTTTTCAAAATTTCAAAAAACATGGGCTATAACCTTTCGTTTTTGTCATTTTGTCATTTTTTTCAAATCTTCAAAAATGATGAAAAACGGCGCGCTATAGTATGCCGTACGATATGGGCTATAGCCCATGGTCCAAAATGATGAGAAACGAGGCTAACTTTTTTTTCCAAAATTTCAAAAAACATGGGCTATAACCTTTCGTTTTTGTCATTTTGTCATTTTTTTCAAATCTTCAAAAATTATGAAAAACGGCGCGCTATAGTATGCCGTACGATATGGGCTATAGCCCATGGTCCAAAATGATGAGAAACGAAGCTAACTTTTTTTTCCAAAATTTCAAAAAACATGGGCTATAACCCATCGTTTTTGTCATTTTGTCATTTTTTTCAAATCTTCAAAAATGATGAAAAACGGCGCGCTATAGTATGCCGTACGATATGGGCTATAGCCCATGGTCCAAAATGATGAGAAACGAGGCTAACTTTTTTTTTCAAAATTTCAAAAAACATGGGCTATAACCCATCGTTTTTGTCATTTCGTCATTTAATTTCAAATCTTCAAAAATGATGAAAAACTGCGCGCTATAGTATGCCGTACGATATGGGCTATAGCCCACGGTCCAAAATGATGAGAAACGAGGCTAACTTTTTTTTTCAAAATTTCAAAAAACATGGGCTATAACCTTTCGTTTTTGTCATTTTGTCATTTTTTTCAAATCTTCAAAAATGATGAAAAACGGCGCGCTATAGTATGCCGTACGATATGGGCTATAGCCCATGGTCCAAAATGATGAGAAACGAGGCTAACTTTTTTTTCAAAATTTCAAAAAACATGGGCTATAACCTTTCGTTTTTGTCATTTTGTCATTTTTTTCAAATCTTCAAAAATGATGAAAAACGGCGCGCTATAGTATGCCGTACGATATGGGCTATAGCCCATGGTCCAAAATGATGAGAAACGAGGCTAACTTTTTTTTTCAAAATTTCAAAAAACATGGGCTATAACCCATCGTTTTTGTCATTTCGTCATTTTTTTCAAATCTTCAAAAATGATGAAAAACTGCGCGCTATAGTATGCCGTACGATATGGGCTATAGCCCACGGTCCAAAATGATGAGAAACGAGGCTAACTTTTTTTTTCAAAATTTCAAAAAACATGGGCTATAACCTTTCGTTTTTGTCATTTTGTCATTTTTTTCAAATCTTCAAAAATGATGAAAAACGGCGCGCTATAGTATGCCGTACGATATGGGCTATAGCCCATGGTCCAAAATGATGAGAAACGAGGCTAACTTTTTTTTCCAAAATTTCAAAAAACATGGGCTATAACCTTTCGTTTTTGTCATTTTGTCATTTTTTTCAAATCTTCAAAAATGATGAAAAACTGCGCGCTATAGTATGCCGTACGATATGGGCTATAGCCCACGGTCCAAAATGATGAGAAACGAGGCTAACTTTTTTTTTCAAAATTTCAAAAAACATGGGCTATAACCTTTCGTTTTTGTCATTTTGTCATTTTTTTCAAATCTTCAAAAATGATGAAAAACGGCGCGCTATAGTATGCCGTACGATATGGGCTATAGCCCATGGTCCAAAATGATGAGAAACGAGGCTAACTTTTTTTTCCAAAATTTCAAAAAACATGGGCTATAACCTTTCGTTTTTGTCATTTTGTCATTTTTTTCAAATCTTCAAAAATGATGAAAAACTGCGCGCTATAGTATGCCGTACGATATGGGCTATAGCCCACGGTCCAAAATGATGAGAAACGAGGCTAACTTTTTTTTTCAAAATTTCAAAAAACATGGGCTATAACCTTTCGTTTTTGTCATTTTGTCATTTTTTTCAAATCTTCAAAAATGATGAAAAACGGCGCGCTATAGTATGCCGTACGATATGGGCTATAGCCCATGGTCCAAAATGATGAGAAACGAGGCTAACTTTTTTTTTCAAAATTTCAAAAAACATGGGCTATAACCCATCGTTTTTGTCATTTCGTCATTTTTTTCAAATCTTCAAAAATGATGAAAAACTGCGCGCTATAGTATGCCGTACGATATGGGCTATAGCCCACGGTCCAAAATGATGAGAAACGAGGCTAACTTTTTTTTTCAAAATTTCAAAAAACATGGGCTATAACCTTTCGTTTTTGTCATTTTGTCATTTTTTTCAAATCTTCAAAAATGATGAAAAACGGCGCGCTATAGTATGCCGTACGATATGGGCTATAGCCCATGGTCCAAAATGATGAGAAACGAGGCTAACTTTTTTTTCCAAAATTTCAAAAAACATGGGCTATAACCTTTCGTTTTTGTCATTTTGTCATTTTTTTCAAATCTTCAAAAATGATGAAAAACTGCGCGCTATAGTATGCCGTACGATATGGGCTATAGCCCATGGTCCAAAATGATGAGAAACGAGGCTAACTTTTTTTTTCAAAATTTCAAAAAACATGGGCTATAACCCATCGTTTTTGTCATTTCGTCATTTTTTTCAAATCTTCAAAAATGATGAAAAACGGCGCGCTATAGTATGCCGTACGATATGGGCTATAGCCCACGGTCCAAAATGATGAGAAACGAGGCTAACTTTTTTTTTCAAAATTTCAAAAAACATGGGCTATAACCTTTCGTTTTTGTCATTTTGTCATTTTTTTCAAATCTTCAAAAATGATGAAAAACGGCGCGCTATAGTATGCCGTACGATATGGGCTATAGCCCATGGTCCAAAATGATGAGAAACGAGGCTAACTTTTTTTTCCAAAATTTCAAAAAACATGGGCTATAACCCATCGTTTTTGTCATTTTGTCATTTTTTTCAAATCTTCAAAAATGATGAAAAACGGCGCGCTATAGTATGCCGTACGATATGGGCTATAGCCCATGGTCCAAAATGATGAGAAACGAGGCTAACTTTTTTTTTCAAAATTTCAAAAAACATGGGCTATAACCCATCGTTTTTGTCATTTCGTCATTTTTTTCAAATCTTCAAAAATGATGAAAAACTGCGCGCTATAGTATGCCGTACGATATGGGCTATAGCCCACGGTCCAAAATGATGAGAAACGAGGCTAACTTTTTTTTTCAAAATTTCAAAAAACATGGGCTATAACCTTTCGTTTTTGTCATTTTGTCATTTTTTTCAAAACTTCAAAAATGATGAAAAACGGCGCGCTATAGTATGCCGTACGATATGGGCTATAGCCCATGGTCCAAAATGATGAGAAACGAGGCTAACTTTTTTTTCCAAAATTTCAAAAAACATGGGCTATAACCTTTCGTTTTTGTCATTTTGTCATTTTTTTCAAATCTTCAAAAATGATGAAAAACGGCGCGCTATAGTATGCCGTACGATATGGGCTATAGCCCATGGTCCAAAATGATGAGAAACGAGGCTAACTTTTTTTTTCAAAATTTCAAAAAACATGGGCTATAACCCATCGTTTTTGTCATTTCGTCATTTTTTTCAAATCTTCAAAAATGATGAAAAACTGTGCGCTATAGTATGCCGTACGATATGGGCTATAGCCCACGGTCCAAAATGATGAGAAACGAGGCTAACTTTTTTTTTCAAAATTTCAAAAAACATGGGCTATAACCTTTCGTTTTTGTCATTTTGTCATTTTTTTCAAATCTTCAAAAATGATGAAAAACGGCGCGCTATAGTATGCCGTACGATATGGGCTATAGCCCATGGTCCAAAATGATGAGAAACGAGGCTAACTTTTTTTTCCAAAATTTCAAAAAACATGGGCTATAACCTTTCGTTTTTGTCATTTTGTCATTTTTTTCAAATCTTCAAAAATGATGAAAAACGGCACGCTATAGTATGCCGTACGATATGGGCTATAGCCCATGCTCCAAAATGATGAGAAACGAGGCTAACTTTTTTTTCCAAAATTTCAAAAAACATGGGCTATAACCTTTCGTTTTTGTCATTTTGTCATTTTTTTCAAAAATTCAAAAATGATGAAAAACGGCGCGCTATAGTATGCCGTACGATATGGGCTATAGCCCATGGTCCAAAATGATGAGAACCGAGGCTAACTTTTTTTTCCAAAATTTCAAAAAACATGGGCTATAACCTTTCGTTTTTTTCATTTTGTCATTTTTTTCAAATCTTCAAAAATGATGAAAAACGGCGCGCTATAGTTTGCCGTACGATATGGGCTATAGCCCATGGTCCAAAATGATGAGAAACGAGGCTAACTTTTTTTTCCAAAATTTCAAAAAACATGGGCTATAACCTTTCGTTTTTGTCATTTTGTCATTTTTTTCAAAAATTCAAAAATGATGAAAAACGGCGCGTTATAGTATGCCGTACGATATGGGCTATAGCCCATGGTCCAAAATGATGAGAAACGAGGCTAACTTTTTTTTCCAAAATTTCAAAAAACATGGGCTATAACCTTTCGTTTTTGTCATTTTTTTTCAAATCTTCAAAAATGATGAAAAACGGCGCGCTATAGTATGCCGTACGATATGGGCTATAGCCCACGGTCCAAAATGATGAGAAACGAGGCTAACTTTTTTTTTCAAAATTTCAAAAAACATGGGCTATAACCTTTCGTTTTTGTCATTTTGTCATTTTTTTCAAATCTTCAAAAATGATGAAAAACGGCGCGCTATAGTATGCTGTACGATATGGGCTATAGCCCATGGTCCAAAATGATGAGAAACGAGGCTAACTTTTTTTTCCAAAATTTCAAAAAACATGGGCTATAACCTTTCGTTTTTGTCATTTTGTCATTTTTTTCAAATCTTCAAAAATGATGAAAAACGGCGCGCTATAGTTTGCCGTACGATATGGGCTATAGCCCATGGTCCAAAATGATGAGAAACGAGGCTAACTTTTTTTTCCAAAATTGGAAAAACATGGGCTATAACCTTTCGTTTTTGTCATTTTGTCATTTTTTTCAAAAATTCAAAAATGATGAAAAACGGCGCGCTATAGTATGCCGTACGATATGGGCTATAGCCCACGGTCCAAAATGATGAGAAACGAGGCTAACTTTTTTTTTCAAAATTTCAAAAAACATGGGCTATAACCTTTCGTTTTTGTCATTTTGTCATTTTTTTCAAATCTTCAAAAATGATGAAAAACGGCGCGCTATAGTATGCTGTACGATATGGGCTATAGCCCATGGTCCAAAATGATGAGAAACGAGGCTAACTTTTTTTTCCAAAATTTCAAAAAACATGGGCTATAACCTTTCGTTTTTGTCATTTTGTCATTTTTTTCAAAAATTCAAAAATGATGAAAAACGGCGCGCTATAGTATGCCGTACGATATGGGCTATAGCCCATGGTCCAAAATGATGAGAAACGAGGCTAACTTTTTTTTCCAAAATTTCAAAAAACATGGGCTATAACCTTTCGTTTTTGTCATTTTTTTTCAAATCTTCAAAAATGATGAAAAACGGCACGCTATAGTATGCCGTACGATATGGGCTATAGCCCACGGTCCAAAATGATGAGAAACGAGGCTAACTTTTTTTTTCAAAATTTCAAAAAACATGGGCTATAACCTTTCGTTTTTGTCATTTTGTCATTTTTTTCAAATCTTCAAAAATGATGAAAAACGGCGCGCTATAGTATGCCGTACGATATGGGCTATAGCCCATGGTCCAAAATGATGAGAAACGAGGCTAACTTTTTTTTCCAAAATTTCAAAAAACATGGGCTATAACCTTTCGTTTTTGTCATTTTGTCATTTTTTTCAAATCTTCAAAAATGATGAAAAACGGCGCGCTATAGTATGCTGTACGATATGGGCTATAGCCCATGGTCCAAAATGATGAGAAACGAGGCTAACTTTTTTTTCAAAATTTCAAAAAACATGGGCTATAACCCATCGTTTTTGTCATTTCGTAATTTTTTTCAAATCTTCAAAAATGATGAAAAACGGCGCGCTATAGTATGCCGTACGATATGGGCTATAGCCCACGGTCCAAAATGATGAGAAACGAGGCTAACTTTTTTTTTCAAAATTTCAAAAAACATGGGCTATAACCTTTCGTTTTTGTCATTTTGTCATTTTTTTTCAAATCTTAAAAAATGATGAAAAACGGCGCGCTATAGTATGCCGTACGATATGGGCTATAGCCCATGGTCCAAAATGATGAGAAACGAGGCTAACTTTTTTTTCCAAAATTTCAAAAAACATGGGCTATAACCTTTCGTTTTTGTCATTTTGTCATTTTTTTCAAATCTTCAAAAATGATGAAAAACTGCGCGCTATAGTATGCCGTACGATATGGGCTATAGCCCATGGTCCAAAATGATGAGAAACGAGGCTAACTTATTTTTTTCAAAATTTCAAAAAACATGGGCTATAACCCATCGTTTTTGTCATTTCGTCATTTTTTTCAAATCTTCAAAAATGATGAAAAACGGCGCGCTATAGTATGCCGTACGATATGGGCTATAGCCCACGGTCCAAAATGATGAGAAACGAGGCTAACTTTTTTTTTCAAAATTTCAAAAAACATGGGCTATAACCTTTCGTTTTTGTCATTTTGTCATTTTTTTCAAATCTTCAAAAATGATGAAAAACGGCGCGCTATAGTATGCCGTACGATATGGGCTATAGCCCATGGTCCAAAATGATGAGAAACGAGGCTAACTTTTTTTTCCAAAATTTCAAAAAACATGGGCTATAACCCATCGTTTTTGTCATTTTGTCATTTTTTTCAAATCTTCAAAAATGATGAAAAACGGCGCGCTATAGTATGCCGTACGATATGGGCTATAGCCCATGGTCCAAAATGATGAGAAACGAGGCTAACTTTTTTTTTCAAAATTTCAAAAAACATGGGCTATAACCCATCGTTTTTGTCATTTCGTCATTTTTTTCAAATCTTCAAAAATGATGAAAAACTGCGCGCTATAGTATGCCGTACGATATGGGCTATAGCCCACGGTCCAAAATGATGAGAAACGAGGCTAACTTTTTTTTTCAAAATTTAAAAAAACATGGGCTATAACCTTTCGTTTTTGTCATTTTGTCATTTTTTTCAAAACTTCAAAAATGATGAAAAACGGCGCGCTATAGTATGCCGTACGATATGGGCTATAGCCCATGGTCCAAAATGATGAGAAACGAGGCTAACTTTTTTTTCCAAAATTTCAAAAAACATGGGCTATAACTTTTCGTTTTTGTCATTTTGTCATTTTTTTCAAATCTTCAAAAATGATGAAAAACGGCGCGCTATAGTATGCCGTACGATATGGGCTATAGCCCATGGTCCAAAATGATGAGAAACGAGGCTAACTTTTTTTTTCAAAATTTCAAAAAACATGGGCTATAACCCATCGTTTTTGTCATTTCGTCATTTTTTTCAAATCTTCAAAAATGATGAAAAACTGTGCGCTATAGTATGCCGTACGATATGGGCTATAGCCCACGGTCCAAAATGATGAGAAACGAGGCTAACTTTTTTTTTCAAAATTTCAAAAAACATGGGCTATAACCTTTCGTTTTTGTCATTTTGTCATTTTTTTCAAATCTTCAAAAATGATGAAAAACGGCGCGCTATAGTATGCCGTACGATATGGGCTATAGCCCATGGTCCAAAATGATGAGAAACGAGGCTAACTTTTTTTTCCAAAATTTCAAAAAACATGGGCTATAACCTTTCGTTTTTGTCATTTTGTCATTTTTTTCAAATCTTCAAAAATGATGAAAAACGGCACGCTATAGTATGCCGTACGATATGGGCTATAGCCCATGCTCCAAAATGATGAGAAACGAGGCTAACTTTTTTTTCCAAAATTTCAAAAAACATGGGATATAACCTTTCGTTTTTGTCATTTTGTCATTTTTTTCAAAAATTCAAAAATGATGAAAAACGGCGCGCTATAGTATGCCGTACGATATGGGCTATAGCCCATGGTCCAAAATGATGAGAACCGAGGCTAACTTTTTTTTCCAAAATTTCAAAAAACATGGGCTATAACCTTTCGTTTTTTTCATTTTGTCATTTTTTTCAAATCTTCAAAAATGATGAAAAACGGCGCGCTATAGTTTGCCGTACGATATGGGCTATAGCCCATGGTCCAAAATGATGAGAAACGAGGCTAACTTTTTTTTCCAAAATTTCAAAAAACATGGGCTATAACCTTTCGTTTTTGTCATTTTTTTTCAAATCTTCAAAAATGATGAAAAACGGCGCGCTATAGTATGCCGTACGATATGGGCTATAGCCCACGGTCCAAAATGATGAGAAACGAGGCTAACTTTTTTTTTCAAAATTTCAAAAAACATGGGCTATAACCTTTCGTTTTTGTCATTTTGTCATTTTTTTCAAATCTTCAAAAATGATGAAAAACGGCGCGCTATAGTATGCCGTACGATATGGGCTATAGCCCATGGTCCAAAATGATGAGAAACGAGGCTAACTTTTTTTTCAAAATTTCAAAAAACATGGGCTATAACCCATCGTTTTTGTCATTTCGTAATTTTTTTCAAATCTTCAAAAATGATGAAAAACGGCGCGCTATAGTATGCCGTACGATATGGGCTATAGCCCACGGTCCAAAATGATGAGAAACGAGGCTAACTTTTTTTTTCAAAATTTCAAAAAACATGGGCTATAACCTTTCGTTTTTGTCATTTCGTCATTTTTTTTCAAATCTTCAAAAATGATGAAAAACGGCGCGCTATAGTATGCCGTACGATATGGGCTATAGCCCATGGTCCAAAATGATGAGAAACGAGGCTAACTTTTTTTTCCAAAATTTCAAAAAACATGGGCTATAACCTTTCGTTTTTGTCATTTTGTCATTTTTTTCAAATCTTCAAAAATGATGAAAAACTGCGCGCTATAGTATGCCGTACGATATGGGCTATAGCCCATGGTCCAAAATGATGAGAAACGAGGCTAACTTTTTTTTCCAAAATTTCAAAAAACATGGGCTATAACCTTTCGTTTTTGTCATTTTGTCATTTTTTTCAAAAATTCAAAAATGATGAAAAACGGCGCGCTATAGTATGCCGTACGATATGGGCTATAGCCCATGGTCCAAAATGATGAGAAACGAGGCTAACTTTTTTTTCCAAAATTTCAAAAAACATGGGCTATAACCCATCGTTTTTGTCATTTCGTCATTTTTTTCAAATCTTCAAAAATGATGAAAAACTGCGCGCTATAGTATGCCGTACGATATGGGCTATAGCCCATGGTCCAAAATGATGAGAAACGAGGCTAACTTTTTTTTTCAAAATTTCAAAAAACATGGGCTATAACCCATCGTTTTTGTCATTTCGTCATTTTTTTCAAATCTTCAAAAATGATGAAAAACGGCGCGCTATAGTATGCCGTACGATATGGGCTATAGCCCATGGTCCAAAATGATGAGAAACGAGGCTAACTTTTTTTTCCAAAATTTCAAAAAACATGGGCTATAACCCATCGTTTTTGTCATTTCGTCATTTTTTTCAAATCTTCAAAAATGATGAAAAACTGCGCGCTATAGTATGCCGTACGATATGGGCTATAGCCCATGGTCCAAAATGATGAGAAACGAGGCTAACTTTTTTTTTCAAAATTTCAAAAAACATGGGCTATAACCCATCGTTTTTGTGATTTCGTCATTTTTTTCAAATCTTCAAAAATGATGAAAAACGGCGCGCTATAGTATGCCGTACGATATGGGCTATAGCCCATGGTCCAAAATGATGAGACACGAGGCTAACTTTTTTTTCCAAAATTTCAAAAAACATGGGCTATAACCCATCGTTTTTGTCATTTTGTCATTTTTTTCAAATCTTCAAAAATGATGAAAAACGGCGCGCTATAGTATGCCATACGATATGGGCTATAGCCCATGGTCCAAAATGATGAGAAACGAGGCTAACTTTTTTTTTCAAAATTTCAAAAAACATGGGCTATAACCCATCGTTTTTGTCATTTCGTCATTTTTTTCAAATCTTCAAAAATGATGAAAAACTGCGCGCTATAGTATGCCGTACGATATGGGCTATAGCCCACGGTCCAAAATGATGAGAAACGAGGCTAACTTTTTTTTTCAAATTTTCAAAAAACATGGGCTATAACCTTTCGTTTTTGTCATTTTGTCATTTTTTTCAAATCTTCAAAAATGATGAAAAACGGCGCGCTATAGTATGCCGTACGATATGGGCTATAGCCCATGGTCCAAAATGATGAGAAACGAGGCTAACTTTTTTTTCCAAAATTTCAAAAAACATGGGCTATAACCTTTCGTTTTTGTCATTTTGTCATTTTTTTCAAATCTTCAAAAATGATGAAAAACTGCGCGCTATAGTATGCCGTACGATATGGGCTATAGCCCACGGTCCAAAATGATGAGAAACGAGGCTAACTTTTTTTTTCAAAATTTCAAAAAACATGGGCTATAACCTTTCGTTTTTGTCATTTTGTCATTTTTTTCAAATCTTCAAAAATGATGAAAAACTGCGCGCTATAGTATGCCGTACGATATGGGCTATAGCCCACGGTCCAAAATGATGAGAAACGAGGCTAACTTTTTTTTTCAAAATTTCAAAAAACATGGGCTATAACCCATCGTTTTTGTCATTTCGTCATTTTTTTCAAATCTTCAAAAATGATGAAAAACGGCGCGCTATAGTATGCCGTACGATATGGGCTATAGCCCACGGTCCAAAATGATGAGAAACGAGGCTAACTTTTTTTTTCAAAATTTCAAAAAACATGGGCTATAACCTTTCGTTTTTGTCATTTTGTCATTTTTTTCAAATCTTCAAAAATGATGAAAAACGGTGCGCTATAGTATGCCGTACGATATGGGCTATAGCCTATGGTCCAAAATGATGAGAAACGAGGCTAACTTTTTTTTCCAAAATTTCAAAAAACATGGGCTATAACCTTTCGTTTTTGTCATTTTGTCATTTTTTTTAAATCTTCAAAAATGATGAAAAACTGCGCGCTATAGTATGCCGTACGATATGGGCTATAGCCCACGGTCCAAAATGATGAGAAACGAGGCTAACTTTTTTTTTCAAAATTTCAAAAAACATGGGCTATAACCTTTCGTTTTTGTCATTTTTTCATTTTTTTCAAATCTTCAAAAATGATGAAAAACGGCGCGCTATAGTATGCCGTACGATATGGGCTATAGCCCATGGTCCAAAATGATGAGAAACGAGGCTAACTTTTTTTTCCAAAATTTCAAAAAACATGGGCTATAACCTTTCGTTTTTGTCATTTTGTCATTTTTTTCAAATCTTCAAAAATTATGAAAAACGGCGCGCTATAGTATGCCGTACGATATGGGCTATAGCCCATGGTCCAAAATGATGAGAAACGAGGCTAACTTTTTTTTCCAAAATTTCAAAAAACATGGGCTATAACCTTTCGTTTTTGTCATTTTGTCATTTTTTTCAAATCTTCAAAAATGATGAAAAACGGCGCGCTATAGTATGCCGTACGATATGGGCTATAGCCCATGGTCCAAAATGATGAGAAACGAGGCTAACTCTTTTTTTCCAAAATTTCAAAAAACATGGGCTATAACCTTTCGTTTTTGTCATTTTGTCATTTTTTTCAAATCTTCAAAAATGATGAAAAACGGCGCGCTATAGTATGCCGTACGATATGGGCTATAGCCCATGGTCCAAAATGATGAGAAACGAGGCTAACTTTTTTTTTCAAAATTTCAAAAAACATGGGCTATAACCCATCGTTTTTGTCATTTCGTCATTTTTTTCAAATCTTCAAAAATGATGAAAAACGGCGCGCTATAGTATGCCGTACGATATGGGCTATAGCCCATGGTCCAAAATGATGAGAAACGAGGCTAACTTTTTTTTCCAAAATTTCAAAAAACATGGGCTATAACCTTTCGTTTTTGTCATTTTGTCATTTTTTTCAAATCTTCAAAAATGATGAAAAACGGCGCGCTATAGTATGCCGTACGATATGGGCTATAGCCCACGGTCCAAAATGATGAGAAACGAGGCTAACTTTTTTTTCCAAATTTTCAAAAAACATGGGCTATAACCTTTCGTTTTTGTCATTTTGTCATTTTTTTTAAATCTTCAAAAATGATGAAAAACGGCGCGCTATAGTATGCCGTACGATATGGGCTATAGCCCACGGTCCAAAATGATGAGAAACGAGGCTAACTTTTTTTTTCAAAATTTCAAAAAACATGGGCTATAACCTTTCGTTTTTGTCATTTTGTCATTTTTTTCAAATCTTCAAAAATGATGAAAAACGGCGCGCTATAGTATGCCGTACGATATGGGCTATAGCCCACGGTCCAAAATGATGAGAAACGAGGCTAACTTTTTTTTCCAAATTTTCAAAAAACATGGGCTATAACCTTTCGTTTTTGTCATTTTTTTTAAATCTTCAAAAATGATGAAAAACGGCGCGCTATAGTATGCCGTACGATATGGGCTATAGCCCACGGTCCAAAATGATGAGAAACGAGGCTAACTTTTTTTTTCAAAATTTCAAAAAACATGGGCTATAACCTTTCGTTTTTGTCATTTTGTCATTTTTTTCAAATCTTCAAAAATGATGAAAAACTGCGCGCTATAGTATGCCGTACGATATGGGCTATTGCCCACGGTCCAAAATGATGAGAAACGAGGCTAACTTTTTTTTTCAAAATTTCAAAAAACATGGGCTATAACCTTTCGTTTTTGTCATTTTGTCATTTTTTTCAAATCTTAAAAAATGATGAAAAACTGCGCGCTATAGTATGCCGTACGATATGGGCTATAGCCCACGGTCCAAAATGATGAGAAACGAGGCTAACTTTTTTTTTCAAAATTTCAAAAAACATGGGCTATAACATTTCGTTTTTGTCATTTTGTCATTTTTTTCAAATCTTCAAAAATGATGAAAAACGGTGCGCTATAGTATGCCGTACGATATGGGCTATAGCCCATGGTCCAAAATGATGAGAAACGAGGCTAACTTTTTTTTCCAAAATTTCAAAAAACATGGGCTATAACCCATCGTTTTTGTCATTTTGTCATTTTTTTTAAATCTTCAAAAATGATGAAAAACTGCGCGCTATAGTATGTCGTACGATATGGGCTATAGCCCACGGTCCAAAATGATGAGAAACGAGGCTAACTTTTTTTTCCAAAATTTCAAAAAACATGGGCTATAACCTTTAGTTTTTGTCATTTCGTCATTTTTTTCAAATCTTCAAAAATGATGAAAAACGGCGCGCTATAGTATGCCGTACGATATGGGCTATAGCCCATGGTCCAAAATGATGAGAAACGAGGCTAACTTTTTTTCCCAAAATTTCAAAAAACATGGGCTATAACCTTTCGTTTTTGTCATTTTGTCATTTTTTTCAAATCTTCAAAAATGATGAAAAACGGCGCGCTATAGTATGCCGTACGATATGGGCTATAGCCCATGGTCCAAAATGATGAGAAACGAGGCTAACTTTTTTTTCCAAAATTTCAAAAAACATGGGCTATAACCTTTCGTTTTTGTCATTTTGTCATTTTTTTCAAATCTTCAAAAATGATGAAAAACTGCGCGCTATAGTATGCCGTACGATATGGGCTATAGCCCACGGTCCAAAATGATGAGAAACGAGGCTAACTTTTTTTTCCAAATTTTCAAAAAACATGGGCTATAACCTTCCGTTTTTGTCATTTTGTCATTTTTTTTAAATCTTCAAAAATGATGAAAAACGGCGCGCTATAGTATGCCGTACGATATGGGCTATAGCCCACGGTCCAAAATGATGAGAAACGAGGCTAACTTTTTTTTTCAAAATTTCAAAAAACATGGGCTATAACCTTTCGTTTTTGTCATTTTGTCATTTTTTTCAAATCTTCAAAAATGATGAAAAACTGCGCGCTATAGTATGCCGTACGATATGGGCTATAGCCCACGGTCCAAAATGATGAGAAACGAGGCTAACTTTTTTTTTCAAAATTTCAAAAAACATGGGCTATAACCTTTCGTTTTTGTCATTTTGTCATTTTTTTCAAATCTTAAAAAATGATGAAAAACTGCGCGCTATAGTATGCCGTACGATATGGGCTATAGCCCACGGTCCAAAATGATGAGAAACGAGGCTAACTTTTTTTTTCAAAATTTCAAAAAACATGGGCTATAACATTTCGTTTTTGTCATTTTGTCATTTTTTTCAAATCTTCAAAAATGATGAAAAACGGTGCGCTATAGTATGCCGTACGATATGGGCTATAGCCCATGGTCCAAAATGATGAGAAACGAGGCTAACTTTTTTTTCCAAAATTTCAAAAAACATGGGCTATAACCCATCGTTTTTGTCATTTTGTCATTTTTTTTAAATCTTCAAAAATGATGAAAAACTGCGCGCTATAGTATGTCGTACGATATGGGCTAGAGCCCACGGTCCAAAATGATGAGAAACGAGGCTAACTTTTTTTTTCAAAATTTCAAAAAACATGGGCTATAACCTTTCGTTTTTGTCATTTTTTCATTTTTTTCAAATCTTCAAAAATGATGAAAAACGGCGCGCTATAGTATGCCGTACGATATGGGCTATAGCCCATGGTCCAAAATGATGAGAAACGAGGCTAACTTTTTTTTCCAAAATTTCAAAAAACATGGGCTATAACCTTTCGTTTTTGTCATTTTGTCATTTTTTCCAAATCTTCAAAAATTATGAAAAACGGCGCGCTATAGTATGCCGTACGATATGGGCTATAGCCCATGGTCCAAAATGATGAGAAACGAGGCTAACTTTTTTTTCCAAAATTTCAAAAAACATGGGCTATAACCTTTCGTTTTTGTCATTTTGTCATTTTTTTCAAATCTTCAAAAATGATGAAAAACGGCGCGCTATAGTATGCCGTACGATATGGGCTATAGCCCATGGTCCAAAATGATGAGAAACGAGGCTAACTTTTTTTTCCAAAATTTCAAAAAACATGGGCTATAACCTTTCGTTTTTGTCATTTTGTCATTTTTTTCAAATCTTCAAAAATGATGAAAAACGGCGCGCTATAGTATGCCGTACGATATGGGCTATAGCCCATGGTCCAAAATGATGAGAAACGAGGCTAACTTTTTTTTTCAAAATTTCAAAAAACATGGGCTATAACCCATCGTTTTTGTCATTTCGTCATTTTTTTCAAATCTTCAAAAATGATGAAAAACGGCGCGCTATAGTATGCCGTACGATATGGGCTATAGCCCACGGTCCAAAATGATGAGAAACGAGGCTAACTTTTTTTTTCAAAATTTCAAAAAACATGGGCTATAACCTTTCGTTTTTGTCATTTTGTCATTTTTTTCAAATCTTCAAAAATGATGAAAAACGGCGCGCTATAGTATGCCGTACGATATGGGCTATAGCCCATGGTCCAAAATGATGAGAAACGAGGCTAACTTTTTTTTCCAAAATTTCAAAAAACATGGGCTATAACCCATCGTTTTTGTCATTTTGTCATTTTTTTCAAATCTTCAAAAATGATGAAAAACGGCGCGCTATAGTATGCCGTACGATATCGGCTATAGCCCATGGTCCAAAATGATGAGAAACGAGGCTAACTTTTTTTTTCAAAATTTCAAAAAACATGGGCTATAACCCATCGTTTTTGTCATTTCGTCATTTTTTTCAAATCTTCAAAAATGATGAAAAACTGCGCGCTATAGTATGCCGTACGATATGGGCTATAGCCCACGGTCCAAAATGATGAGAAACGAGGCTAACTTTTTTTTTCAAAATTTCAAAAAACATGGGCTATAACCTTTCGTTTTTGTCATTTTGTCATTTTTTTCAAAACTTCAAAAATGATGAAAAACGGCGCGCTATAGTATGCCGTACGATATGGGCTATAGCCCATGGTCCAAAATGATGAGAAACGAGGCTAACTTTTTTTCCCAAATTTTCAAAAAACATGGGCTATAACCTTTCGTTTTTGTCATTTTGTCATTTTTTTCAAATCTTCAAAAATGATGAAAAACTGCGCGCTCTAGTATGCCGTACGATATGGGCTATAGCCCACGGTCCAAAATGATGAGAAACGAGGCTAACTTTTTTTTTCAAAATTTCAAAAAACATGGGCTATAACCTTTCGTTTTTGTCATTTTGTCATTTTTTTCAAATCTTCAAAAATGATGAAAAACGGCGCGCTATAGTATGCCGTACGATATGGGCTATAGCCCATGGTCCAAAATGATGAGAAACGAGGCTAACTTTTTTTTCCAAAATTTCAAAAAACATGGGCTATAACCTTTCGTTTTTGTCATTTTGTCATTTTTTTCAAATCTTCAAAAATGATGAAAAACTGCGCGCTATAGTATGCCGTACGATATGGGCTATAGCCCACGGTCCAAAATGATGAGAAACGAGGCTAACTTTTTTTTTCAAAATTTCAAAAAACATGGGCTATAACCTTTCGTTTTTGTCATTTTGTCATTTTTTTCAAATCTTCAAAAATGATGAAAAACTGCGCGCTATAGTATGCCGTACGATATGGGCTATAGCCCACGGTCCAAAATGATGAGAAACGAGGCTAACTTTTTTTTTCAAAATTTCAAAAAACATGGGCTATAACCTTTCGTTTTTGTCATTTTGTCATTTTTTTCAAATCTTCAAAAATGATGAAAAACGGCGCGCTATAGTATGCCGTACGATATGGGCTATAGCCCATGGTCCAAAATGATGAGAAACGAGGCTAACTTTTTTTTCCAAAATTTCAAAAAACATGGGCTATAACCCATCGTTTTTGTCATTTTGTCATTTTTTTCAAATCTTCAAAAATTATGAAAAACGGCGCGCTATAGTATGCCGTACGATATGGGCTATAGCCCATGGTCCAAAATGATGAGAAACGAGGCTAACTGTTTTTTTTCAAAATTTCAAAAAACATGGGCTATAACCCATCGTTTTTGTCATTTCGTCATTTTTTTCAAATCTTCAAAAATGATGAAAAACTGCGCACTATAGTATGCCGTACGATATGGGCTATAGCCCACGGTCCAAAATGATGAGAAACGAGGCTAACTTTTTTTTTCAAAATTTCAAAAAACATGGGCTATAACCTTTCGTTTTTGTCATTTTGTCATTTTTTTCAAAACTTCAAAAATGATGAAAAACGGCGCGCTATAGTATGCCGTACGATATGGGCTATAGCCCATGGTCCAAAATGATGAGAAAAGAGGCTAACTTTTTTTTCCAAAATTTCAAAAAACATGGGCTATAACCTTTCGTTTTTGTCATTTTGTAATTTTTTTCAAATCTTCAAAAATGATGAAAAACTGCGCGCTATAGTATGCCGTACGATATGGGCTATAGCCCACGGTCCAAAATGATGAGAAACGAGGCTAACTTTTTTTTTCAAAATTTCAAAAAACATGGGCTATAACCTTTCGTTTTTGTCATTTTGTCATTTTTTTCAAATCTTCAAAAATGATGAAAAACGGCGCGCTATAGTATGCCGTACGATATGGGCTATAGCCCATGGTCCAAAATGATGAGAAACGAGGCTAACTTTTTTTTCCAAAATTTCAAAAAACATGGGCTATAACCTTTCGTTTTTGTCATTTTGTCATTTTTTTCAAATCTTCAAAAATGATGAAAAACTGCGCGCTATAGTATGCCGTACGATATGGGCTATAGCCCACGGTCCAAAATGATGAGAAACGAGGCTAACTTTTTTTTTTCAAAATTTCAAAAAACATGGGCTATAACCTTTCGTTTTTGTCATTTTGTCATTTTTTTCAAATCTTCAAAAATGATGAAAAACTGCGCGCTATAGTATGCCGTACGATATGGGCTATAGCCCACGGTCCAAAATGATGAGAAACGAGGCTAACTTTTTTTTTCAAAATTTCAAAAAACATTGGCTATAACCTTTCGTTTTTGTCATTTTGTCATTTTTTTCAAATCTTCAAAAATGATGAAAAACGGTGCGCTATAGTATGCCGTACGATATGGGCTATAGCCCATGGTCCAAAATGATGAGAAACGAGGCTAACTTTTTTTTCCAAAATTTCAAAAAACATGGGCTATAACCTTTCGTTTTTGTCATTTTGTCATTTTTTTCAAATCTTCAAAAATGATGAAAAACGGCGCGCTATAGTATGCCGTACGATATGGGCTATAGCCCATGGTCCAAAATGATGAGAAAAGAGGCTAACTTTTTTTTCCAAAATTTCAAAAAACATGGGCTATAACCTTTCGTTTTTGTCATTTTGTCATTTTTTTCAAATCTTCAAAAATGATGAAAAACGGCGCGCTATAGAATGCCGTACGATATGGGCTATAGCCCATGGTCCAAAATGATGAGAAACGAGGCTAACTTTTTTTTCCAAAATTTCAAAAAACATGGGCTATAACCTTTCGTTTTTGTCATTTTGTCATTTTTTTCAAATCTTCAAAAATGATGAAAAACGGCGCGCTATAGTATGCCGTACGATATGGGCTATAGCCCACGGTCCAAAATGATGAGAAACGAGGCTAACTTTTTTTTTCAAAATTTCAAAAAACATGGGCTATAACCCATCGTTTTTGTCATTTCGTCATTTTTTTCAAATCTTCAAAAATGATGAAAAACGGCGCGCTATAGTATGCCGTACGATGGGCTATAGCCCATGGTCCAAAATGATGAGAACCGAGGCTAACTTTTTTTTCCAAAATTTCAAAAAACATGGGCTATAACCTTTCGTTTTTGTCATTTTGTCATTTTTTTCAAATCTTCAAAAATGATGAAAAACTGCGCGCTATAGTATGCCGTACGATATGGGCTATAGCCCACGGTCCAAAATGATGAGAAACGAGGCTAACTTTTTTTTTCAAAATTTCAAAAAACATGGGCTATAACCTTTCGTTTTTGTCATTTTGTCATTTTTTTCAAATCTTCAAAAATGATGAAAAACGGCGCGCTATAGTATGCCGTACGATATGGGCTATAGCCCATGGTCCAAAATGATGAGAAACGAGGCTAACCTTTTTTTCCAAAATTTCAAAAAACATGGGCTATAACCTTTCGTTTTTGTCATTTTGTCATTTTTTTCAAATCTTCAAAAATGATGAAAAACTGCGCGCTATAGTATGCCGTACGATATGGGCTATAGCCCACGGTCCAAAATGATGAGAAACGAGGCTAACTTTTTTTTTCAAAATTTCAAAAAACATGGGCTATAACCTTTCGTTTTTGTCATTTTGTCATTTTTTTCAAATCTTCAAAAATGATGAAAAACTGCGCGCTATAGTATGCCGTACGATATGGGCTATAGCCCACGGTCCAAAATGATGAGAAACGAGGCTAACTTTTTTTTTCAAAATTTCAAAAAACATGGGCTATAACCTTTCGTTTTTGTCATTTTGTCATTTTTTTTAAATCTTCAAAAATGATGAAAAACGGTGCGCTATAGTCTGCCGTACGATATGGGCTATAGCCCATGGTCCAAAATGATGAGAAACGAGGCTAACTTTTTTTTCCAAAATTTCAAAAAACATGGGCTATAACCTTTCGTTTTTGTCATTTTGTCATTTTTTTCAAATCTTCAAAAATGATGAAAAACGGCGCGCTATAGTATGCCGTACGATATGGGCTATAGCCCATGGTCCAAAATGATGAGAAACGAGGCTAACTTTTTTTTCCAAAATTTCAAAAAACATGGGCTATAACCTTTCGTTTTTGTCATTTTGTCATTTTTTTCAAATCTTCAAAAATGATGAAAAACGGCGCGCTATAGTATGCCGTACGATATGGGCTATAGCCCATGGTCCAAAATGATGAGAAACGAGGCTAACTTTTTTTTCCAAAATTTCAAAAAACATGGGCTATAACCTTTCGTTTTTGTCATTTTGTCATTTTTTTCAAATCTTCAAAAATGATGAAAAACGGCGCGCTATAGTATGCCGTACGATATGGGCTATAGCCCATGGTCCAAAATGATGAGAAACGAGGCTAACTTTTTTTTCCAAAATTTCAAAAAACATGGGCTATAACCTTTCGTTTTTGTCATTTTGTCATTTTTTTGAAATCTTCAAAAATGATGAAAAACGGCGCGCTATAGTATGCCGTACGATATGGGCTATAGCCCATGGTCCAAAATGATGAGAAACGAGGCTAACTTTTTTTTTCAAAATTTCAAAAAACATGGGCTATAACCCATCGTTTTTGTCATTTCGTCATTTTTTTCAAATCTTCAAAAATGATGAAAAACTGCGCGCTATAGTATGCCGTACGATATGGGCTATAGCCCATGGTCCAAAATGATGAGAAACGAGGCTAACTTTTTTTTTCAAAATTTCAAAAAACATGGGCTATAACCCATCGTTTTTGTCATTTCGTCATTTTTTTCAAATCTTCAAAAATGATGAAAAACGGCGCGCTATAGTATGCCGTACGATATGGGCTATAGCCCATGGTCCAAAATGATGAGAAACGAGGCTAACTTTTTTTTCCAAAATTTCAAAAAACATGGGCTATAACCCATCGTTTTTGTCATTTTGTCATTTTTTTCAAATCTTCAAAAATGATGAAAAACGGCGCGCTATAGTATGCCGTACGATATGGGCTATAGCCCACGGTCCAAAATGATGAGAAACGAGGCTAACTTTTTTTTTCAAAATTTCAAAAAACATGGGCTATAACCTTTCGTTTTTGTCATTTTGTCATTTTTTTCAAATCTTCAAAAATGATGAAAAACTGCGCGCTATAGTATGCCGTACGATATGGGCTATAGCCCACGGTCCAAAATGATGAGAAACGAGGCTAACTTTTTTTTTCAAAATTTCAAAAAACATTGGCTATAACCTTTCGTTTTTGTCATTTTGTCATTTTTTTCAAATCTTCAAAAATGATGAAAAACGGTGCGCTATAGTATGCCGTACGATATGGGCTATAGCCCATGGTCCAAAATGATGAGAAACGAGGCTAACTTTTTTTTCCAAAATTTCAAAAAACATGGGCTATAACCTTTCGTTTTTGTCATTTTTTTCAAATCTTCAAAAATGATGAAAAACGGCGCGCTATAGTATGCCGTACGATATGGGCTATAGCCCATGGTCCAAAATGATGAGAAACGAGGCTAACTTTTTTTTCCAAAATTTCAAAAAACATGGGCTATAACCTTTCGTTTTTGTTAATTTTGTCATTTTTTTCAAATCTTCAAAAATGATGAAAAACGGCGCGCTATAGTATGCCGTACGATATGGGCTATAGCCCATGGTCCAAAATGATGAGAAACGAGGCTAACTTTTTTTTCCAAAATTTCAAAAAACATGGGCTATAACCTTTCGTTTTTGTCATTTTGTCATTTTTTTCAAATCTTCAAAAATGATGAAAAACGGCGCGCTATAGTATGCCGTACGATATGGGCTATATCCCATGGTCCAAAATGATGAGAAACGAGGCTAACTTTCTTTTACAAAATTTCAAAAAACATGGGCTATAACCTTTCGTTTTTGTCATTTTGTCATTTTTTTCAAATCTTCAAAAATGATGAAAAACGGCGCGCTATAGTATGCCGTACGATATGGGCTATAGCCCACGGTCCAAAATGATGAGAAACGAGGCTAACTTTTTTTTTCAAAATTTCAAAAAACATGGGCTATAACCTTTCGTTTTTGTCATTTTGTCATTTTTTTCAAAACTTCAAAAATGATGAAAAACGGCGCGCTATAGTATGCCGTACGATATGGGCTATAGCCCATGGTCCAAAATGAAGAGAAACGAGGCTAACTTTTTTTTCCAAAATTTCAAAAAACATGGGCTATAACCTTTCGTTTTTGTCATTTTGTCATTTTTTTCAAATCTTCAAAAATGATGAAAAACTGCGCGCTATAGTATGCCGTACGATATGGGCTATAGCCCACGGTCCAAAATGATGAGAAACGAGGCTAACTTTTTTTTTCAAAATTTCAAAAAACATGGGCTATAACCTTTCGTTTTTGTCATTTTGTCATTTTTTTCAAATCTTCAAAAATGATGAAAAACGGTGCGCTATAGTATGCCGTACGATATGGGCTATAGCCCATGGTCCAAAATGATGAGAAACGAGGCTAACTTTTTTTTCCAAAATTTCAAAAAACATGGGCTATAACCTTTCGTTTTTGTCATTTTGTCATTTTTTTCAAATCTTCAAAAATGATGAAAAACTGCGCGCTATAGTATGCCGTACGATATGGGCTATAGCCCACGGTCCAAAATGATGAGAAACGAGGCTAACTTTTTTTTTCAAAATTTCAAAAAACATGGGCTATAACCTTTCGTTTTTGTCATTTTGTCATTTTTTTCAAATCTTCAAAAATGATGAAAAACTGCGCGCTATAGTATGCCGTACGATATGGGCTATAGCCCACGGTCCAAAATGATGAGAAACGAGGCTAACTTTTTTTTTCAAAATTTCAAAAAACATGGGCTATAACCTTTCGTTTTTGTCATTTTGTCATTTTTTTTTAATCTTCAAAAATGATGAAAAACGGTGCGCTATAGTATGCCGTACGATATGGGCTATAGCCCATGGTCCAAAATGATGAGAAACGAGGCTAACTTTTTTTTCCAAAATTTCAAAAAACATGGGCTATAACCTTTCGTTTTTGTCATTTTGTCATTTTTTTCAAATCTTCAAAAATGATGAAAAACGGCGCGCTATAGTATGCCGTACGATATGGGCTATAGCCCATGGTCCAAAATGATGAGAAACGAGGCTAACTTTTTTTTCCAAAATTTCAAAAAACATGGGCTATAACCTTTCGTTTTTGTCATTTTGTCATTTTTTTCAAATCTTCAAAAATGATGAAAAACGGCGCGCTATAGTATGCCGTACGATATGGGCTATAGCCCATGGTCCAAAATGATGAGAAACGAGGCTAACTTTTTTTTCCAAAATTTCAAAAAACATGGGCTATAACCTTTCGTTTTTGTCCTTTTGTCATTTTTTTGAAATCTTCAAAAATGATGAAAAACGGCTCGCTATAGTATGCCGTACGATATGGGCTATAGCCCATGGTCCAAAATGATGAGAAACGAGGCTGACTTTTTTTTTCAAAATTTCAAAAAACATGGGCTATAACCCATCGTTTTTGTCATTTCGTCATTTTTTTCAAATCTTCAAAAATGATGAAAAACTGCGCGCTATAGTATGCCGTACGATATGGGCTATAGCCCATGGTCCAAAATGATGAGAAACGAGGATAACTTTTTTTTTCAAAATTTCAAAAAACATGGGCTATAACCCATCGTTTTTGTCATTTCGTCATTTTTTTCAAATCTTCAAAAATGATGAAAAACGGCGCGCTATAGTATGCCGTACGATATGGGCTATAGCCCATGGTCCAAAATGATGAGAAACGAGGCTAACTTTTTTTTCCAAAATTTCAAAAAACATGGGCTATAACCCATCGTTTTTGTCATTTTGTCATTTTTTTCAAATCTTCAAAAATGATGAAAAACGGCGCGCTATAGTATGCCGTACGATATGGGCTATAGCCCATGGTCCAAAATGATGAGAAACGAGGCTAACTTTTTTTTTCAAAATTTCAAAAAACATGGGCTATAACCCATCGTTTTTGTCATTTCGTCATTTTTTTCAAATCTTCAAAAATGATGAAAAACGGCGCGCTATAGTATGCCGTACGATATGGGCTATAGCCCATGGTCCAAAATGATGAGAAACGAGGCTAACTTTTTTTTTCAAAATTTCAAAAAACATGGGCTATAACCCATCGTTTTTGTCATTTCGTCATTTTTTTCAAATCTTCAAAAATGATGAAAAACGGCGCGCTATAGTATGCCGTACGATATGGGCTATAGCCCATCGTCTTTTTTTCAAACCCTCAAATTATGAAAAACAGCGTGCTATATACTATGTTGTTTTTCATGATTGGAGGATTTCAAAACACTATATCCTCCGAAATAGTGAAACATTGCCACACCAAGAGTCCATTTAGGCTTGGTCCCTTAATAAATAGACTTGGTAACCTATAGGGAGTACACACACAGTAAAGACCTCAGGAAGAGCAGCTGCTGTAACTCACACGCTAATGGGGATCTAATAAATAAATCAAAAAATAACCTGGGGGTTATCATCTATGAAAATGCAACACAATGAGCAGAATATAAAAAATAAATCATGTAAATACAACAAATTGAGCAGAGCACTGCAGGGTGTTGAACCCTGTTCTGGTAAACCAGGAAGTACCACACCAGTGCTTTGAGTTTGTTTTGTTGTAATTTACAGGTCCATCCTACCAGACAGTGGCCTTGTGGTTAGAGTGTCCGCCCTGAAACTGGGAGGTTGGGGTTCGATCCCCGGCCGGGTCATACCAAAGACTGTAAAAATGGGACCCAATGCCTCACTGCTTGACACTCAGCATCAAAGGGTTGGATTGGGGGGTCAAATCTACTAATCAAATGATTCCCGAGCGCGGCACGGCTGCAGCTCACCGCTCCTTGGCTGCGGCTCACCGCTCCACGAGATGGGTCAAATGCGGAGAACAAATTTCACTGCGGTAACGTGTGTGACAAATCGTATGACTTTGACTTTTGACTTTGATCAGCAATCACATTCATTACATTTCTTTCAACAGTAAAGTCATTTCACAATTTACATTGTCCCCCTGGGGCACACTGGGAGGCACTGGGAGGCACTGGGGGACACTGGGGAGGCACTGGGGGACAATGGGGAGGCACTGGGGGACACTGGGGAGGCACTGGGGGACACTGGGGAGGCACTGGGGAGGCACTGGGGGCAAGGGTACTGGGGAGACACTTGGACTATGGGCTATAGTCCATGGTCTCGGAGTGATTTTCGTCTTTTTTTCAAATCTTCAAAAATGATGAAAAACGGCATGCTAGTATGCCGTCCAAGGTCATGGGCTATAAATGATGAAAAACGAGGTTTTGAAAAAAAGAGGAAAATCACTCAGAGACCATGGGCTATATAGTGCATGGTCTCTGGACCTGACAGGACCTGACACTGTAAATTTGTAAAAATGTAATATACTTCAAATAATATAACTTTATTATTTCGGGTTGGAGCGTCAGGGAGACGCGTGGCTATTTCATGGAACAATATGAACAATTGGAGCGAGCGGGCGTGCGTGAGAGGCCTGGTGCGTGCGCTTCGGACGTATACGGATAATATTTAACCTGTCATGAATTCTGTGTAACTGATTGTCAACGAGCCCATATTGCATATAGATAAACTATTCATCTCAGACGTATTCATGTGTTGGGAGTCAGTGGTTTACATTGCATGCTACATGGTTGAAACGTATCCATTTTTATCTTTAAAGGAGGATCATTTACTACCCCGTGACTTTTAGTAACTGTTATAGAAATATCGGACCGTTACAACGTCACCATCGAAAACCAATTACACTCTGGCATTGGGTCCTTTAATCCAACATCTTTATTACGTCATCATTGAGAGCTAGTTATACCAGTTATACCCTGACGTCATATGCTGGGACGGTGCATACGGATCCAATATGCTGTGACGGTTCATACGCATCGAATATCGTCCTTGGCGAAACTAGTACTTGCCGCGCTCTGCTTGCGCAAGTAATAATTATGGACTCGCATGTGCCACACTGTGGCTGATCTGCCACACTACACCCATTGACACCTTTAAATTAAGTGTGAATCGTGGTACCACTAAAAGGTGTGTGGTGCCACAGAGGCACCACGGAGGTCCTCTCAAGTGGTATCACTGCCATTCTCAACTGCTCACCACTGTACCTTGCATGGCTTCCGCTGCAATAGGTGTGTGAATGTGTGTGTATGAATGGGTGAATGCAATGGACAATCTATGTAAAGCGCCTTGGATAAAGGCGCTATATAAATGCACCATTTACCAATTATTCATTTAAGTATAGACAGGTTCATGGCTCGATCTGGGTCACTTTACTCAGACAAGCCATGTTATGAGTGAGAAGGTGCAATAAAAGGAACTCGAAAGATGAAGTAATCGTCACGATTTAATTCTAGATTATATTAAATTACTGAAAGTGCCTTGATGCTATATGAACAAGCTTTCTGAAGGCAAAGGGCTCTATAATCAAGATTTCGCCTTCAGGCTCAACACGATAATTGAAATCAAAATTCCATTTTGAGCCACATACTGTATAGCGACATTTGAAATGGTCCCCGTCCGTCCCTTCACCTTTTGACCGAATTAGCAGTAATTGTGCTGGTTCTGGGGATTATATTATTTAACAGAAAGTCCTTTTGAACACCTGAAAGACGAGACTAAGATAAGAGATTCTCATTAAAATCTGCCTCACCACCAGACCGCCACAGCCAAAGCATTACCAGAAATAAGAGCCTTTCATAATCCCGTTGCGAATAATTGAATGAGGAGGTGAATGAGGAGGTGTCTTCAGTGACACTTTTGAGAAGATGGGGGAAAACTGATAAACTGCAATACCAGACCGATTTAACTTCATGAACATTTGAATTTGAGGGTGTGCACACAATCTGTCCGTAGTATACAGCTTAACACCATGTAGGGCTGGTCGACTCGATATGCCTTCAAATCAATATCACGATTTCTTTTAAAGAAAATATTTAAAATAGCAGTTCTAAAAAGGTAAAAAAAATAATCACAATGACCATGTGACACATTGTGAGGTTTTAAAAAAGCAGGTGGCTTGCAGTTCCTGGCTGTTGCTGGACTAAGGTAGATAGGCCTATGCATACAGTGAAGAAAGTAGTCCATACACAGGCTTTGCTCCAGTAGTGTATAATTGTATTTAAAACACCATTAGTAAATACACGGCCGGCCTTCTTTAACCCAAATCTGCATTCATTCACTGTAAGCATATATACAGTATTGTGGCTATGTTAATACATGTATACAGTACATAATTAACCACTGTAAAACATGTCTCTTTGTGCCAAAATATTCTCACATTTAAAGGTAGAGTAAACGCTAATACTAATGACATCAGCAGCTCTTATGAATGCAAAGCTCCCTTTCACTAACTTGCAAAGTTGTGTCTTATTTGCTGCTGCCAGACTGATAACTGGAACGACAAAACGAGATAATATCACCCCAGCATTGGAAAAACTACACTGGTTGCCTGTTGAATTCCGCATTCAATTCAAATTACTCTTTGTATTTAAATCCCTAAACGGCATTGCCCCTTTCTACATTTCTGAACTAATAACAGCTCCCCCTATACCACCATGCAGGACACTCAGATCCTCCACTGTCAAACTCATTACAGTCCCCCCCCCCTTCAAATCTGAAAACAAAAGGTGATCAGGCTTTCTCTGTAGCTGAACCTACACTTTGGAATAGTCTTCCACTCCACATAAAGGCTATAGCCCCACCCTGGAGATAACCTGAAAACACACCTTTTCACTCAGACTTTTAATACAGTGTGAAGTTTAGTGTTTATTGTTCATTGTTTTTGTTGTTATTTTGTTTGTTTTGGCCTGTTTTTTTTTTTTCTTCGATTGTATTACATGTTTTGTTATTGCACTGTGATGGACTACCTATTCTGGAAAGCACTCATGTGCTATATAAATAAAATTGACTTGACTTATTTAAATTGAGCAAAAGCCCAGCTGTCTTAAAATGAATAAATAAAGAATACATGATTAATTTTGTCAGTACTATACTAGTCAATCAAGTGCCAGATATTTGTCAATGGCTGTCAAACAATGAAGACTTTGCTCACAAAATGATGAATCTATATTCTACAAGATTGTGGAAAGCTGTCTAAGAATGTACACATTAAAACCCTCGTTTAGTATTCGTTTATTTAAAATAATACTGCAGAATTTTATGGTCATGTGGAAATAGATTATAGCCAACATAAGGTTTTGCCATATTATACAAAAACATAATTTATTTAAAGGGAATATAAGGAGGTAAGTTAAATTTACTTTCTTTAAAATAGAATTCCCTAATACCTCAATATCATTATAATTGAGTGTGTACTCAAATGTTAATTCATTTTGTTTGAGAAGGTGAAACAATCCAAACGGCAATATGATTTGTCCTCAACCTGTACAGGCTGTACAGTACTTCATTGTGGAGCTTGTGGATCTACTATTTCCGCTACTTTTGCGCATACAAGGTTGTCATACAACGTAGTATAAAATAGGACATTAATTTACTGTAGCATCCTTACACACACTTGCAACAAGAAATTACCCTGTTTTCCACCCTGGATTAGCTCTAGTCTACTGTATGCTGCGTTGTCTGAAGGAAGCCAAACCAAAATAAGTTCTGCTCTTATACAGTAGCCTACCTGTCCTGTACACAGGATGTAACATTAACCCATTTAGGCCAGACATCGAAATTTAAAAAAGTCTTTAAAATTCTGAAAAACCTCATGTTTCTGTATCAGTGGTGCTCAATATTTCATGTCAAGGACCCCAAAAATGATATGTAATTGGCCACCGAAAATATAAAATAACATATATCTGAAAATATGTTGTTCCTGGAACCTCTCAGAAGCAAAGATTCGAGTTAAAACATTCGCTCTGAAAGATATATTCAAAAGATTTTAGCCACATTTTCAAGAATTTTCAAAAATAGCAGACCTACAAGCTCATAGCGAGGCACTCGTTGCCGCGCTATGAGCTTGTAGATCTGCTATTTCTCAATAGCTAACATAATGCTTAAAACACCAAATAAAGTACAACCTTGTACAGACAGACATCCATATCTTCAACATTAAGAAGCCTTTAAATTGGATGATGTTGGCCATGCACTATATATGGCCACACAGGTGTGCCATTACTGATAGGTTATATCTACATTATTATTATTTGTGGGGGATGATTGTCAGCTTGGAGTTCTGCAACATGTTTTATGTATTTGATGTCTGACATCCAAAGTAGTTCAAGCCCTAAGATTTATGGGACTGTTCCCGACGGCAAGGGAAGACCACTCAGCCTGTGTCTTTGTGAAGGTCGTGGTGGTGTGAGGGGGGGGGGCTGACTGGAGGACGATATGAATTACATGAGTGGCATCTACAACTTGGACACCGCCATAATGGTGTGGTCTTTAATTAACCCATTCTGACCTGAGATCAGATCTAAAAATGTCTTCTACATCCTGACAGTTTTCTGAAAAGTCCATGTTTCTCTGTCAGTCGTTCTTCGATTTTTCAAAAAATAGCAGACCTACAAGCTCGTAGCGCGCCACCGAGTGGCGCGCTATGAGCTTGTAGATCTATTTTTCAATAGCTAAAGCATAGCATGATGCTAATACCAAAAGGGGTTCCCACTCAAAATGGATTAACACCAGAGGCAAATGTTTTTTGAGGGGCACTAGCCCCTCCTACACAGCTTTTGTCCCCACACACACACACACGTCTCAATATTTGACATTGACAATGAAAGGAGAAAATAGGTTTAAAAATGTCCGCCGAATATGACGTAAATTTGTACGATGACAAGAGCGCCCCTCACTTCACACAGGTGTGATTCTTTTTCAGTATATGTCACCATCGTTCAGGACGAAGACGTTCACATTTGAACCAGACTAATGGCTGAGCATGCCTTCTATACTGTATTTCTTCCAGAAGAATTCTAACATTCAGTCTTTGCCTGTAATGGAGACTAGCTATACATGTATATTTTGTGGACAACAAGACCTTCAATGATCTGTGAAAAGTCTATCCGGAGACCGTTAATTAACAGGATCTTCAATGATTGATCTGTGAACATGCCATAATTATGTCTTTTTGAGTGGTGCAACCACTCCTACAACCAGCAATGTCCAGAGAGAGAGAGACAGACAGAGACAGAGAGACACAGAGACACAGAGAGACAGACAGAGAGAGAGAGAGAGACAGAGAGAGAGAGAGAGAGACAGACAGAGACAGAGACAGAGAGGAGTTGCACCACTCGGTTCACACAGGTGTGATTTTTAGCAGTAGTATAGTGCATTTGGATTTATTTGCCACAGTATAGCATGCGAGCGTGTAAATTGGCCATTTTCACATGCCCAGGAAGTAGGGTTAATTTGGTTCAGTTTCACATTACAGACCACCTGTGTGTTTCAGTCACTCATCACTTTCTCCTGTCACTTCTAGCCTGATATCTGGTCTGGAAAAGACAACCTGTGACCATGAGTCATTCTCCTGCCGAGCATCAGCAGCGACATCATAATGGCATTCGGAGATTAGAAAAGGGCTCCTCATGACCTTGTGGCTCGTTTTGTAATCTTTGTGGAAATTACATTCTCACTTTATGAATATATTGTAATTAGGCATATGTATGAGCAGTTCAGTAAAGATATAGTTTTTGCCTAATCTCTCATTTATATGCAAAGGAGTACTAGTTTAAGAGCTTAGATTTTCTTCAGTCTTAATGCTTACCAACCCCACACACACACTATTGGCATGAGAAAACATAAGTTTACATTGCCAAAGCAGAAAAAATACAGCAATAATCAAAACAAAAATGAAAGTCAGAATCTTCAATAGATCAATTTCTATGTACCAAGAGCACTCGGTGCAGGTATAGACACAATGATTAATCTTTAGGGTGGTTGTGTTCCATTTGATATCCTTCTCCTATCACAGCAACTCACAAATCTTGCTGCTATATTTGCACATTGTTGTGCTACGCCCAGCAGATATGGGAGTTTTTTGTCATTGGTCAAAAGGAAACGCAATGAGCAGAAAATGAACCATGTAAATACAACAAATTGAGGGCACCGCAGGGAGTTGAACCCCATTCTGGTAAACCAGGAGTACCACACCAGTGCCTTAGTTGGTTTTGTTGTAATTTACATGTCCAAAAGCAATCATTAATAACAATTTGATTCATAGACTATAAATGATAGCCATGATTATGTCTTTATAAAATTGAAATCGAGAAGAAGACTCACTCCACAAATACCTTAAAGAAAACTCCAGACATAAACTAAGAAAATCTTTATTTTTCCATGCTCATAAAGTGCTCCAAAGTGCTAAAAGTGAAAGTGCAGCAGAAAACCTTTGGGTCATAGGCCCATCATCAATGCCTCGCCTACTGACTGGCATGAATGAAGTTTTAGCTGCAAATGGCAGCATAAATAAATAACATCAATACACACCACATAATGTGATCTGACGCGATTAAGCTTCACTCGCACATTATAAAAGACATACATCACATCAATCCACATCACATACCTAACCCTACCCTAACCCTAAGTTCATTATGTGATGTGGGGATGACGTGATGAAGCCTTACTCACCAATGTGAAATGATACGAGACATAAACACACATCACATACCGGGCATGTGATGTGGGCTTACTTCATGAAGCGTTACTCACAAATTAGATCTGATAATATAGCACCAACAATGGTCTTATGACCTAGAGGTTTGCTGCTGGACTTTCACTTAAAGCACTTAGAGCTCTTTATGAACATGAACAAAACAAAAAGATTCTTGGTCTCCGCCCAAGCAGTTGGCCGTAGGTTTTTGTGGTGCAAGATTTTCTAGCCAGTTGTCCCTCGTTTCCTACATTTTTATTTTAAAATTAATATTTAGCGTTTTCAAAATAATTGCCTACATTTAAAAAATATATATTACAATTTATGCCATTTGTGGACGTTTGACATAAATTATACGAGGTGCAAATTATGCAATGGCAGAAGCATTCTTTGGACCCCAGTATTTGTCAGCAATGCAGCAACACTATGAACATGAGACCACAACAACACTACGAATGACATTAGAACACAACAGCAATGAACAAAATTTGTATGGCGTGCGACGACACAGACGAGCTATCCGCAATTACTGTGAAAATAAATCACAAAAATATCACATAAATGCACATCACATACAGGGTGTGTTCATATCTGATGTGAATTGACGTGATGGCGCTTTACCGGCAAATGACGCAAACGCAAATGACGTGAAACGACACACAGCTCCAATCAAATGATTAGAAACTGTACGCGAGACACGACCCGACACACGCACCACATACACTAGTGAAGAACTAGTGATAGATACAGTAGGAAAGAAATAACTTACTTTAAAATATGAAGCAAAATGCGATTAAAAACTCTGAGACCAGAAAAACCAATACGTTTATTAAAGCAAAGAATAGAAGAGGAGATGAAAGGTCGGGTAGAAACCGTGCACGTCCAAAACAATTACTTTTCTGGACCAAAAAAATATAACCTGTGATACGATGATATTTATTATTAATATAATAATCTGTGTTCCAATGTTATCATTTAGCCACAAGCTCTTGTTTATACTTAAACGGTTCGATACATTAAAACAATACAATAGGTTATATTCAATAATGGATGATCTTTGCACCCTGAGCTTGTAGATCAGCCATTTGCTACTTTAGTGTGTGACACTGTAGCATGACCAAGTATGGAAATTAATTTACAAAAGGTTGAACTATGATTATACAAGGTTTCTGCCCGACAGCCAAAGATAATAAACTACGCCCACTTACCTTAAATATCAGCACTAAACAAAACACACTAACGAAGGAAGAAAATCTGCCATAATTTTCTTCCCGTTAGTGTGGACAGATCTACAGCATAGAAGGCTGTAAACAGTGTTAAGCAGGCTACATGCTACCGGACATAAGTCACATCACATTTGTACAGTCCACTAGTGAAGAACTAGGGCAATAGATAGGAAAGGAGAAAGAAATAAGTGCTTTTTTTTCTGAGACGACCAAAACAAATAACTTTATTAAAAGCAAAGAAGAGAAAGGAGACACTAGAACAGAACATACATCCGTGATGTGACGTGAAAGCTTTACCCGTAAATTATGTTAAACGATAAATAAATCACATGCCTACACAAACATCACATAGCGGCATGTGATGTAGAGTGGCATTATACACAAATGTGAAACGATACACGGTGCAAATGACAACCTACAGTAGCCTACGGTAGCATGTAGCCCACTTACACAAGCAGCAGGAATCAAAAGGTTCATTACTGTACCTCCACTGCTAACAGCACCCAGCAGCGGCAACAGCATAGAGTTTGTACCTTCAATACAGACGTCGCCTTGTCAGCTTCACGTTCTGAAATGACAGGGAAAATAGGAAACATTAGTTGTCGGCCTACAGGATGACAATTTGGAAGTCATAACAGTCACTGACAGGGCTGTGTCACAATTCTTTTTACTGCATTAACAACAGTCACTGACAGGGCTACATGTGTCACCAATATTTTACTTTAATATAGTCACAAAAGTGTGATTAAAGCAGCTATAAGCAATAATGTCAATTATAATGATTTTTATTTCATTCAGACAGCCAGCAATGAGTAAAACACTACCACAAATTATTTAGTCTCTGTGACACATCTAGGGGCCATAATCTGCAGTCAAAGATGTTCCTAAAAGCTTTGTCATTGGTCGAAGAAAATAAAACCCGGTCAAAATGACTAACCAATCAGGAAGTAGACAGGGAAATCGACCAATGACAAATCTAGGAAAATCTTTGAATGCAAATTGTGGCCCCTAGATGTGTCAGAGACAAAATTGTGTTTTAGTTTTCCCCATTGCTGTCTGAATACCAAAAAATTAAATTACATTTGACATGTTGCTTATAGCAGCTTTAACGATTCAACCCATTAAAGGGAGACTTCACCCCTTTTGCAAACAGAGCTTATTTCAATTATGTTTGGGAGACAAGAAACACTTTCCTGGGTTTTTTATGTGGGCAATAGTTGTTTTTACAAAAGTGTCCATGGGCTCCATGACATGTCATGGACACTGGGCTCACTTCCTTCCTGGACTACATGTTGTCTCCGTAAGACAGCCCTCACCCTATCCACAAGGATCAGTGCACCAAAGCATTATGGGAATTGTAGTCTGGGTAGGAAGTGTCCATGACATCATGGACACTTTGAAATACTAAAGACGCATTAAAAACATCAGTAAAGTGTTTATCTCCCAAAAATAATTAAAATAAGATTTGACACAGCCCTAGTTTCTACTACAGCCACATGCAATCCCGGTACGTACCATGGGGAGGCTTCCGTCGCTCGGTTGAAGATAGCCGGTATTAATAGAGCCGCGAAGGTTGTATGGCACAATACGTCCCGATCGTCACCGTTCGCCTCGTAATCTCAGGAAGAGCGTTCGTTGACACCGTTAGAAGTTTCAGCTCAACCGAGTAGACACTCTATTACCAATACCAGCCATCTCCTGATGACCCCATCCAAGGTCACACATGACACCAAGGTCACATGATTAACCTGTAAGACACATAAAAAAAAAAACATTAGACTCTTTATCCAGATTTCATACATTGTAAAATTAATATAATAAAGGGATATTTCACTTTATCCTCTACTGAGGCCTTTTGAAAATAACAGATCTAAAAGCTCACAATGTGTCACATCACAATGCATTGTGAGCTTGTAGATCAGCCAAATGGCCAAAATATGGCTGTAGTGGTAAATGAACAATGTAGGCTAGTACGTTTAGTAATAATACAAATCTACAAAGTAACTAGTAGTTAAACATTTCCAAATAGAGTATATTTTCTACACTACACTTGAGTAAAGGTATAATGATTTAATTTCCACTACTGTTGGGAACCATGGTTTGTTTGTTTGCGATTGTTCCTTCTCTAAGGCCTCGATCATCAATGCTTTTCACATGGTTTGAGCAAACATTTGTTTGATGGCTGTGTCTGTCCCCCTCCCCTCCAGCAAACAAATGTTTGGTCAAACCGTGTGACTTCCATTGGAAAAGCATTGAGGCGGCCATTAAAAACAGACGAGACAAATGTTTCACACAAACGTATGTTCTGTGCTCTGCCTGTATTTAATGGCCGCCCCAATGCATTTCCAATGGGAGGCACATGGTTTGACCAAACATTTGTGTTTCATGGAGGGGAGGGGGACAGAACACTACTATCAAACACAAATGTTTGGTCAAACCATGTGCCTCCCATTGGAAATGCATTGGGGCGGCCATTAAATACAGACAAGATTTTTTTTTGTGAGATAGAGGCCCAATGCCTCATTCACACAACACATGTTCTGTGCTCTGCATGCGTTTGATGGCCACCTCAATGCCTTGCCAATGGGAGGCACATGGTTTGACCAAACATTTGTGTTTGATGGAGGGGGGCAAAGAAACACAAGTGTTTGGACAAACCATGAGCCTCCCATTGGAAAAGCATTGAGGCAGCCTTCAAACACAGACAGTGTTGTTTGTATGAAAAAGGACAAATATTCCTGACATTGTCCATTTAGTGTCACAATAAACAGTCCTATAAATCCTCTAATGTCTATACAACAGTGTTCAATCCTCTAATGTCTATACAACAGTGTTCAAGGATTAAAACCATGTTTCTCAAACAAACGCTCCTTACCTTAGAACAAACAGCATGGCTCCCTGCAGACAGCATGCAGCCTGGCTCAGTGGCTCCCAAACCAAACTGCATGCTGGGAAACAACATGGCCGCTCCTATTTAAATCCAAAGCCACGCCCACTGGATCCGGTCACCTGTTCAACTAGTCCGTCCGTCATTGGTCTGTTGGTCAGAGTGATAAGTGATTAGGTCATCCACTGTTGATCATCACAGCTGTGTGCACCACACACACACACACACACACACACACACAGGTAGTCTATTAATAGTCGTGGAGAGGGATGTAGATGGAAAGTCTAGAGATATAGGAGTCATTTTAATTAACATTATCCTATGGAATATGCAATGAAATGTTGGTATAGCGAAGAGGGATAAGGTAACTGATATACTTCCAGTAATAAAACAATCTAATGGCCCATAATAGCCTTATATGTAACCTGGCAAATAGGGCACAGGACACAGACATATATTGGGGTTCTTTATTTCCCAAGAAGTTGGTGTTGGCGTATCTTATTGGTGTAAAGAATGCCACAGTTTGGCAAATATGGCATGCAAGCCTGTAACAAAAAATTAACCTAAACAAAATACGGTAGTGGCTCTATCACAAACAGTGTATGAGGAAGGGCCAACTCACACACTGAGCAAACACTGGTCCCCCAAGCTTCACCCCTTTCCAAGACAGTACAAAGACACAGAAACTCAACCAAGTTGAGTTACTAGTTACCAGTTCAGCTTTCACCTCTTGTTTACAATCATCAAGATCTTCTCAAAGAAACCCCACAAACACAGGTTGCTTCTTATTATTATTCAAGACGTTTTTCAGTGTAACCCTTGACCCCCAGAACATGGCACTCCTAAAGTGACAGTGCCACCTGGTGGATTTACATAGAACTACAGGCATATATGCCACTGGGCTACATATAGATCAATCTGTAGCAGCTGGACAGGGCCGGCTGATCCAAGATACAATATGAGTATATGACAGAAGATATTTACAGACTCAATAAAAACAATCATACTGTATGTCCATATATCTAGTGATACATGAAAAATAACCCAAAAATTGTGAAGATGTGTCGCAAATCTTGGAATATAATTATATTCTTTCAGAGCGAACGTTTTCAACTCAAATCTTTTCAGATGGGGGTCGGCGGCCAAATACAGAAAACTCTGGGGCTCCTTGACATGAAATAGTTTGAGAACCACTTATTATAGAAACAGAAAACTCTCATGATTTAGAAGACATTTGTAGAATCGTCCTCAGGTCTAAATGGCATAAACTACCTAGAACTATAGAGGAATGCTCTCAGAAATACTTTAGAGAAAATGCTTTCAGCCATTCGGAAATTAAGCTCCGAACCAGTTAATTAAATTCCCCAACATGTTCAATTGATTTTGCACATCAACTTCAAAGGGACAGAAATCAGCCTCGTTGGGGCATCGCGAGGAAGGCAGCGGCGTCTCTCGGCTGGTTGGCTCTGCAGACCTGATCACATTCCAACCTCCTGAGTTCCGGAATCCCTGGAACCAAACATTGTATTCATTAAATATGGTGGCTACATCAGGCATGCAAAGTAAAAAAATATTAAAATCATTTTTTTTACCCATTTTGGGTGGGAACCCCTTTTGGTGTTTTAAACATTGTTATAATTTACCTTTTGAAAAAAAAACAGATGGCCAAAAAAAATAACAGATCTACAAGCTCATAGCGCGCCACTGAGTGGCGCGCTATGAACTTGTAGGTCTGCTATTTTTGAAAAATCGTGAAAATGTGCCTGAAACATGTTCCTGGAACAACATTTTCAGATGGGGGTCGGTGGCCAAACACAGATCATTTTTGGGGTCCTTGACATGAAATATTGAGCACCGCTGATACAGAAACATAGGTAGGCCTATTTCAGAAAAAGAAAAAGGGTTAATACACTGTACCCCTCTACCATCTGCACAGATGACAAAGGTGCTATACATTATTTGCCTTAGGTTGTACCCTGCAAAAACATACAGTAGCATGGTAGCAGACACTGTCTTTACAATTTAAGAATTAGCATTCTCTCACTGGTTCCTCTTTATGTCACTCTGGTAGACATTCACCAGCACACACACATCTCGTAGCCTCTTTGCTTATAAGTGCATATTGTTTTGTCAGTTGCAATGACTGATTGCATTGCATTTTTTGAGTGCTGTTATTCAAACGTAACAGTGAACAGAGGGGTTTAGGCTAGGGTGTTGTTCACTTTACTAGAACCCCTTTCCAAAATATATATATTACTTACAGTTGTTTCACTTAAATGCAGAGAGAGAGAGAGAGAGAGAGAGAGAGAGAGTTCCATGTAGAACAAAGTGGGTTAAAAATGGCCTGGATGCCTTTACAGTATCAGGAAAACACGATATTATATTTTCCAACTATCCCTAAAATCAGTTTTTTGACACCTCGTTAAAACGGTTTAGGCTACATGCATTCTTCACTCTGTAAGCGGTCTACACTAACCTGTAGGCTACGCATTTCACATCAATTGCTCGTGTTTGGGATTTATTTACTGTTTATGAAACGTGAAATGTCAAAATACTACTGTATGAAAGAAGATGTGGAGCAGGTAATTTTTATATATTATTTTAAGATTTATTTTGGGCTTTTTATGCCTTTATAGTCAGGGAATATATTATCAGTATTACCAGTCAAATCTGGGAATACATTTCTTACCAAGAACTTTCCTCACCAATGTGTTTGTAAAGGTGTCTACTAACATATCCCACATTGGTTTATATTCAACCAACCCAAGGGGAATTTTTGACAGCTGCTGAAAGTTGGGGTACCATCAACAACCAATATAAGGCAAAATGTTCTAAATTTCATTATGCTTTTTAAGTAGCATGTGACGTGTCAAGCTAGGTGGTTTTCATCATTCTGAATCCATTCCAAGCATTTGTTTTGCACGAAAAACTCTGTGGGCTAAAAAACAGCCATAGACACTTGCCCAAATGTGCTCAAATGAGCTGACCTCAATTTTGTGATGACGTCTATGGCCTTTTTCGTGCAAATCATCGTTTTTGTCAAATTGCGGAATTGCGCAAATTGCGGAAATGGTAATTGCGGAAATTGTGGAAATGGAAATTGCGGATTTTTTTTTTCATTTTTTCAAATCCTCAAAAATGATGAAAAACGGCGCGCTATAGTATGCCGTACGATATGGGCTATAGCCCATGGTCCAAAATGATGAGAAACGAGGCTAACTTTTTTTTTCAAAATTTCAAAAAACATGGGCTATAACCCATCGTTTTTGTCATTTCGTCATTTTTGTCAAATCATCAAAAATGATGAAAAACGGCGCGCTATAGTATGCCGTACGATATGGGCTATAGCCCATGGTCCAAAATGATGAGAAACGAGGCTAACTTTTTTTTTCAAAATTTCAAAAAACATGGGCTATAACCCATCGTTTTTGTCATTTCGTCATTTTTTTCAAATCTTCAAAAATGATGAAAAACGGCGCGCTATAGTATGCCGTACGATATGGGCTATAGCCCATGGTCCAAAATGATGAGAAACGAGGCTAACTTTTTTTTTCAAAATTTCAAAAAACATGGGCTATAACCCATCGTTTTAGTCATTTCGTCATTTTTTTCAAATCTTCAAAAATGATGAAAAACGGCGCGCTATAGTATGCCGTACGATATGGGCTATAGCCCATGGTCCAAAATGATGAGAAACGAGGCTAACTTTTTTTTCCAAAATTTCAAAAAACATGGGCTATAACCCATTGTTTTCGTCATTTTTTTCAAATCTTCAAAAATGATGAAAAACGGCACGCTATAGTATGCCGTACGATATGGGCTATAGCCCATGGTCCAAAATGATGAGAAACGAGGCTAACTTTTTTTTTCAAAATTTCAAAAAACATGGGCTATAACCCATCGTTTTTGTCATTTCGTCATTTTTGTCAAATCATAAAAAATGATGAAAAACGGCGCGCTATAGTATGCCGTACGATATGGGCTATAGCCCATGGTCCAAAATGATGAGAAACGAGGCTAACTTTTTTTTTCAAAATTTCAAAAAACATGGGCTATAACCCATCGTTTTTGTCATTTCGTCATTTTTTTCAAATCTTCAAAAATGATGAAAAACGGCGCGCTATAGTATGCCGTACGATATGGGCTATAGCCCATGGTCCAAAATGATGAGAAACGAGGCTAACTTTTTTTTTCAAAATTTCAAAAAACATGGGCTATAACCCATCGTTTTTGTCATTTCGTCATTTTTTTCAAATCTTCAAAAATGATGAAAAACGGCGCGCTATAGTATGCCGTACGATATGGGCTATAGCCCATGGTCCAAAATGATGAGAAACGAGGCTAACTTTTTTTTCCAAAATTTCAAAAAACATGGGTTATAACCCATCGTTTTTGTCATTTCGTCATTTTTTTTAAATCTTCAAAAATGATGAAAAACGGCACGCTATAGTATGCCGTACGATATGGGCTATAGCCCATGGTCCAAAATGATGAGAAACGAGGATAACTTTTTTTTTCAAAATTTAAAAAAACATGGGCTATAACCCATCGTTTTTGTCATTTCGTCATTTTTTTCAAATCTTCAAAAATGATGAAAAACTGCGCGCTATAGTATGCCGTACGATATGGGCTATAGCCCACGGTCCAAAATGATGAGAAACAAGGCTAACTTTTTTTTTCAAAGTGTCAAAAAACATGGGCTATAACCCATCGTTTTTTTCATTTTTGTCAAATCATCAAAAATGATGAAAAACGGCGCGCTATAGTATGCCGTACGATATGGGCTATAGCCCATGGTCCAAAATGATGAGAAACGAGGCTAACTTTTTTTTTCAAAATTTCAAAAAACATGGGCTATAACCCATCGTTTTTGTCATTTCGTCATTTTTTTCAAATCTTCAAAAATGATGAAAAAAGGCGCGCTATAGTATGCCGTACGATATGGGCTATAGCCCATGGTCCAAAATGATGAGAAACGAGGCTAACTTTTTTTTTCAAAATTTCAAAAAACATGGGTATAACCCATCGTTTTTGTCATTTCGTCATTTTTTTCAAATCTTCAAAAATGATGAAAAACGGCGCGCTATAGTATGCCGTACGATATGGGCTATAGCCCATGGTCCAAAATGATGAGAAACGAGGATAACTTTTTTTTTCAAAATTTAAAAAAACATGGGCTATAACCCATCGTTTTTGTCATTTCGTCATTTTTTTCAAATCTTCAAAAATGATGAAAAACTGCGCGCTATAGTATGCCGTACGATATGGGCTATAGCCCACGGTCCAAAATGATGAGAAACGAGGCTAACTTTTTTTTTCAAAGTGTCAAAAAACATGGGCTATAACCCATCGTTTTTTTTTTCTTTTCATTTTTGTCAAATCATCAAAAATGATGAAAAACGGAAATTGGAAATTGCGGAAATTGCAATGTGAATGCATTTTTCGTATTAGAGTGAGAAGAAAAGTATTTTTATATTTCAGTTTTGTATTTTCTTTAGTTAATATGAGTCAGTGTAGTGGATTATATTGTTGTGATTTGACTTGATTTTTGTCAAGTGTGCCAATGCAGCTATAGTGACTCCTGAACAAATACCCATGAGTCACTGTCGCTCCATGTGAGTTTTGAATTATACAGCTATTTCTGAAGCAAAATGGAGGGAAACAACTAAGAAAAGAAGAAAAAGCAATAAATCAGTACACCCAAAAGGCTCTGTGGGGACAGGACATGATCACCTTGGCTTGAGTGGCAACGGTTGATTGTTCCAACTCAGAAAATGCCCTCTGAAATGTTCTCTTCCTTGGCAAATATCCAGTAGCGACAATGACACTTTTATATGCTCAATTATTATTTTTATCAAGGACTATGCTAAGAGCCATTTTCCATCTTGCTGTTTGATAAATTGCAGTGAAAAAAGTTATAAGCACCCTTTAAAAGTTACAACACCTTTCAAACACCCTTATACTGCTTACGTGTTAAAGGAGAATCTAGATATAGGGATGTTTCAGTTCAATATTTTGGGGACACGTTTTTGGTAAGCATGCAGAGATATCTCTTTACCAAAATTATGTCCTCAAAATATTAGACTCACCCAACATAAGGGCAATATATCAATATATATAGTATAGTCAAGCCCTCCATCGTCGCTTCCAGACCGTCATTCTGGTTCTCCATATCTGGCCAGCTCGTTGATGCTTTGTGTTCCTGCGTCTTTCTGGAGTACATCCAGGTGTGTTGCTGTACGGGTTGGAGTACATCCAGGTGTGTTGCTGTACGGGTTGGAGTACATCCAGGTGTGTTACTGTACGGGTTGGAGTACATCCAGGTGTGTTACTGTACGGGTTGGAGTACATCCAGGTGTGTTACTGTACGGGTTGGAGTACACCCAGGTGTGTTACTGTACGGGTTGGAGTACACCCAGGTGTGTTACTGTACGGGTTGGAGTACATCCAGGTGTGTTACTGTACGGGTTGGAGTACATCCAGGTGTGTTGCTGTACGGGTTGGAGTACACCCAGGTGTGTTACTGTACGGGTTGGAGTACATCCAGGTGTGTTGCTGTACGGGTTGGAGTACATCCAGGTGTGTTGCTGTACGGGTTGGAGTACACCCAGGTGTGTTGCTGTACGGGTTGGAGTACATCCAGGTGTGTTGCTGTACGGGTTGGAGTACACCCAGGTGTGTTACTGTACGGGTTGGAGTACATCCAGGTGTGTTGCTGTACGGGTTGGAGTACATCCAGGTGTGTTGCTGTACGGGTTGGAGTACATCCAGGTGTGTTACTGTACGGGTTGGAGTACATCCAGGTGTGTTACTGTACGGGTTGGAGTACATCCAGGTGTGTTACTGTACGGGTTGGAGTACACCCAGGTGTGTTACTGTACGGGTTGGAGTACATCCAGGTGTGTTACTGTACGGGTTGGAGTACATCCAGGTGTGTTACTGTACGGGTTGGAGTACATCCAGGTGTGTTACTGTACGGGTTGGAGTACACCCAGGTGTGTTACTGTACGGGTTGGAGTACATCCAGGTGTGTTACTGTACGGGTTGGAGTACATCCAGGTGTGTTACTGTACGGGTTGGAGTACACCCAGGTGTGTTACTGTACGGGTTGGAGTACATCCAGGTGTGTTACTGTACGGGTTGGAGTACACCCAGGTGTGTTACTGTACGGGTTGGAGTACATCCAGGTGTGTTACTGTACGGGTTGGAGTACACCCAGGTGTGTTGCTGTACGGGTTGGAGTACATCCAGGTGTGTTACTGTACGGGTTGGAGTACACCCAGGTGTGTTACTGTACGGGTTGGAGTACACCCAGGTGTGTTACTGTACGGGTTGGAGTACACCCAGGTGTGTTACTGTACGGGTTGGAGTACACCCAGGTGTGTTACTGTACGGGTTGGAGTACACCCAGGTGTGTTACTGTACGGGTTGGAGTACACCCAGGTGTGTTACTGTACGGGTTGGAGTACACCCAGGTGTGTTACTGTACGGGTTGGAGTACATCCAGGTGTGTTACTGTACGGGTTGGAGTACATCCAGGTGTGTTACTTACTGTACGGGTTGGAGTACATCCAGGTGTGTTACTGTACGGGTTGGAGTACATCCAGGTGTGTTACTGTACGGGTTGGAGTACACCCAGGTGTGTTACTGTACGGGTTGGAGTACACCCAGGTGTGTTACTGTACGGGTTGGAGTACACCCAGGTGTGTTACTGTACGGGTTGGAGTACATCCAGGTGTGTTACTGTACGGGTTGGAGTACACCCAGGTGTGTTACTGTACGGGCTGGAGTACATCCAGGTGTGTTACTGTACGGGTTGGAGTACATCCAGGTGTGTTACTGTACGGGTTGGAGTACATCCAGGTGTGTTACTGTACGGGTTGGAGTACATCCAGGTGTGTTACTGTACGGGTTGGAGTACACCCAGGTGTGTTACTGTACGGGTTGGAGTACATCCAGGTGTGTTACTGTACGGGTTGGAGTACATCCAGGTGTGTTACTGTACGGGTTGGAGTACACCCAGGTGTGTTACTGTACGGGTTGGAGTACACCCAGGTGTGTTACTGTACGGGTTGGAGTACACCCAGGTGTGTTACTGTACGGGTTGGAGTACATCCAGGTGTGTTACTGTACGGGTTGTGGACGTCCTCGTATAACCGGTGTGGCATCAATATGTTTCCCCCCCCCTTGCTTTCAAAGGCTGCATTACAGTATAGCGATATCAATTTCTGAACCGGGTGCTGTTCTGAGTGATTGATTGATTGAATAGTTTATTGAACATCAATGTAAAAACAGCAACAGAGTACGGTCAAACACTCAGTCTTGTTTCCATTTAGGCCCCATTCAATTAAATCAACGCACAATAGTTGATATCAATACATTGATATTGATATCAATGTATTTTGCCCAACGATATTTGATTGAGAGATAGAGCTTGTTTGCATAACACTAGTGCCTTTAGATAGAAAAATCAGCACTGTTTGTATTCATCATTCCAAAAGAGGAGTTAAATCGGGAAAAGTTCAGGAGCTCCAGGACCCCACGTCTGTCTAGCTATGCTGCATCACGTGACTCCTCCTTGTATGCTTCTTTAGACAGTGGTTTTAGACATAGGACCACAAGGATTCCACCCCATATGTCGCTTAATATGGTTGGTAAACAATCCACCTGCAACCTGTGTAAAGTTGATTTACTCATGAACAAAAAAAATCATTATACATAAAAGTCCAGACTACCTTGAGAAAATGCTTGTTTTATTACATAGTCATTTCTCCATCCCCCGATTCAGGCTTCATGACATGATGTAACTTGGTACTTAACATGAAACACACAAAAACAAATCAAAGCCAACCGTTTGTCATCATCTGTGGCCAAGGTAGGTGATTAGAAATTATATTTCTAGGCCAATATACAAAATAAATCAAGTAAGCATGAACTAAAAACATACACTTTATTTGCAACCAGCGGGGACACTTTGATACAAAAATACTTAATTGTTACATAGTTAGACCAGATGTTTTGTGCTGACCTTCGACCTGCTGCTACACTGAAATCTCCTCGGAAGGCATTTTTAGACTACGAAGGGCTAATCCAGAACGGTCCTTAACATGAACCCGTTTCCTTAACCAGAACTACCCCCCGACATAAAAAAAAGAAAAGTCATCAAAGTGAAAATAGTCAATCTACAAGCTCACCACACGCATTGTGTGAGCATGTAAATAGGCAAGTTTCACTATTTTAGTAACATTTTGCAAGTATTTTGAAAGTATAGTATAATGAAAGTATAGTGGTTAGCACCACCTCATGAGCAGGGCCCAAACTGAACAGGTAAAATAACACAATTTCAAAATAATGTCATTTTCCATTGGGAATCCTAGATTTCTTGAGCCTAGACAAAAAATGGGAGGTCAGTTCCGACAATTGAGAAGAATGTGGAACGAAGGGCTGTACACCGGACCGTGATGCAGATGTTATTTTGTCGTCGTCGTCGACGTCGTCTCCTCTGGGCCCTTGGGGTCACCTGCCTTTTTTTGCTTCTGTCGCATCACCTCTGCATCCCTTTAAAAAAAAAAAAAAAAGCGTACAGGAAAAGGGACACTTTGAGCTACAGAATAAACATAGTATACAGGCCGTTTAAAATGCAACATAATTATCACCCTGAGCGCACAGGACGGAGTTCTCCACCCTATCAATATTAGTAACGCCCCCAGCGCTCAAGACGGAGATTGATCAAAAGGACGGATATTATTGATATCAAAATGATCGCATCGCTTCCACAGGCTGGGAGTGTCTGTTGCGCAACAACGTGAAAATGTTCCACACCCCGTTTAGCCGACGAGATGGAAAATCTAAAAAACATGAATAAATCATACCTCCTGCAGGGCTCAAGATTAACGGCGTCCCGACGTCCCGGGGACTGTAAAATATCTATTTGGGACGTAAATGTATCTCATCCGGGACGGTTTCGGGACGAGAGGAGTTTTTACACTGAAAATGCGCATTTCGTGTGCAGCGATGAGCAGCATGAGAATTTGCCGTGCCGTCAACCAATGCTCTGTCCTCCCGTTGACAACAACAACAAGGCACACACTACATTCACCCAACGGAATCATAGGAATTATATTGCTTTTGCCCCGTGGATGAGACATTTAGATTGAAAAACTATCGGTTGGAAGCGTGGATAAGACCATGGTTGTGTGCCACAGAAAGGTTCCATATGAACATGGGGCTACACTACACCAACGTTTAACGTTAGCTTCCATGCTAGGCTTGCTAGCTGGCGTCGACATTAAATAATATGTTGGTATATAATCATCTGAAGCAACAGATGTTTTCTAATGCTCAGATTGTTCTGGAATTGCTGCCCCAACACTGTGGAATGCACACCCCAAAACCAAAACGCTCTCATTCCACAGTTTTTATTGATTGTATTTATTATTATTATTTATTGATCCTTCGTCTTAGTATTCCCCCTAATAAAGTTGTTTTTATTTGTTTTCTCATGCCAACCATGTAATAGACATTTGAGTATTCATATACCTGCATTGCTGCACGTTATCTGTTGGTCTTGATCAAGTAGCCTACACCAAAATAACAAAATCCATTTGAAAATAAAAATCACTGTTCTCAGGTCGAATATTGATATGCGATTAAAATGTGATTAATTTAGATTAATTAATTACAAAGCCTCTGATTAATTCGATTAACATTTTTAACCAAGCCCTATTTTTCATCTGGGAGCATTTTGACTAAATCAGTGTATCGAAGAAACATGAAGCCAAACAATTAATGTACTGCATGTATTCAATACATGCAGTACATTATTTGTTTGGCTTAATTGTATTTCTATTACAATAGGAATACTGTAACTGCCAGGGACACTTGTTGGTTTTAACTTCAATTATTTTGTTTGAAGTTGATTTGTTTTATTTACTTTGCTTTGGTATATACTTATTTTTGACACTTGTATGTTTGGTTTACCTTTATTTTATTAATTTCACAATTTGAGTGGTGCTTTTTGTAAAAAAAAATCCCGGGACGGTATACATTTACTTCGGGACGGTTCAAATTGTATTTTGGGACGGTTCCGGGACGGTGGTGAAAAAAGTTAGTCTTGAGCCCTGCCTCCTGTTGTTGTCGATCGCCTCAAGTGTGTTTTTGACTACATCTAACTAACATCCGGTCCGTCGCTAAATGTGCTCCGCTGCTATAAGTCGCTGGGTGCTATGATTTAATGGATTAAATAACCTCTGATTTAATGGATTAAATAACCTCTGATTTAATGGATTAAATAACCTCTGATGTAATGGATTAAATAACCTCTGATTTAATGGATTAAATAACCTCTGATTTAATGGATTAAATAACCTCTGATTTAATGGATTAAATAACCTCTGATTTAATGGATTAAATAACCTCTGATTTAATGGATTAAATAACCTCTGATTTAATGGATTAAATAACCTCTGATTTAATGGATTAAATAACCTCTGATTTAATGGATTAAATAACCTCTGATTTAATGGATTAAATAACCTCTGATTTAATGGATTAAATAACCTCTGATTTAATGGATTAAATAACCTCTGATTTAATGGATTAAATAACCTCTGATTTAATGGATTAAATAACCTCTGATTTAATGGATTAAATAACCTCTGATTTAATGGATTAAATAACCTCTGATTTAATGGATTAAATAACCTCTGATTTAATGGATTAAATAACCTCTGATTTAATGGATTAAATAACCTCTGATTTAATGGATTAAATAACCTCTGATTTAATGGATTAAATAACCTCTGATTTAATGGATTAAATAACCTCTGATTTAATGGATTAAATAACCTCTGATTTAATGGATTAAATAACCCAGGGAGTTCAGGGTGTTATATACACTATGTAGTGGGGGTCCTTGCTTCATCTCTCTCAGGTAAAGGGCCCTTGGACTGAAAAATGTTTAAGACTTAAATATTTAAGTAATTCATTTGTCAAACTTATTAATTCAATGAACCACAGTGTGACACTGCAAAAATGCTGTGTTCATTTAAATACAAATTAATGCGTTTCCAGTTCAAATCTGCTACGGAGCCAATCAAATTAAGCCGTGGGAAAATGAACTGGAACAGGAAACCCGGGACTACAGTTATGCACAGAGCCTGTTGACTCCTAGCTGTTTGTGGTGTAATAAATGTATTGTACAGTAAGTGCTTCCCAAACCTTTTCATGTCAAGGACCCCCAAAATGATACTCATTAGCCTGCAGACCCCCCATTTGAAAATATATGCCAAAGAGCCCCATAAGAGAAGGTTTTTACGAGCAGTGATGTTCAACCATTTTAATTTCAAGGTTCCCCGGGTTGACCTGAATTAGGCTACGGCGCCCCATTTAATGGCATTTCTATCTCTGGGACCCCAATGTACATTTAACTCTGAGTGTACAAATGGAACCAAATGGAGCCGTTACGTTCTATTTGTACACTCTCAGAGTTACAGACCCATAAGGGTCCATTTGGTGCCGTATGGCGTTGTTGCGCCCAGAACGTGGCATGCTTCTGAAGTTCAGAACGCTTGGGCGATGCGCCGTGAGCTTGTGGATCGTCTGTTTTCGGCACACGAGTCGATCGACGTACCGTTGAACCACAAAGTAAATCTGGCAGAACGAACGTGCACACATCAACATACAGCGCCTGCCAGGCTGCCAAGTCTCAACAATACCATCACTGGTTGGCTTATTATTGTTTTCAGAACGTTGTCGTTTAATGGTTGTGACTCAGCCCTCATCTCTTGCTGATAGTAAGCAGCGCGCCATGGGTTGTGAAAGTGGTAGCCCTAGAACGGCTCTTGTTGTTAAATACAGTATGTACAGTATTTCACATACATGAGCCATAGTACACCCTCCTTGATTAATGGTAGAACTTTAAGATGTGCGGCCTAAATGTGATAAATGCTCCGTTTGTACTCGCCCATTAAATAATTCCAAAGACATGGAGAGAAAAATGGTCCTCTAGTTTTATATCCATGTGAAAGTTCTGGCACAAAACGTGTATTTAGTGAATTATCTCCACTTTTTCAAGAGATGCACACGGACATCTTTCTCTCCGGGCGAGGGGGGCCGGAATAATCGATGAACTGATTTTACAAATACGTCCTGTTTACTGCAGACGTCATCACCAATTGACCAGGGAAACACAAAAGTTTGCGGTCACACAATTGGCAGGTGCTTTGCGATAGGTGCTGGGTAATTAATCACACCACCTGCCAATTGTGTGACTGCAAACTTTTGTGTTTCCCTGGTCAATTGGTGATGACGTCTGCGGTAAACAGGACGTATTTGTAAAATCAGTTCATCGATTGTTCCGGCCCCCTCGCCCGGAGAGAAAGATGTCCGTGTGCATCTCTTGAAAAAGTGGAGATAATTGACTAAATACGCGTTTTGTGCCAGAACTTTCACATGGATATAAAACTAGAGGACCATATTTCACTCCACGTCTTTGGAATTATTTAATGGGGGAGTACAAACGGAGCATTTATCACATGCCGCAAATTTTCATATCTACCAGGATCTGGTGCAAGCGATCTATGCCTGAGATACATGAAAATTTACGAAGTATAATTAAATGATCACAGGCATTCTAGGTCTATGAAAGTGGCACCTTCAGGGTCCTCCGAATGGAACTATTAAGAGAGCTACCTCTAATGTTCTCATTGTTAAAGGAAAATGCTAGTATTTACAGGACTTGTAACTTAAACAAAAACATAGTTTTCAACTGGGAAAGGAAACGTCTCAAGCCTGAAAGTAGAAAGTAAAAAAAAATAACACCCATGTGAAGTGAGGGTCGCTCTAATTGTACATCATCATGATGTAAAATAGTCACTCTGCCTATAATTTGAGTCAAATGTTTCACATTTTGTTTACCCCACTTTGGGAACCACACACTGTCTCTTTGACAAATAAATAACATGTTCCTCTACATCTACAGTACCTCGTTTTACGAGCAGCAGCGGACAGGCCGTCCTCTTCCTTCTTCTTTTTACTCGAGTCTGCACCTTGTTTCTTGGCATTCTTGGCACGTGCAAGTTCACGCTGGTTTCCTCCTACACAACACCAACACAAACAATAAGTGACCCAACAACACAAAGCTAAAATAGAGAAGTTATTCAATTAAAAAAGGCCAAAGCAGCTATACGTCCAAAACCCAAATATGTACGAGCTGCGTTCGCTTCCCGCGTCTTACTCGTACTATAGGAATATTATACACTTATCCACAGGGACTGTTTGGGGCAGCGGTGGCCGAACGGTTTGCGGAGCGGTCTTGATACCGGAAGGTCGCCAGTTCGAATCCCCGGACCGGCATGTTAAAATTACCACCGCTGAAGTGCCCTTGAGCATGGCATTGAACCAAATGTTCTATGAGCAGGGTGTGGCTGTAAACAAGCATCTCAAGCTTAGTCCACTTCCCTGGGTAAACAAAGAACTTTGCTTTGCTTTGACTTATCAAGGGCGAGATTGGAAGCAAAGTAAAAATGTACTCTGACTTTGACTAGTTGAGTCGATAAACAAGTAAAACAATGGTTTAATAGGGATGGGAATTATCGATACATGCATTAATAGTTAATTGATAAGTTTTCATAAGATTATCGATTGATTAACCGGTTAGTTGATAAGCAGCGTTTAAAAAGGAAAAAAAAAAGGAGAATCTTAATTTCCCTCAATGCCCAACATATAAATCTAGACTTTGCTGACATACAGAAAGAATACAAAACGTAACAAAAGGCATATTATATTCCTTAATTAAATAGTTATTTGACCATTTGCGATACAGGGCCAGGCAATGGCATCTTTGTATGAGAAATAGAATAAATGTAAAGTTCACTGTCTTGTCTGTCACGTCACATGCAAAAGCTGAGACGTTTCGATTAATTTGATTAGTTATTAACTTAAGTTTAACCGACTAATTTCTTAATGGTGATAAATCAATAAACTATTAATATCCCTAAATGGTAGGGGTCGTATAATGTCGAGAACAATGTGGTCACAGTGCCTAGGATACCAGGTAAACGTTGTTTTTTTTTGTTGTTTTTTTAAATAGAGCTTTAAGAAAAGGGCAAGCACTTACAAAAAACAACAAAAACTGTTGGAGGTATTCAAATAAAATAATCTACCAGTGATCAATCAAATACCTTATAAGGTGTTAAAGTCACCTACATACTAGCATCTCATCATAATATTTTAGACAGAATGCTAAACGTTTATGATGAGCACTGGTGGTGACAACAACAGTGGACGTGGCAGAGGGGCGCTGTTGAGCAGCTCAAACAATAACACTGCAGAGTGGACGGTTCAACAGCACGAAATAAACACTAATGCATGTCAAACTGAACAACAGCGCCTGTATGCCACGCGATTATATATATATATATAGAGAGAGAGAGAGAGAGAGAGAGAGAGAGAGAGAGAGAGAGAGAGAGAGAGAGAGAGAGAGAGAGAGAGAGAGAGAGAGATTAATCATCGTCTCCCTTTAATCGGGCAGTGTACAGAAAGCCGAAATGTGGGCTACTATACCTATGGCTACGTAACGTACACGTAACATTCTGCGTTACAACGGTCTTTAACCATATCGCCTTAAGTGGTGAAAACAATTATTTCTTTTTTAAATCTATGTAAATATGTATTTGACCATGTCCGATTATATTAGAATAGATACAAATCAAAACAATGAACTCGCCTTTTAAACGGTGCGTTCAGTGAAGAAAATAAATACATTATTGCTTGTAGTTAGGGGCCGTCGTACGACGGTAATATACATTACATAGCCGATCTACAAGTTCACAGCACGTCGCGACCGTGACGCACCGTGAGCTTGTAGATCTGCCATTCCAGCAAATAGACGGGCGCCATGTTAACTACTGCTGCCGAGGCGGTGGTGGTGAATCTGGTGATAAAAATCGATTACAAAAAAACGAAACGACAACAAGCGAATCTCTTCGCGATATAAAAAACATATGGTACTCACTCGTCATGATGTTGTGCAGTTGATGGTTGTTTTGGTAAGGTTCTCTCGGTTGTAAATCCCAGCAAAGGGCCGCTTTCTCCCTGGTGGTTTGTGTTTGTCGTGCTCCGCCTCTCCTCTTCAGAGTCAGTCGGTCTACTCCGGTGCGTCAACTCAACTCAATGCATTGGAGGCCGGGAGGGTGAATGATATCATCTCGCGAGATCTGCGGCTTCAATGGGGAAGTGGTCATCTGATCTGAATCTTCACGTCATTCATGCAGAGCAGCAGAAATCTGAGAAGAATCCTCCCCTGGAAGAATCCCATCGGCAAAATAACGTAGTAAAGGCAGGGGAAAATGTGCTTATTTAAAGTGCAAAAGGGGGAAAATCGTGTTAATGTATGGCATACATGTTTTTAGGGGTATTAAGGTGTGCTGAATCCAAATTTGCTGTATCATGCCAAGCCCTCAAAATTGACCATTTAAAGACGGCGGCCAGTCACTATGCTGCCTGAAACCATAAAACGCCTATATTTTTGACTAAGGTAGAAAATAGACTGACGTCACGTGTCCCTTTTTATGTTTTCATATATGGGGAATCCAATTCAATATTCTGAAATCAAGTGTGAGTAAACTGCTTAAAACTGCTGTTTAGAAAATTGTAATTTTTGGTGAATATTTTTCCAACCAACTTTCTCCAATAACTTATATGTTCACAATAATTATGTACATAAATGTGACTCATTATATAAAAGGTAAACAACTCCATAATACTGGGGAGACACTGGGGAGGCTGGAATCATAGTGATTGTATTCTACAAATCTCTGGGATCCCAATCTACACTTTAAGTATATAAGTATCCTTGATCCTTGACTCGTATCCTTGATTAATCATTATTATACAATGATTAGTAGTAATCTTTGATTTTCACTTGTAGATCTGTCCTTTTTATTGGACTCAAAGACCAGTGGTTCTTTTATCAGCCATGATGCAATCAACTGCTGTGTGGCACTATAATTAAACACACTGCTGGGTCTCCACATTCTGTAATCCCCCTCCAGTGGTGGACAAAGTATACTCAACCCCAATACTTGAGTTAAAGTGCAGATTCTGAAGTGAAAGTTTCTTAATAAAAAAATCAGACGTTTTCATAACTTTTCAAAAATAGTGCTTAAAAATTCACAACTAGAAAAGTCTTACTTCTCTTTATGGCTTCTGTCGTTAACTGATGAACACGTAGACAATCAGCAAGCAGGTCAAATCTGTAAGGCTAAGTAGTCATTGCCTTTTCTTTTAACAGTCTCTATGTAGCTGTCATCAAGATTAAAAGCTGCCTACAGAATTAAAAGTTCATTTATAAAAGTACATAAGTTAAAGTTCATAATGTTTTTTGTTTCATGTCAATTTCATGTTTCTATGTGTTTCTACTTTGTTTTTCAATGTGTTTTGAGGTAATTTATGTTTGATTGATTGACTAAGGTCACTTAAACCTCTGAGCAGTGGAAGCCTGATCTGCTGATTGAGCAAGGGTGTTTTGGATCCTCATAATTAGCAGAGCAGGGCAGAGACAGTTCATTCTGAGAGAGAGCTTCAGCGTGCAACAGCTAAAATGCATTGCTGCTGCCACATGTAGATTTGCTGTTTTCCAGCCCTTGATATCAGTCAAAGCCAATGTACTGATACTGAAAGATTTCCCCCGTTTATTCCCCCCAAAGTGAATGCGGCCAATGAGGTATATTTGTTACATTTGTGTTTGTTTATTTGTAACCTGTGTTGTTCTTCATTATTGTTCTCTATGAGAATATTGTACTGAATGTATATTGTCTTTTATGTTTTTATTCAGTTCTCACGGCATTTAGCATACGCTAAATAAATGTCTGTACATACAAAGAACGCCTTGTGACGTATCTATCCACGGAGGGGGCTACAGTGAGAACTCAGCCTGCTCGACACGAGGTGAAGGGGCCTGTCTGTGCCTACCGTCGACCGTGCTGCAAGCAAGTTTCCATGGTTCACCTGCAGTGACTTCCAGCAACAGATAAGACTGTGACTACTTTGGGTTCCCAGCAAGTGGAGTTCGAGAGCTTTGGGTGGTTAAGCCAACAAGAAGTAACACATTTAAAATAAGTTAAATGTTGAGTGGAGTAACCTACTCACTGCTTTAAAGGGACTCTATAAAATTGCTTAAAGGGACATTTCTAGTATTTTGCACATGTCTTTCTATGTTCAAGTTGTTGTTGATTTCACTACAGTCATTTAATTTTAAGCAAGTTTCAAGTGTAAACGACACTTAAAGTCTAAGGGTGAAAATATTTTGGTGTTATACATTTTCTGATTTAATCTTAAGTGGTTTACTCCTAAAGAATTGAAGTGACTATATTGCAACCAAGAGTGATATAAGTTTACTAGTGTTAAAACAAGTGTTATCCATTTCATTGGGTAATTTAATTTAAAGTTCATGTGTATATTATACATAATTTATGATACTTAAGTCAGTCTAAAAATATATACTTGGTTAAAAATACTTATGGTAATTATTTGCAAGTGAAACAATTTCATTAAGGGTGTTTGATACATTTAAGGTTTTTCTAAAACATTTATGTCAAACTAAAATCCAAGTTAATTTGCAAGTGTTACATTCCAAAATCGTAGTATTATTTTAGGTTAAGCCAGTTAATTTAACTGTTGTTTTTTGTTTGTTTAAGCTTTAAAAGCTACTAATTTAGGATAGCTTACAGTCAATTTAAACAATTCTAAAGATGTCTGAGCACGAAGCCAGTAAAACAGATTTAAACGTTACCATTACAGTTGATGCGTTAGTGCACCAGTCTAGCAGTACTGATAATGCACCTTTAGACACTAACACACAATCGGGAATTGAGGTACTAAAAGGGGCCGACAATGTGTCAGAAGAGAGTGAAGATGATGCAGATAAACCGCGAAGAAGCCGGAGAACCCGAAAGCTTACTGAAAAGGGTCAAAACCTCGAAGATGACAGAATAAGAAATATGCAGCATCACTTCACAACTTCCTATGAAAATTGGAAAGCTCTTGCCAAGGAGGCTAAGAAAGCATTCAATGGAGCTCTATCCAATGACATATTGGAAAGCGTTGTGACCAAGGTCAGCTGTGCTGAGAAAGATGTAACACAAGCTTATGTTGACTTACGCCGACACATTACCCCTGAAAGCCAGACCCGCCGTCGTGTCGACACTTGTGTAGCGGTGTCAGAGATCCTGACGCGTGCTTTTAAGAACAGAAATCAAGATGCTTTGAGTGAGTCTAGCTCGAAGTTCACATTCAGTGCCAGCCAACTTTCAGTGTCTACAAGTAGACCAACCACAAGATCAAGGCACTCAAACCTGTCCGCTGCAAAGAAACAAGAAGCTGCAGCGGATCTAGCTGCAAATCAAGCCACTTTAGATGTCCTAAATGTAATGGACTATGAGACGCAACAGCTTGAAACCCTTGAAGCTGAGAACAGGCAAAGGCTTGCACAGCAAGAAGCGGAAAATGCTGCAAGGCAAAGTGCTTTAGAAGAGAAGCGCAGGCAATTAGAGCGCTTAGATGCAGTCAAAAAGATGAATGCTGCAAAGGCACGACTACAAGTGTATGAACAAGAAGTGGGCTCAGATGACGACATATCGGAGTTGCTTGAAGACAGCAAATCTATGAAACTGAAACCCACACTTAAGTCAAAGCGTCTGCCTGTGCAATATGTGGCATCACCACAACATGTCTCACAAGCACAATCGGCTATGATAACCCAAGCAACCACAAGGGGCCAGCCTGCTACTAATGCCCAGCAGATGACACAAACAGTCACAGGCCAACCTGCTGCTAGTGCTCAGCAAGAGGATAGCGCTACAGCAATCGCCAGAGCAATTGCCGAGTCTATCAATGCAAGCCGACTCCCTGTACCAGAGCCGTCAGTTTTCAGTGGAGACCCACTAAGGTACAAAGACTGGAAGATGTCATTTCAAACGTTGATAGGCAGAAAGAACATTCCAGTAAATGAAAAAGTATACTATCTTCGCAAGTACGTCGGCGGACCGGCAAAGAAAGCCATAGAAGGTTATTTCCTGTTAGGCACAGAAGCAGCCTATCATTCAGCATGGGACATACTTGAAGAGAGATATGGAAGCTCATTTGTGATAGCCAAAGCCTTCAGAGATAAACTTACCGCGTGGCCGAAGATAGGACCCAGAGACAGCGTGGAACTGAGAGAGTTCGCAGACTTTCTGCAAGGCTGTCAATCAGCGATGTCACAGATTAAAGGCCTAGAAGTCTTAAATGACTGCGCTGAAAACCAACGAATACTTACCAAGCTTCCTGATTGGCTGACAGCCAGTTGGAACAGAAAGGTCATTGAGAATCTGGAAGAGTGGCAGGAATTCCCTAGTTTCGGGAAATTTGTAAAGTTTGTCACAAAGGAAGCCAAGATAGCCTGTAATCCAGTGACCTCTCTTTATGCTCTGAAGTCGTGTGATGTCGAGAAGTCAAAGACACCACCAAAGCACCAAGACACCAAGACACGAAGTATTGGTGCAAAGGTACTAGCAACTACAAGCACATCTGAAGGGAAACCAGATGCTAAAGGGTGTGTCTTTTGTGAGAAGTCAAACCATGGCATTCACACATGTCGAAAGTTCATGGCCAAGTCAGTCGCAGAACGAGTCAAGTTCGTGCAGACCAACAGATTATGCTTTGGATGCATGAAATCAGGTCACCAGTCTAAAAATTGTGACAACAAGAGTGTCTGTGACACATGTAAAAGGAAGCACCCTACCTGTTTACACGAAGACCGTACCAAAGACGACGGAAAGAAACCACAGAAGGATGACAAACAAAAGGAGAGTGAGAAGCACTCAAAGGACAAAGAAAGGTCAAAGGACAAGACAGATGAAACAGCAAGTGAAGCAACATCACACCGTGTAGTGCAGCATATGAGCAACGCTTGCACTTCCACAGTTGTTCCAGTGTGGTTATCCACTACAAGTAGACCAGAGAATGAAGTTCTTGTATATGCACTTCTGGACAACCAAAGTGATACCACCTTCATCTTGCAAGAGAAAGCTGACACTCTGGACACACAGAAGGTTCCGGTGCAGCTAAAACTGTCTACATTGTCATCCAAGAACACGATCATTCCAAGTCAGAAGTTAACTGGGCTACAAGTCAGGGGGTTTTACTCATCTAAGAAAATCCCTCTCCCAGTCACTTATACAAGAGAGTTCATTCCTGCCAATCTCGGTCATATTCCTACACCCAAGACTGCCAGAGCATGGTCTCACCTGGAGTACCTTGCTGAAGAGATCGCACCATTAATCGATTGCGACATTGGTCTGCTTATTGGCTATAATTGTTCCCATGCCCTGCTACCCAGAGAAGTGGTGTCAGGCAAAGACAATGAGCCTTTTGCCCAAAGAACAGACCTCGGCTGGAGTATAGTCGGCTGTGTCAATCCCTGTGTCGACTATGGCGATGTAATTGGAAGCAGCCACAGGATTGTTGTCAAAGAAGTGACACCAAATCTTCACTCGCATGCTAATCAAACAAGTGAAGTCCGATACATCTGCCGAACACAAGTCAGAGAAGTTGTCACTCCACCAGACGTGATACGGGTGCTTGAATCAGACTTCAATGAGAGAACGGCAGAGGATGCTCATTTCTCCCAAGAGGATCTGCGCTTCATCGCAACGATGGAAGATGGAATCAAGATCAAGGCAAACGGTCACTGTGAAATGCCGTTGCCGTTTAAGGAAGACAGACCAAGTCTACCAGACAATAGAGTGTGTGCAAATCACCGCCTCAAGTGTCTGAAAAGGAGATTCGAGAAAGACAAGCAGTACCATAAAGACTACATTGACTTCATGAGTGGAACAATCACGCGTGGAGATGCTGAAAAGGTTCCAGCTGAAGAAATGAACAAAGGTCCTGTCTGGTACATCCCTCACCATGGGGTTTATCACCCTCAGAAACCCGGAAAGATAAGGGTTGTGTTCGACTGCTCTGCGAAGTTCCAGGGCATGTCGTTGAATGATCATCTGCTCACTGGACCAGAACTGACAAATTCCCTAGTAGGTGTCCTCTGTAGGTTCCGCAAGGGTCCAGTAGCAATAATGTGCGATATTGAACGCATGTTCCATCAATTCCACGTAAGAGCAGAAGACCAAGACTATCTGAGATTTCTCTGGTGGGATGATGGAGACTTTCAATCAGAACCATCGGTCTATAGGATGAGAGTGCACCTGTTCGGAGCAGCCTCGTCGCCAGGCTGTGCAAACTATGGCCTCAAGTACGTTGCTGCACAAGGACAAGGCCGCTTCAGTGAAGCATCCATCGCTTTCATCGAAAGGAACTTTTATGTGGATGACGGTCTGATAAGTCTGGCAACTGCAGATGAAGCAATACAGTTGGTCAGTGAAGCAAGGCAGATCTGCAGCGCAGGCAAGCTGCGAATCCACAAGTTCATTTCCAACAGTCAGGAGGTGCTTGCATCCATCCCTAAAGAAGAATGTGCTGAAACAGTAAGACATCTAGATCTAGCCTTGGGTGAGCCGCAGCTTGAAAGAGCCCTAGGTGTACGATGGTGTCTTGTTTCAGACCAGTTTCAGTTCAGAGTGGTAGTAAATGAACACCCGCTGTCTAGAAGAGGAGTACTGTCGACAGTAGCGTCCATCTTTGATCCACTTGGCTTTGTAGCACCCTTCATCCTAGTTGGGAAGCAAATACTGCAACAGATGTGCAGAGACAAGATTGGATGGGATGAGCCACTCTCTGAAGAACTACGTCCAAAATGGGAGTCCTGGCTCTTGGACCTGCAGAACTTAGCTGATGTCAAGATACAGCGATGTTACCTGCCAGCAAGTTTCAAAGAAGTCAAGAAGTATGAACTCCATCACTTCTCCGACGCAAGTGTCACAGGGTATGGAGAATGCACTTACCTAAGAGCAGTCAGTGCATCAGGCCAAATCCATTGTTCTCTAGTCATGGGCAAGTCCAGAGTGGCACCTACGAAGATCACCACAATCCCACGACTTGAGCTGTCAGCAGCGGTTGTTGCTGTTCGTACAAGCGACCTGCTCAGAAAGGAGTTGGATATAGAAGATGTCCAGGAGTTCTTCTGGACCGACTCAAAGGTCGTCCTGGGTTACGTCAACAATAACGCCAGGCGATTTCATGTTTTCGTGGCAAACCGCATTACACGAATCAAAGAAAGTACCAATCCAAGTCAATGGAGACATGTACGCTCTGAAGAAAATCCAGCAGACCACGTGTCAAGAGGCCTCAAGGCAAAGGACCTCATTGCTTCCAACTGGTTTACTGGTCCAGATTTCCTCTGGTGTGACGAGCTTCCCAGCAGAGATGTTAAGGTGGGAGACATAGCAGTTGAAGACCCAGAAGTTCGTAAGACCATCGTACATAAGACCTTGGCAACAGACGTTTCACTGCCTGATCGTTTCCTGAAGTTCTCCAGCTGGACAAGTTTAGTCAAAGCCATTGCAAGACTCATGCGTCGTGTTAAGGAGCTTAAAGGTTTGACGTCAAGAACCAATGAAGCCACAAGTCTCGAAGAGAGAAAGGATGCTGAACTTACCATCATAGGTATTGTCCAAAGAGCAACCTTCTCTGAAGAAATCCAGAGTCTTCAACACAAGAAGGAGATCGGCACGGATAAGACCTGCAGACTGCACCGTCTGAATCCCTTCATGGACGAACAAGGTATCCTCAGGGTGGGAGGACGACTAGAACATGCTGATTTGCATCCGCACATCAAGCATCCAGTCATCTTGCCGAAGACCAGCCACGTATCAATGTTACTGATCGACCACTACCATCAAAGGGTGGAACACCAAGGACGAGGCATAACAATGAATGAGTTGAGATCAAACGGCATCTGGATCCTTGGATGTAGTCAAGCTGTGTCCTCCTACATCTATAAGTGTGTCAAGTGTAGGAAGTTCAGGAGGTGTACAGAGGAACAAAAGATGGCGGATTTACCCCGTGAGCGAATGGAAGCAACTCCTCCATTTACCTATTGTGGTATGGACTGCTTTGGGCCGTTCCATGTCAAGGATGGAAGGAAGGAGCTGAAGCGCTACGGGCTGCTGTTCACCTGTCTTTGCTCTCGTGCTGTGCACATTGAACTCCTTGATGACATGACGACCGATGCATTTATTAATGCACTCCGTTCCTTCATTGCCCTACGTGGAAACGTCCGTCAACTGAAATCAGACCAAGGTACTAACTTTGTTGGTGCAAGACGTGAGTTTCTGGAAGCTGTGAAGAACATGGATCAAGAATCCTTAAAGCAACTAGGCTGTGAGTTTGTCATGAACCCTCCATCTGCGAGCCATATGGGTGGAGTCTGGGAAAGGCAAATCAGAACAATAAGGAGTGTGTTGACATCCATCCTGGATAAGGCACCACAAAGACTTGACAGTTCATCCTTGCGAACTTACCTGTACGAAGTCATGGCAATCATCAACAGCAGGCCTTTAACAGCACACTTACTCAGTGACCCGGCTGGGCCACAGCCTCTTACGCCTAACCACATCCTGACGATGAAGTCTTCAATAGTCTTGCCTCCACCAGGAGACTTTGTGAAGGAAGACGTTTATCTACGCAAAAGATGGCGAAGAGTGCAATATCTAGCCAACGAGTTTTGGTCTAGGTGGAAGAAAGAGTACCTGTTGAACCTGCAACAGAGGCAGAAATGGCACAAGACCCGCAGAAATGCAAAGATCAACGATATAGTGATTGTGAAAGACGACACTGCACCACGAAATGAGTGGAAACTAGCCAAGGTCACGGATGTGCACCCTGGTGAAGATGGATGTGTGAGGAAGCTGCAATTGCTGATTGGAAGTTCAGCACTGGATGGCCAAGGAAAGAGACTCAACAAGCCAATCTACTTGGAGAGGCCTATCCATAAGACGGTTACCCTGCTTGAAGCCGACGAAGCAGACTAAGCAACCTCTACCTCTCATGCACTCCATACACTAGTGTTCATAGCACACTACATGACACTCTACATTAAAAGGATGATTATAAAAATGTAAAAGTTAATTAAAGAAATCCAGGTGATTTCGGTGGGAGTGTAGCTGTCATCAAGATTAAAAGCTGCCTACAGAATTAAAAGTTCATTTATAAAAGTACATAAGTTAAAGTTCATAATGTTTTTTGTTTCATGTCAATTTCATGTTTCTATGTGTTTCTACTTTGTTTTTCAATGTGTTTTGAGGTAATTTATGTTTGATTGATTGACTAAGGTCACTTAAACCTCTGAGCAGTGGAAGCCTGATCTGCTGATTGAGCAAGGGTGTTTTGGATCCTCATAATTAGCAGAGCAGGGCAGAGACAGTTCATTCTGAGAGAGAGCTTCAGCGTGCAACAGCTAAAATGCATTGCTGCTGCCACATGTAGATTTGCTGTTTTCCAGCCCTTGATATCAGTCAAAGCCAATGTACTGATACTGAAAGATTTCCCCCGTTTATTCCCCCCAAAGTGAATGCGGCCAATGAGGTATATTTGTTACATTTGTGTTTGTTTATTTGTAACCTGTGTTGTTCTTCATTATTGTTCTCTATGAGAATATTGTACTGAATGTATATTGTCTTTTATGTTTTTATTCAGTTCTCACGGCATTTAGCATACGCTAAATAAATGTCTGTACATACAAAGAACGCCTTGTGACGTATCTATCCACGGAGGGGGCTACACTCTAGATTAATGCAAAACTCCCCTCCCTAGCCAGAATGTATAAGCCTGAGAATTGTAGTCGATTTATTTTATGATACGATTTTTTGGAACAGTTCTTACTTCTTATATGATGTGATGGATGTTAAGAAAACCTATATAGGATTTAGAATAGGGAACACAACTCCGTGACCCTGCAGGGGTCATGGAAGTTGGGAGTGTCAGACATGCGTGCTCTATTGGAAATGGGAACCTGTCATCTCTTCCTGCTTACAAACACTTTCCCAATTCAGGCCGAGGACAAAGAAAAAGCAACAAATGGACATGTCTCATAATAAATACATCAGTAGTTCAAAAAGCATTAACAAGTTTGAATGTAGTGTAATGTAGGGCATTTAAAAACACTTTACTACTTGGCTTACGTCATAAATCCCATTGTTCGGTTGAAAGGAGTGTGGAAAAGAATACCCTGTCTTCTGTGTATTTCTGTGCCTCATGGTGTAAATGTGTCATTTCGCTGTTCTTTTATTTGTCAATATAACAGATTATATTTGTCTTCCATTATGAAAGTAAAAAAAAAAGTAGAAAGCAACGTGGAGAAAAAATATCAGAAAATAAATGGAGCAGATTGGTCCATTACAATTGTAATCATAATTGACTGAGCAGCTCCAAATTTCTACCAGCAGTTTACAAGACTATCCAAGGACAGGAAGACAAGACAGACCCCTACGCACGGGTGGAAAGTGAAAACATCTCTCCCCCTTTGGCATGGCGTTGATAATGAACTTATGAGAGTTTTTTCTGGGTGTCTATTAACTTGATAAAGAGGACAAGTCTATTTTATAAATTTTTCATACTTTGATCTTGTTGGATAAACCTTGTGTCTCCATATTTTACATTGTAATGTTTTTTCATGACTTAATAAGCTCAGCTGCACTACTATGTATGTAACTTTGCTCTTCTACCTCAGATTTGAACCTGGTTCATGAAATGTGTGCAGAAACACATTGCGCTCAGGGTTTTTTTTTATTGATTCATTGATTGGATACTTGATAATATAATAAAATAATATTTTAACTGTTTGCAGTTTGCACTGTTTGAAATAAATAACCTGTATCCAAGTGAGACATGACATGAGACACCATCTAAATGTCTCAATAGAAGAGCAGGGAGACAAAATACAACCACGCCAATTATATTGAATGACCATACTCGATAATACGGATTGGACAAGATTACATTTTATTCATAAAATAAAGTTACATAGTGCTGCTTTCATGCACTACAACGAACCTACAGTACTTCTTCCAACATATTATATATATATATATACAATAGATGATCCACAAGCACTGTGAGCTTTTTTTTACATTTCCTGAAAAGTAACACTTTTGGACATGCAAGACTTGCAACAACGAATGACCTGAACCTGAACCGAGGTCTGGCTCCAATGCTGAGTGGAGCGTCAAGGCATGGCCCCAGTAGACTGGAACCCGACCTATGCTTTCTATAGAGCTCCGCAGTCCCTCCCCCTTTCAGAAAAACGAGTGGCCCAGGAAATGAAACCCCAATGCATTCTCCCATCGGCACTTCTAATATAATTTATTTAAAGACGGTTACGCCGCGGACAAAGCCAACTCGGATCGTGACAAATCATGACAATGAACACAATGTTTTGTAATCTTTTATAAGACGAAAAACAAAACAAATAGTGTTGTCTCCTGACTTTCTTTTCTTCTTTCTAATGATTTGATCGGCCCAAAACATTGTGTTCATTGTCATGATTTGTCACGATCCGAGTTGGCTTTGTCCGCGGCGTAACCGTCTTTAAATAAATTATATTAGAAGTGCCGATGGGAGAATGCATTGCGTTTTCATTTCCTGGGCCACTCGTTTTTCTGAAAGGGGGAGGGACTGCGGCGCTCTATGGCATAGGCAGCTCCCGGCAGGATCCGCCGGGAGAAACTACACGCAGCGACAGAGAGAGAGAGAGAGAGGCGTGTGTGTCTTCGTCAATTTAACGAAGGTGCAGGCGATCAGAAATCAGCAGAGAGTGAGCGATGTTTGCGCTACTGTATGCCGAATTGAAGTGGACTCGGCCCCACACTTTGTTTTTCTCCCTGGAAATAAAAACGTCTGGGTTTCCGAGTCACATCGACTCACTGGCCTTGGAACGTCTCGGAATCCCCCAGGAGGAAGTCACTAATGTTCCTCTGGAGAGGGAAGTCTGGAGCACTCTGGTGGAGCTGTTGCCCGCGCGACCCGACTACGGATAAGCGGTTGAAGATGGATGGATGGATGGATGGGTTTTCGAGGCTATGGCCCCAGTAACTGAAATAACCCTTTAACATTTTCTCCCTGGAAATAAAAACGTCTGGGTTTCCGAGGCTATGGCCCCAGTAAATAAAAACGTCTGGGTTTCCGAGGCTATATGGCCCCAGTAAATAAAACATATGGGTTTCCGAGGCTATGGCCCCAGTAAATGGAACAACCCTTTAACATTTTGTGTCCCTCATTAGAGACAATGCCTATACTTCACACTCAGTGGTCCGATAGTATTCTGTATTCTTAAAAAAAAAAGAAAAAAATAATCTTTGCAGTATCAGTAGAATATCACACCAAATGGACTCGTAAGGCTCCATCTAGCTCCCATTGTACACCCAGAGGTAAGGGTAGTCAGTGATGATACATTTTATGTGGATGCAGGACCGTTTTTCATCGCTAGGAGGCGTTGTGCAGAACATCATATTCTGTGATGAGGCGTTTGATGTGGGACAGCTTTTCGTGGAGGTACTCGCAGCGCCTCTTCTCTGCCCGCGCGTCTGGGAACGTCTGTACGGATGATGGAAAACAGAGGTTTTCAACATAACTTGATCCCTCTGTGCTTGTGTGTGTCTGCTAGTGAGTGAGTGAGTGAGTGAGTGAGTGAGTGAGTGAGTGAGTGAGTGTGTGTGTGTGTGTGTGTGTGTGTGTGTGTGTGTGTGTGTGTGTGTGTGTGTGTGTGTGTGTGTGTGTGTGTGTGTGTGTGTGTGTGTGTGTGTGTGTGTGTGTGTGTGTGTGTGTGTGTGTGTGTGTGTGTGTGTGTGTGTGTGTGTGTGTGTGTGTGTGTGTGCATCACGTACCTGTCTATACTTTGTGTACTTTTCCAGTATTTGGTCTTCTAGTATCTAGATGGCACAAAACATTAAACAAACAATTGTTATTATTCACTCCAATCGCTTCTCGCGATTCAGCGTAATCAGCATCTCAGCGCTCTTTGCGGATCACTCAAGCTGAAACCAGTGCAACTTTTGGGAGAGGAGCGCCGCTCATCAATGTCACTTTGATGGGTTGGAGAAACACGCCCGCAGTCACTGAGCAGAGGCGTCTGGCTCAGTGCACGTGTAGCTCTATCTGTCTGATGTCCAAAGTGGGTGCTTTCAACACTCAAAGAACACTTTTGTGGACAGTCACAGCCCTTAAAGGAGAATTCCATACTAAAAGGCTTTCTTACCTTTCTTTGTAGTTGTTACGTCCCCACCAAAGAGGTCCAGGTGTTATTTTGTGCAAAAGCTCCTTATTGGCTATTTCCCCTACCATAAGCCCTAAATTAATTGCATTGAATTGAATGGGAATTGAATGGGGCTATGGGGTGTTGTGCTAATTCGCTTATTTCCATCGCTCAAAATTATAATTTATTTATATATATCCTCTCTTCATAATGTAAATAATATCCCAAGCGGCACACTTTACTACTTCTTTCCATGGAAATAAGCAAACTAGCATAACACCCCATAGCCCCATTGAATTCCCATTCAATGCAATGCAATTCATTGAGGGCTTATGGTAAGGAAAATAGCCAAAAAGGAGTTTTTGCACAAAAAAACACCTGGACCTCTTTGGTGGGGACGTAACAACTACAAAGAAAAGTAAGAAAGATAAGAAAGCATTCTAGCATGCCATGGACTTCTCCTTTAATATTTGTGTATGTACGTGTGTTAGGTCTTTAAGCAACTAGTCGACTATTCAACTAGTCGACCTTGTTCTAGTTGTACTAGTTGACTAGGAAAAAAGGTTTTTTTCCCCCCCCCCGATTTTGTAGGCCTCAAGATCAGCTAGAATATAGTTATAGTCACCAATGCACACATAATAAGTAGTTAAACAACTCGACTAGAAAACTATAGGCAACTAGTCAACTAGTAAAAATGACCTTACGTGTGTACCATATATTCTTGTGTTCAGAGGACAGTAAGTATTATGTATTTCTAGTGTGTGTACCATATTATATTCTTGTTTTCAGAGGACAGTATATGTATTATTTCTATAGTGTGTACATGCATACTACCATACATTCTTGCGTCCACAGGGGACAGTATATGAGTTATATACAGTATTATTTCTACTGTACCTTATATTCTTGCGTTCCCGCGGACAGTGTTTGGATTCTGTGTCCCAGCTGAACAAACAGGTGTGTGACGGTGGCGATTCTGCCGTGCAGGTCTTTGTACTCGTCATATTCTGCAGAGAAGTCGGCCTGGTAGTGCTGCCGCTGCTCCGCGCTGGTGATGGTCACATATGTCCTATAGGGGGCGACATGGAACATGATGGATGATCTGATGATGTGACAAGAAAGTTCTGATTCTATTGGCTGATGGCTGTTTCTCCTTTCATCCTGAAGATGGCAGTATAGTGCCTGTATATGGCATGAAACACAGGCAGTATGGTGCCTGTATAGTGTTGCTTTGCTATATCATCAACATCATTAAATGTGACACAACATGAAACATCCATCCATCCATCCATCTAGCTCTGATCCATAGCACTAATGCGTTGCATTTAGAGCTATGTTACTCTCAACTTCCAACTTTATTTTTATTTACGCTAAAGACGAGAGGCTGGTCTGCATTCATGCGAGCGGCGGAAGTCGAGAGTAACATAGTTCTAAATGCAGAGCTACCATCCATCCATCCATCCATCCTATTTATACTCACAGCAGGTAATCTGGCTTGCCTTGGAGTGGTGAGCTCATACAGTTTGTGTTGTTGGGATCTGGAATAACACACAGATAATGATGTAAACTAACTCCTGAGTGATGACGAATTACACTTTGTCTGACTAGCTAAAGATAGCTTTATTTTCATCTACTAAACACTCACTTAAGATATTAATTCCACACTATTAAAACAAGGCTAAATGCTCTGTCAGCTACAGTAAGTATAGCTTTATTTTCACATTACCAACACAAGGCTTTAGATACTAGATGTCCTGCTGGAGGTGTTATTTAACCCATTTTGGACAGGAATCCCTTTTTGGTGTTTTAAGCATTATGTTATTATTTAGCTATTGAAAAATAGCAGACCTACAAGAGATCTGCTATTTTTGAAAAATCGTGAAAATGTGTCGCAAATTTGGAATACATATTCTTTCAGAGTGAATGTTTTCAACTCAGAGACCACTCATACAGCTGATTGGTCAACAGCTTAGAACAAGCTGTGGTGTTATTTTGTGGTAATGTGTTATTGTTTGTGCCCAATGAGACTCAGGCGTGTCATTTCACAGCAGAGTTTTCAGTGGAGGGAGGTGGTAACTATGTACACACACTTGAGTACAAATTTGAGTACTTCTACTTCCGATTCCTATCCTCCAATCCTACTATTGTACCTTTTACTCCACTACAATTATTTGAAAACTTTAGTTACAGGCTACATTGGTAGTTACAGATCCTTACAGGTCTGTAACTTGAGTTATGGGGTCCTTGAAATAAAAGTCTTACTGTCCAGTTTGTCAGGGTTGTGCTTAAGTTCAGGGCTGCTCTCTGAGCATCCAGCGTTGTTTTTTAACCTTTCTCTCTCTTTGTCTTTGTGCCTTTTGGATTTCCTCTTCCTGGGTTCCGAGTCGCCCGGCGGCTGTGCGCGGTCCGTGGCGGGGCCTCTTCTCCCATCGCTGTCTGCCACGCAGAGTGCTGTGTCCGGGGAACAGGACAGTTTGGTGGGGCCTCTTCTCCCATCGCTGTCTGCCACGCAGAGTGCTGTGTCCGGGGAACGGGACAGTTTGGGGCCTCCTCGCCCAGCGCTGTCTGGCACGCAGAGAGCTGTGTCCGGGGAACAGGACAGTTTGTGCCCATGTGGTGGGGAGCAGCCAGTGTGGTCACTGGTCCTCTGAAATGCAGTGTTTGTGAGGAAACTGGGGTTGAGGGGAGTGGGAATGGGCGTGGCAATCGCGGGTTCCAGCCCGCCTTCGGAGATCAACGGTTGGTTGGTGGGCGGGTTCGCTGGTCGCGGTCTCTTAGCGGCCGGGCCGTCCTGAAGGCTGTCTGAATGCACTGGCCGTTTCTGGGAGATGACATTATTATAATTGAAAAAGTGGAACTTCATTACAATTGTTTACAATTGTTTACTTTTAGCAGATGTTGCATGTTTGAAATAAAACGATATCGAGTGTATGTAGTTACTAAAAAAACAAAAAAAAACTGTTACTTTTTAGAAGATGCAAAAAATGTAGTTATTATTTATTCACAAGTTCTTGCTCAATATTTATACAAGCTCAGTACAAGATTGACTATTTTCGCTACTTCGCTACTTTTGCAACACTCTCTGAAGAGGTAGGCCATTCATTTATGCCCCCCCCCAAAAAAATAACCAAACATAAAATGTTGAATTATAGCTACCATGGTAGGGTTCCTGACTGTGCACTGATGAGACGGTGATTCCCCTGACAGCTTGTTGTGGACGCCCCGCGACTGACCGCTACTGCTGTGAACCTGCAGCTTCCTGCAAAACAGAAAGAAAGAAAATGCCAATCAGTAGACTACTGGGCAAATAGCTGTTTTCAACTTTAACTATGGAAGAAATAACAGTGTAGCGTTTATAACGTATGGGGCTTGCTTTAGAGTCGAACGGGCCAAACGGTTAGGAATGTTAAACGCTCTATACTACAGCTGGCAGGCTGAGGCAGGCGCTGTGTTGAGGAACACCTGGACACTGTTCTATAATACAACAGTGTTGCACCCCTAAAATAGCAGATTTAACTAGATAAAGTGCCCCTCGGGGTACAGGTCTCCACTCTCCACCAGGGGGGCAGGTCAGGTTGTGGCCTCCTGGTGGCGCTATAATAGGCCAATGTGAAAAGGGTGCCATTTCTTCTCATGCCTAGGATGGCAATTGGATGATTTGAGGAATTTTGTTCCAAAAATGTTTTTGCAAAAATCCACCTGTTGGTGGCGCTATAACAGGCCAATGTGACAAGGGGGGGGATATATTCCTCAGCCTAGTAGGGAAGTCTGTGAAAGATTTCACGTAAATTGCACGTGAAGGGGGCACGGTGGCACAGTTGGTAGTGCTGTCGCCTCATAGCTAGAAGGTCCTGAGTTCGATTCCCGCTTGGGACACTGTGGGCGCTGGCGGTGTGTTTCCTCCTCCGCGTCATCAGTGCCCATACCCGAAGGCAGGGTTGGCGAAAGGGCCTTTCTGTGTGGAGTTTGCAAGTCCAACCAGGGAAACTCCCCCCTATCAGGTGTAAAGTAGCAACTTGGACACTCAGGCATGAAGGAAGCATGAGTTCAAGTCCGTTGCTCTCCCCTTGTCCCCCATATATGGGGACTAGGTTGGTGGAGGGTGTGTAGAGCCCAGGATCACATTAGATGATTGACACAGGGGTGAAAAATGGGTTACAAAATCGTGGGATAAAAAATATTTTTTTAAATTGCACGTGATTTGAGGCTTTTTGTTCAAAACGGGCCAATCGTGCAAACTTTGAAAGCCGCAATGTTAGCCAATTAGGATGGAATATGAAATATCGGACAGATCCGTCTTGAACACATGACTATAGAGATAGTGTGTAACATTTTTGCGGGATTGTTGGACAGAAGTAATATAAAAAAAAGTATTTTTCAAAAGTCGGCCTCCAGAGGTTCATCGTTGGCATCCAGGGAGTGTGTGTGCAAAATGTGGCACCGACCGGGTTAACGGTGCCGGAGATTAGCTGGTAACAGATGGACGGACGCACACAGATAGACGGACGGATTCACACATGGAGTGCAAAACATACTCTCTCCCCATGCCTTCGGCCTGGTGGAGACGATAAAACATACTCTCTCCCCATGCCTTCGGCCTGGTGGAGACGATAAAACATACTCTCTCCCCATGCCTTCGGCCTGGTGGAGACAATAAAACATACTCTCTCCCCAGGTGGAGACAAAAAAACATACTCTCTCCCCATGCCTTCGGCCTGGTGGAGACAATAAAACATACTCTCTCCCCAGGTGGAGACAATAAAACATACTCTCTCCCCAGGTGGAGACAATAAAACATACTCTCTCCCCAGGCCTTCGGCCTGGTGGAGACAATAAAACATACTCTCTCCCCATGCCTTCGGCCTGGTGGAGACAATAAAACATACTCTCTCCCCAGGTGGAGACAATAAAACATACTCTCTCCCCATGCCTTCGGCCTGGTGGAGACAATAGAACATACTCTCTCCCCAGGTGGAGACAATAAAACATACTCTCTCCCCATGCCTTCGGCCTGGTGGAGACAATAAAACATACTCTCTCCCCATGCCTTCGGCCTGGTGGAGACAATAAAACATACTCTCTCCCCATGCCTTCGGCCTGGTGGAGACAATAAAACATACTCTCTCCCCATGCCTTCGGCCTGGTGGAGACAATAAAACATACTCTCTCCCCATGCCTTCGGCCTGGTGGAGACAATAAAACATACTCTCTCCCCATGCCTTCGGCCTGGTGGAGACAATAAAACATACTCTCTCCCCAGGTGGAGACAATAAAACATACTCTCTCCCCATGCCTTCGGCCTGGTGGAGACAATAAAACATACTCTCTCCCCATGCCTTCGGCCTGGTGGAGACAATAAAACATACTCTCTCCCCATGCCTTCGGCCTGGTGGAGACAATAAAACATACTCTCTCCCCATGCCTTCGGCCTGGTGGAGACAATAAAACATACTCTCTCCCCATGCCTTCGGCCTGGTGGAGACAATAATACCTTTGTACATGCTCACAATGTGGTGCACATGGTGTGAGCTTGTAGATCTTTATACACAGGTGGTGGAGCCTTTCACATCTTTTATTGTTTAATTATTCCCCATTTCACTTGTTCTGTATCCAGTTATGAGTTCTCTTTGCTGATTAGATGAAATTATTACCCCAACCTGAAAATGCCTTTTCTGTTCACTAAAGAGCTGGAGAGACACCTGTTACCGAACAAACCTTCTATAGCAGTGATTATGATGAGATATAGAGATCTAACACACACATTAACAACAGCAACAAAAAAATACATAGGCAGGTAAATGACAGTGTCAACATGGCATCGTTATTAAAAAGGGCATAGACACCCACCTGGTCAGCGTCCTGCCCATCAGCTGTCCGTCCGTCTTGTTGCTGGTCAGCAGTCTCTCCTCCTCTGCGTATCCAGGCCTGTCTCTCTGCAGCTGGTTGAGCAACTCGTCCTTCAACACGTAGCTGCCGTCCTTAACGTTCACCCTGGCCACCTGAAAGCCACACAGCCCACCTTCAGAACCACTTGACACAGGCCTATCATCAGGGCTGTCATCATACTTGTCAAACAATTGCAGGTTCTGACATATATCCATATATGGAGATCTAAGGGTTTGAGGTCAGATGTAGAATTGCTGGCCAATATTGACAACAGGATCTCCATATATGGGCTTACTGTAATTGCGACAGCAGGTCGCATTTACTATCTCCATCCCTGGTGATGTCACGTGTTGTCACGTGATGTCACGTGATGTCACGAGACCTGGGCTTATTTGGGGGCATTCCAATGTATGGGGATAATGAGTGACTGACAGGAAATGAACGATTTCATAGTAAATGCGACCTGCAGTTGCAATAATACAGATTAATTGTATATTGTGTGCATTTGGGGTGGCGGTACGTAGCCTGGTAGAACCACTCCCCCTGCTGGACAACATCTGGCCGAGTCAGGTTAGGCAGTATGCCCTTTAGACTAGATATAGGCTACCATTCAGTCAGGTTAGGCAGTACGCCCTTTAGACTAGATATAGGCTACCATTCAGTCAGGTTAGGCAGTACGCCCTTTAGACTAGATATAGGCTACCATTCCAGTCCTTCTACACCCTACAGGAGGGACGTTTCGGAGCGGAGCTCCGGCAAGCATTAACCCATTCTGACCTGAGATCAGATTCATACGAGGTTTCCACTGGGCACACACTGGTCTGATTAACCCATTCTGACCTGAGATCAGATTCTAAAAAAATGTCAGTCGTTCTTCGATTTTTCAAAAATAGCAGACCTACAAGCTCGTAGCGCGCCACTCGGTGGCGCGCTATGAGCTTGTAGATCTGCTATTTTTCAATAGCTAAAGCATAACACGATGCCAACACCAAAATGGGTTCACGTTCAGAATGGGTTAAGCACTGCATACACACAAAGCTGTGCCGCTCAAAGATGTATCACCTGAAAACTTGAAAAGCAACAGTTTTTTAACGATTAACATGTATTTCAGAGCATTTGTACCTCGTCCAGCACTGATCCCAGGTCAGCCTTATCTTTGGGCGTGGCTCTCTCTCTCTCCAACCACAACACAAGCTCTGCTTTCCTGTAAGGTTTGACAGCCAGCAGGTGGACGACGCGTTCTCTCAAAGACCTCGGATTGGCCAGCGAGCCCTGGGGGGTGGGCCTCCGTGTGGTGGGCGAGTGCTTCTGTACGCAGATGTCGGACAGAAGGGCTCCGGGTCTCTTCTGAAGCTTCACACATTTACCTGGAGAAAAGATAATTGATAGATTCATTTTCTGGCCAACGTTCACAGTAACAGGATCATAATATCATCAAGGGAAGCATAGTTTAGGCCAGTGCTTCTCAACCTTTTTTTTTAAATATATTTTTTATCCCATGATTTTGTAACCCATTTTTCACCCCTGTGTCAATCATCTAATGTGATCCTGGGCTCTACACACCCTCCACCAACCTGGGGAGAGCAACGGACTTGAACTCATGCTTCCTTCATGCTTGAGTGTCCAAGTTGCTCCTTTACACCTGACAGGGGAGAGTTTCCCTGGTTGGACGTAGCGCGTGGAAGGAACACGTTATTCCAACCAGTTCCTTTCCCCTCCATCAGGTGCCCCGGCTGGCCAGGGGGAGGCAGTTTAGAGACCAGGATTACTGCATGTTTTTGTGAGGGTACCTACCCTAGGGGACACGGGGAGAACATGCAAACTCCGTGCTTCTCAACCTTGACCTTACTTGGATGCGTGGCCCCTGGTTTGATCTCAATGGCAGCGCGGCTCCAGCTGTCCTTCTCCACCTGGCTCATCCTCTCCCGGGTCATCTGGTAGGAGTCGTCAGTGGCGCACACTGTGATCTTGTCCTGGATGCTGCCCTGGCCTTCCAGACGGTCCCGACCATCGCTGGGAAAACAAAATAGGGGTGAAGCAGTCCAAGGAATTAAAGCAAAATGTCGTTCCACTTCCTGAACACAGATAAAAGTGTATCTTAAAGGGGATTCACACTGTGATGCGCACCGGGTGCGCACTCGGGACCACTACTTGCGTACCGTTCCCGGGAATGGATTGCCCAATCATACCCCGGGATCGCAATCAGTCAAGTCTCGGAAACGTTTTGCTGCAATGTGAAAGCCATTCGTACTAAAAGGAAGAAGTGGACTATAAACATAATTTATATTTTTTTATAATGACACATTATTTTACATGGGTTGTACTTCTGGTACTTGAATGTTGACAAAGAATGATTGATAATCCGCTAGTGTTTGAGTAGCACGGCACGAGCCGTGAAAAATAAATAAATAAATAAACACATGCCATGTGCTGCTGCTGCTAGGAGTCAGTGACGTCACTGTTAACCCATTTAGGCCTGACGTCGCTCTGAAAGTTTGTAATCAACTTACAAATTACATATACATATATACATAGTATATGTATAACTAGCTCTCAAATGAATGATGAGGTAATAAAGATGTGGGTTAAAGGACCCAATGCCAGAGTGTAATTGGTTTTCGATGGTGACGTAATGACGATATGTTTTAGTGTTGGGAGGATTAACGGTAATGCTCCTGTGTATACATGTATGTAATCTGGCACCACTGCCGTATCAGGCACAATTTGCTGGGACGGTGCATACGCATAAAAATTGGCGGGACGGCTGGGACGGTGCGTACGGCGCAAAGTAAACGCAGTATACCGCTAATCAACGTACAAATTACATATACATATACATAGTATATGTATAACTAGCTCTCAATGATGACGTAAAAAAGATGTGGATTAAAGGACCCAATGCCAGAGTTTAATTGGTTTTCGATCATGACGTAATGACGATATGTTTTAGTGTTGGGAGGATTAAAAGGTAATGCTCCTATGTATACATGTATTACATGTATGTAATCTGGCACCACTGCCGTATCAGGCACAAGTAGTCATTACTGAGATTTGACAGTTTGTAGCGGTCGAAAGTACTTGCGCGCTCTGCTTGCGCACTAGTAGGCCATATGGCCTACTAGTGTGCAACAAGCAAGTATGCACTCGACAGAGTGCAGTTCTAATTATTATAAATGTTTGGTATAATTATAAAATGTTTATAAATAACATGTTTTGTATTTTAAAGGCTTTAAATGCTTTTCGATTATTTGATTAGTCGAAAATGTTGAGTTAGAATAAAAATAAAAAAAAAATTTGATAGATGCAGTTCTAGATTAAAACGCAATCCAATTGCAACTTTTACTGGGGCCAGCTGAGGACAGCGTGCAACCGTCTCAATGTACAGTATAGCTGTGGCTTTGTGGTCCTGTGTGTATGTTATGTCACTGTACCGATATAGCTCTCGCGCTAGACGGGTTCAATGCAGGATTTAATGTGTTGAAAACCAACTGGGATTAACATGATCCCTGACTACAGGCTGACAAAACAAGAAGACGACGACGTCGATGTCTTTTTAGGCTTCCTACACAAAGGTTCCGCTGCAGGGCAGATAAGGACAAATAACTTTAGCATACAAAGAAATGGTTGACCTAATAACTTTATCCTTATTTTTTTTCTGTTAGAAAGTATTTGAATCTGAATGTGGAAGTCTCTTTCTTCCTTGGACATAGTGGTCATCTTCTTACCTGGTGACATGCTGCTGGACACAGTCGAAGCTAGCCCGAGGCTGGTCCTTACCTGGTGACGTGCTGCTGGACACAGTCGAAGCTAGCCCGAGGCTGGTCCTTACCTGGTGACATGCTGATGGACACAGTCGAAGCTAGCCCGAGGCTGGTCCTTACCTGGTGACGTGCTGATGGACACAGTCGAAGCTAGCCCGAGGCTGGTCCTTACCTGGTGACGTGCTGATGGACACAGTCGAAGCTAGCCCGAGGCTGGTCCTTACCTGGTGACGTGCTGATGGACACAGTCGAAGCTAGCCTGAGGCTGGTCCTTACCTGGTGACATGCTGATGGACACAGTCGAAGCTAGCCCGAGGCTGGTCCTTACCTGGTGACGTGCTGATGGACACAGTCGAAGCTAGCCTGAGGCTGGTCCTTACCTGGTGACGTGCTGATGGACACAGTCGAAGCTAGCCCGAGGCTGGTCCTTACCTGGTGACATGCTGCTGGACACAGTCGAAGCTAGCCCGAGGCTGGTCCTTACCTGGTGACATGCTGCTGGACACAGTCGAAGCTAGCCCGAGGCTGGTCCTTACCTGGTGACGTGCTGCTGGACACAGTCGAAGCTAGCCTGAGGCTGGTCCTTACCTGGTGACATGCTGCTGGACACAGTCGAAGCTAGCCCGAGGCTGGTCCTTACCTGGTGACATGCTGCTGGACACAGTCGAAGCTAGCCCGAGGCTGGTCCTTACCTGGTGACATGCTGCTGGACACAGTCGAAGCTAGCCTGAGGCTGGTCCTTACCTGGTGACGTGCTGATGGACACAGTCGAAGCTAGCCTGAGGCTGGTCCTTGCTGTCAGTGGACAAGTAGAAGGAGACAACGCGTACAGTAGATGACGTATCAGCGGCGCCCGCAGACACTGGGATCTTTATGTACTGTGAGAGGAAAACAAACACAATTAATTATCAGATAAATTAAAAACACACACACACACGTGTGTGTGTACACACTCAAATGTTACTTTGCGTTATGTACACCAACAACAACAAAGAGGAAGAACAAGTAAGACGCATGAACGCAGATCATAGCCCAGTGTGGGAGCCACACATTGAGAAATACTGCTTATATTTTAATGTTAGGCCTTGAGAAAGAGACCAGGCTGGTGTGTTTTGAACTTTCGCACACGCACACAGACGCACACAGACGCTCGCGCGCGCACACACGCACACACATCTTTAAATAAATCCCCCTGGGTAAACAGTGTTTTGAAGAGGCAGCTCCAGTGAGGCGTGCCTCAGGTCCCCTGGCAGGCACACTGGAGCACGGCACAACCTCCAGGACCAGTGGGCCGGCCACACACACACACACACACACACAAACGCGCACACACACACACACACGCACACACACACACACACACACACACACACACACACACACACACACACACACACACACACACACACACACACACACACACACACACACACACACACACACACACACAAACGCACGCACACACGTTAGAAATAGAGGAATGGAAGCGCTGCAGGGATCCGTTAGTGGCTCTTAGACGGGTGCCCTTTGGTGATACAGGTACAACCATATAGACAAGGTATCCTTAGACGGGTGCTCTTTGGTGATACGGGTACAACCATATAGACAAGGTATCCTTAGATGGGTGCTCTTTGGTGATACAGGTACAACCATATAGACAAGGTATCCTTAGACGGGTGCTCTTTGGTGATACAGGTACAACCATATAGACAAGGTATCCTTAGACGGGTGCTCTTTGGTGATACAGGTACAACCATATAGACAAGGTATCCTTAGACGGGTGCTCTTTGGTGATACAGGTAAAACCAAGGTATCCTTCCTCCAAGTTGTACTGCTTGTCAAGGTGTAAGTTGCAGACTTGAAAAGAAAAGAAGGGAATCCAAAGCACTCCGTCTTTGGTGAAAAATGTAATAGTTTGTTTGATGATGAGCAAGGCAAATAAATAACAGGACCTACGCGTTTCGACCAAAAGGTCTTCGTCAGGGTCTATCTCACACACGTGTCACACTCGCAACACACATGTGAGCTTGTAGATTACCTATCTTCTGGGAAGACACTTGGTGTACAGGGAAAAATAAACGGTACATTAACCCATTTAGGCCTGATCAACGGTTCTCAATATTTCATGTCAAGGACCCCAAAAATGATTATGTAATACAGCTTGATTTTCTGCAGGGAAATCCTCAGTGTTGACTCTGAGCACGTTCAAATGTAACCAAATGGACCCTTCATGGTCCATTTGGTTACATTCGTACACTCACTCTCAGAATTACAAATGATAATAATAATAATAATAAACTTTATTTGTATAGCACCTTTCATACATAAATGTAGCTCAAAGTGCTTCACAGGGCAAAAAATAGAATACAATAAAACATAAGTAGTTAAAATGATAAAACAATGGCAAAGAACAAAATTGAATATAAGAACATAAAATAACTAAAAATAACTAAAAACAAATAAAATAATAATAAAAACACCACATGCAGCAAATCAGTCAGGGCAGGGTAGGAACGTGCAAATTAAAACTCAATTAAAAGCAATGTTGTAGAAGTGGGTCTTGAGCTGAGCTTTAAAAATGTCTACAGAGGCTTCCTGACGAAGGTACAGTGGGAGTTTGTTCCATGCCTTAAAAATGGACAAATTCACATTCATTTAATTTTTGTCTGACATATTTTGGTCATTAACATTGCAGCCAAGATTCCTATCAGTTATCAGCTATTATGATAAGATTCTGCATGCTGTTATTATATTATTATTATTATTATTATGATAGATTCTGCATGCTGTTATTGCTTCCAATCTTTACACTTTGGAGATGTCCTTTACATCAATGCCTTCTAATCTACAATGCTCAGTCCATAAAGAATATTCTAAAACCTTTTAGCATAACGGCTGTAAAACAAGGTTCACAACATTGACATTTCAACAAGCCCTCTGACAAAAGAAATGGAACACTGAAAAAAATAAAACATTTCCCTTTCCGTCTGGTGCCACCCGTCTTAAAACACCTACGAAATCTGTCAAAGCAATCTCGTGTTCCTCGTTGTGCAAACACTCATGAAACTGGAAGCCGGCACCAATGGTTTTTATTAAAAGGTTTTTTTCTTTCAATTCTCTCTCCACTCCCTATAAACCGAGGTTTGGAATAAATTGTTTATGGAGTAAAGTAGGATGTCTCATAAGAGAGTCAGGGTCTACTGCCTTTCAACCCTGCCAATTCAGTAAGGGAAGTGGCCATGTTTGTGACCCGTCTAAATGAAATAATTGCAATAAAACCGGCATTGTTAAATATGTTGTTGGTTTGTCTTTCCAAAGTAGACATCTTATTTATGCGACTGCAAAGGCTTAAAGGAGGTGTGTGGGGGGGGGGGGGGCGAGACAGGACATCTGATTTATGTTCTATGAATTTTCAGTGCTCTGCTTGCGTTGCACAGAATGTTAGTCAGAAGCATTTGAAAAAACAATGTCAACATTGACAGTCTAGGCTTCAGCCCCTGAATCGCTAGCCACACCCATTAAAAAATATGTTCCAAACGAAGGGATGCACACGCAGACTAGACACACCAACGGAAGCAACAGTCGGACATGCGGTCGGACATGCGGTGATCCTGAGCTTGCGGTTAGGTTAGGGTTTGAGAGGTAGGTTGATCGGTCTAATGACAGTCGGACCAATAGTATGTCTAAACCAAAGCCTGTACCGGGTTGCAAAAATAAATCAGAATCTATCTGTCTATATGAAAAAATGACCCCACATCAAACAAAAGAGCTTTAAGCGGGTAAGCAGCAATGATCAGACCCATTTGAAGGTCCATATTTCTTGAGGAAAAAGCAGAGGAAATGTGCGGCCGTGTCTCTCACTTAAAAGCCACCTGAACTTAATTAACACCATCTCACTTAAAACCCAAGTGATCTCATGACACACACCATCTCATTCTCACGGCAACCAAGCATGGTAGCTGATCTGTAAACATTTAAGAGCCAACTCAACACCGTCATAAAACTACAAAGGTCTTGTTCAAACGCAAACATGAAGGGAAAAAAAATGGCCCTCACAGTTTACACTAACTGTAAGAATGAGGCCACCTCTCAGCTGGAGATGCATTAGTGCATTTTAGCGTTGAGGGCCCCATAGGGCCCCTAGCTGAGCTGCTGACGCGGGGAATCCTGACAACTCTGCCGCAGTGTTTTCCAACCTGGGGTATAGCATAACTGCTGCCTGTATGTTCTCGATATCAATCCAACTTGTCTTATAGAAAAGAACATTTTAAATCTTTCAAAAAGTAAATAGGTCTTATTATAAAACCACAGTAATGACTTCTGAAGTTGAACCTGCTGACAAAGTGCTGGTACTGTATTATCATGTACTGTAGATAGCTGATGCTATGGTGCGCGTGCACGCACGCATGCACACACACACACACACACACACACACACACGGATTCAGAAACTTCTGTATTTAAATCAGCGGCTCAATGAAATAGTTCATTTGAGACATTTAACGAGCTGTGAAAGGGGAACGCTCTCTCTCTGCTGACAAGACGCCAACGTAAATATTTGATGTGTAGACGTGCTGGCATCATCCTCCTGCAGCATCCATTTAAAAACAACACAACAAAGGACAGGATTCAGTCGGGCATGAAAAAGCATTCAGGAGATATTTCACCATATTTCACTTGCTTCCTCTTCACCGAGCAGTGAAGCACAATGCATGATTGATGGACCCGTTCACAGGACGGTGCCGTGGGGCGAGTGACCCTTCCAGATCCACACCCAGTGCTGGCCCCGATTCCGGCGAGCTGCCCCGCGTCCGAAACGGTTAGGAAATGACAGAGTTACCGTGTGGGGGTCCCTCTACTGTACCCTCCACTGTACTGTACTGTCACTGTACTGTACTGTCACTGTACTGTACCGGCACACCCGAAATCACCATACAGTTAATATGTGCGTGTGTTTGTGTGTGTGTGTTAGGGTTGCGCACAGGTGGTGAAAAACAACCATGCTTTTTTCGTGCTCAGACGCACCCACACACCCACCCACACACACACACACCCACACACACACACACCCACACACACACACACCCACACACCCAGCCACACACACACATAATCACTTACGGAAGTGGTTGCACCACTTAAAAAAGTTACATTGTGCCGCTTTAGCACTTATTGTAACAAAATAATGTCTCTTACACCACCTTTATTTTTTTAATATATTATTTTATCCCACGATTTTGTAACCCATTTTTCACCCCTGTGTCAATCATCTAATGTGATCCTGGGCTCTACACACCCTCCGCCAACCTGGGGAGAGCAACAGACTTAACTCATGCTTCCTTCATGCTTGAGTGTCCAAGTTGCTCCTTTACACCTGACAGGGGGGAGATTCCCTGGTTGGACGTAGCGCGTGGAAGGAACACGTTATTCCAACCAGTTCCTTTCCCCTCCATCAGGCGCCCCGGCTGGCCAGGGGGAGGCAGTTTAGAGACCAGGATTACTGCATGTTTTTGTGAGGGTATCTAGCCTAGGGGACACCACCTTTAAGTGTTTTTTTAAACAAACACTGGTGTGGCATCATGGTCATGCAGTGAAGCCAGATGGGAGACTCGCCGTCATTCAGTGTCATCTCTTCCTATAGCCTGGCTAATAAGCCAGACCGAATCAGCCGTTGGCAAAAGAGAAATTGCCTGCCGGCGGATTACGCGACAATGTTGTGCGATATTAGTCTGGCTTAATAGCCAGGCTAATCTCTTCCTACCACATCCACAGGGCTGACCCCCCACTGGGCTGTCTGTCTCTCTCTCTCTCATTCCCAGCCTTCGGGGGCCCTAGCAGACCCAAAGCCTCCAAGCGTGACTCATTCCCAGCCATCGGGTCCCGGACGGCAATGAGGGCCCCTGAGGGCCCCTGAGTGTGATTCTCCTGAGAGAAACAACAACACTGAACGCAAGACGACCAGGCGCTCTTAGTCTCAACAAAGGACTTGGCACTTAAAAGAATCCAACTGACCATGAATAATTAAACATTTATTGCCTTTCAAGTGAAATATTCGGGGAATCTGCGGTTCGATTTTGATCTTTGATGATTTTCGGAATGGAATTTTGGAAAAAGAAAATGGGCGATGAATTTTTTTTTTTTTAAATAGTTTGAAACGCATATTTATTTAACCACTTCAACCCTCTAGTCTTAGTGAAACGGACCGGAGATGCTACTGTAGAGACTCTATAGTCTACACCAAATGAGTCTACATCAAATGTCTTCGACAAAATTAGTCGATCTACAAGCTCACTTATTGTAGCTTGTAGGTGAGCTTGTAGATCTGCTGTTTGACCAGAGCTTCTTCCCAATAATGCTCAGTGAACCCCCCCCCCTCCCTCCCCCGCAGAGAGGTCAGGAGTAAAGCTGAAAGAGGCAGAGTTGGAGGTGACCGCAGACTTGTTGTTCTTTTAAGATAAACGTCGACCCCTCTTACGCCCACACACTGACTAGTGAATACACACCCGCTCCCAGACGGGACCCGTCTCGCTCTCTGGCTCTCCATTCACATTGTAATCATTGTCACTGGAGGTCAGGCCGGTCCTGGCTGGTGGTTCTGTCACTGGAGGTCAGGCCGGTCCTGGCTGGTGGTTCTGGAGGTCAGGCCGGTCCTGGCTGGTGGTTCTGTCACTGGAGGTCAGGCCGGTCCTGGCTGGTGGTTCTGTCACTGGAGGTCAGGCCGGTTGGATTGGGGGTAGGAAGTGAGGACGCTGGCGTCGACTGTTCGCCGCTTCACCTCCCAATGTATGAATGAATGAACCATTGTAAGCGCTTTGAGTAGGCACGTAGTGCATAGAAAAGCGCCATTAAAATGCAATTCATTATAAGTCTGATGTCTCTATTAAGCCCTGGCTAAAGTAAAGTGTGTGTGTGCCCTCTACAGGTCTCCTCCCACAGCATGAGACAGAGAACTGAATCAGTACTATTCCCAGTAACATAACGTCACCTCCACAGTGTCCCTCTGATAAACAGTACTATTCCCAGTAACATAACGTCACCTCCACAGTGTCCCTCTGATAAACAGTACTATTCCCAGTAACATAACGTCACCTCCACAGTGTCCCTCTGATAAACAGTACTATTCCCGGTAACATAATGTCACCTCCACAGTGTCCCTCTGATAAACAGTACTATTCCCAGTAACATAATGTCACCTCCACAGTGTCCCTCTGATAAACAGTACTATTCCCAGTAACATAACGTCACCTCCACAGTGTCCCTCTGATAAACAGTACTATTCCCGGTAACATAATGTCACCTCCACAGTGTCCCTCTGATAAACAGTACTATTCCCGGTAACATAATGTCACCTCCACAGTGTCCCTCTGATAAACAGTACTATTCCCAGTAACATAATGTCACCTCCACAGTGTCCCTCTGATAAACAGTACTATTCCCAGTAACATAATGTCACCTCCACAGTGTCCCTCTGATAAACAGTACTATTCCCAGTAACATAATGTCACCTCCACAGTGTCCCTCTGATAAACAGTACTATTCCCAGTAACATAATGTCACCTCCACAGTGTCCCTCTGATAAACAGTACTATTCCCAGTAACATAATGTCACCTCCACAGTGTCCCTCTGATAAACAGTACTATTCCCGGTAACATAATGTCACCTCCACAGTGTCCCTCTGATAAACAGTACTATTCCCAGTAACATAATGTCACCTCCACAGTGTCCCTCTGATAAACAGTACTATTCCCGGTAACATAATGTCACCTCCACAGTGTCCCTCTGATAAACAGTACTATTCCCAGTAACATAATAATGTCACCTCCACAGTGTCCCTCTGATAAACAGTACTATTCCCGGTAACATAATGTCACCTCCACAGTGTCCCTCTGATAAACAGTACTATTCCCGGTAACATAATGTCACCTCCACAGTGTCCCTCTGATAAACAAAGAAAATTCAATGTTTAGGTGTAAATGTGGCAGTTGAGTTTGAGAGTAGATATTAATACTGTCACTTTGTGGGAGACAGGAAGAAACTAATTCACACACACACACATGCACACGCACCCACAGTGAGTCACACCTTCAGATCTAATTCCCTCATTAAGGCCACATCTTGTGCCATATCCTGTGTAATGATGCCAAAAACCAACCAATGACAATCCAAAGAAGAGAGGGTATGAATCTAGAACTGGGAAGGTTGACACAAAATCGCTGCAATTTAATAAATGGTAAATTGGCTCACCCCCCCCCCTGGGGGATGGGGTGGGGTGAGCCAGGGATCACCCCCCAAAAATGTCATAAATACCTGCGTTTATGAGACGGGCCAGGGAGGAACACAGGGGTCACTTTCCTGACCTTCATCGAACCATAAAGGCAATTGAACAAAAATGGAGAGAATGCCGTCAGTGTGGGTGGTGGGTTAGTCTGACGTGGCGGGTTAAGACTCACCCCTGGATTCCCCGTACTGTTTTTAGGGTTAGGGTTAGTAATATTGGTTACAACAGCAGCCAATTTACAATTTACAATTTAGGCATTTAGCAGACGCTCTTAATCCAGAGCGACTTACATTAAGCAAGAACAAAAGCATGGGAATACATCACATAAAAACATTCATCATGAAACATGCGTAAGCTAAGAAAGTAACAGTGGAATATCTATATAATGAAACTTATACGTAGAAACTATACATATATACTACTATGCTATACATATGTACTATGGCGGGCTATGACTATATACAATGCAATTCTAGTGCTGTCTACATAACATGCTATAAGTCTGTTTTAAACGCTATCTAAGTCTAAGCCAAACCCATAATTGTCACTGTTGGGTGGAACCCTCATATGACACAAAGGTTTCTTCCCGACAACCACTGTAGGTTCGGCCGGTATATATAGTGATCTATACTGCTTCTTTAACCCATTCTGACTCGAGATCAGATTCATAACGAGGTTTCCACTGGACACACACACACTGGTCTGATTAACCCATTCTGACCTGAGATCAGATTAAAAAATAATGTCAGTCGTTCTTCGATTTTTCTAAAAATAGCAGACCTACAAGCTCGTAGCGCGCCACTCGGTGGCGCGCTATGAGCTTGTAGATCTGCTATTTTTCAATAGCTAAAGCATAACATGATGCTAACACCCAAAATGGGTTCCCGTTCAGAATGGGTTAAATCCTAAATGCCTCTCTAGGCCACGCCCTCATTCCCACAGTGCAATACTTAAGCAGCCTCAGCTCACTTCTCTTTCTCTATGCTGAGCTGTCAAGCAGCCTGCGTGAAAATGTCCCCCGCCTCCTCCCTGTATAGTCCTTAGTTAGATATTATTGTATTGTTGTGATTTTGTTGAATCATGTGTTGTGTTTCATTGTGTTGACGTGTCATTACTGACTGTGTATTGTTCATGGATTATTGTATCTTTTGGCTCTGCTCTGGGGGGGGGGGGTTGTTGATATCAGAGCTGTGTCTCGGTGCACAGATAATCGGAGATATCAAATGTGATATCAGACACAGATCATACTAACATGCAATAGCTGTGCAATAAATGGTCTATATGGTCAATCTGAGCCGAAATGAATTATGTCATTGTGATTTCAAACGTTTTCACATTTTTCCAAAACAGGCCATCTACAAGCTACAATCTACGATCTTTAAAAAATAAATCCTAATAAAACAAAATATATTTTTGAAAATATGTATACTATACTCATGACCCATTGTTTGGGAGACACTGGTGTAACATGTCGTGCATCATATATGCTTTCCACATCCTCAGCAGACTGACTAAATGGCAAACAGTCTGTCTTTTGTTCTCCTCGGAGCAGCGCCATGACACCCTGCTCTGTCTGCCATGGCTGTCGTCATCACCACCGCTGCCTTCTAACAACAGGGGGCGCTTAGTCTAGTCACCCTGAACCCCCCCTGAGTCACTAAGGGGGGCTGAGTCTAGTCACTCTGAACCCCCCTGAGAGTATAGTCACTCTGAACCCCCCTGAGAGTCTAGTCACTCTGAAGTTTGAACCCCCCTGACTCACTATGCATGGGGATTGCATTAGTGTGCCGATGTCGTGAACAACATGTTGGCATGCTCAATTCCCTCGGGCTTGCCACAGTGAAAACAAAAGCGAAACTGAGGATGTAAAGCTGCATGCGTACATTATGCAGTGAATGTCTTCAGTTGTTTGAGACCCACACACACACCTCCCACCCCACAGGGGGGGGCGCAACACCGGCCCATGGAAGCCTTGGGAAAAGTGCACACGTTCCTTCATATACACCTAATTAAGGTGCAGGTGCACAAAAAGGCAGCTTAACTTCATGGTGAGTGCCGACCAGATTCAAGCATGTCTAATGTTGTTCATCTTGATTCAGGGTATGCGCGTGACATCATCGTACCTGGAAGTTATGCGGGAACGCCCACAAAAAACTACTTTCAGGCCTTTTGACAGCCCATTCATCCAAACAGAAAAGTCCTGTCTGATTGCATTAAACAATGTTAACCCATTCTGACCTGAGATCAGATTCATACGAGGTTTCCACTGGACACACACTGGTCTGATTAACCCATTCTGACCTGAGATCAGATTCTAAAAATGTCAGTCGTTCTTCGATTTTTCAAAAAATAGCAGACCTACAAGCTCGTAGCGCGCCACTCGGTGGCGCGCTATGAGCTTGTAGATCTGCTATTTTTCAATAGCCAAAGCATAACATGATGCCAACACCAAAATGGGTGCCCGGTCAGAATGGGTTAAACTCACCAACATTGCAGCTGTACGAAAAGCTTGAATTATCCTCTTTCTATCTGCAAGTTTTTGTTTCATAAAAGTCCACCACGTGTCAGAGTTTGGAAGAACACATTTCGCTGCCTCCTGCATTATGTGACATAACGGTCGAGTGATTTCCAACTCCAACACTCCAACATGCTGCTCAATGTTTTGTCACTCAGTCTAGATGAGGGGGGCGTGTCCTGATGGGAAAACCATGCGTGTGCAAACTCTCTATAGTATTCTCCGACAGCCTCACTAAAATAAATATGTCAGAGTAACAGCTAGTACAAAGAACAATAACAGGCTAAACCACAAAGCGCAAAAACAATAGACGTAACAGTCCAAGAGCAATTAACACACTTTAACACATCTGTCCTTGGTATATAGTGTGATAATATGATGAATAATATTAATAATATATGAATAATATATGAATAATATGAAAGAACAAGGTTTTGGGGGGGAAACTTATATTTTGGTGACTGGCTCATTTAGTTTGTGTATAGCTGTATAGCCTACTGATTCTGATGAAGGTGGTGGTGTTGAGGGCGTGAATTAATTGCTGCCCACATTCCCAGTGATCTTTTGTTTAGCAAAGACCCATTAATCACCGCGGCAGCTCTCAAGAGAACTTAGCATGCAGTTTGTGATGCTCCAACAGCATGGAGACATTTGGAGTTGTTGGGGGGGGGGGGGGGGTAATCTGCTGACCTGTCCATCTATCGTTCAGCAGAGACCTTATTATTTTATTTTTCGGTAAGTCTTTCAGCAGCGGGCAAGGGCTAAAACTGGGTGCAACTGCCTGCGCACTCACGCACGCACACATGGGCACACACACACACACACACACACACACACACACACACACGCATGCACGCACACACACACACACACACACACACAAACACACCAAGTAGTAATTGTCTTCGTGTCATCATGGCAGACCAAAGCAGACAGAGCTGTGTTGGTTCCCAGAGCCACCAGGCCTCAACATGACATTAAAAGCTGATCCACAATGGAGTGTCCCCAACCACCAGCCACCACTATGGAACGCACAATGTGTCTGTCTGTCTGTCTGTCTGTCTGTCTGTCTGTCTGTGACCGAGTGACATGAAGATAGAGAGATAGAGAGAGAGAGGGTGGGGGGTGGGCATGTTCCTCACAGGACACGTCTTCGCCAGGCCAGGTTGCCTAGTCCAGGACTTGCCAGACGTTGGAAGGCAGTCATAGGCAATTGGAATGGGATCTGATAAATTGGATTTTATGCATCACTCGATTCACTCCTGCAAACTTTGGAAGCCAATCAGAATGGAACATGCTAAATCAGACAGATAGTCAGATACGTCTTTATCACATTATTAATGCACAGAAATGATGTGCCGTTGTAAACATTTTGAGGTTCTGCTGTTTCACACAGTTCAGTCGAACGGTGCAGGAAATTAGCTGCTCACACAAAGGCCAAAATATAACCACCTTCCATTCATCATGTAATCAAACCCCAGACTGTAATCACCTTCCATTCATCATGTAATCAAACCCCAGCCTGTAATCACCTTCCATTCCTTCATGTAATCAAACCCCAGCCTGTAATCACCTTCCATTCATCATGTAATCAAACCCCAGCCTGTAATCACCTTCCATTCATCATGTAATCAAACCCCAGCCTGTAATCACCTTCCATTCATCATGTAATCAAACCCCAGCCTGTAATCACCTTCCATTCATCATGTAATCAAACCCCAGCCTGTAATCACCTTCCATTCATCATGTAATCAAACCCCAGCCTGTAATCACCTTCCATTCATCATGTAATCAAACCCCAGCCTGTAATCACCTTCCATTCATCATGTAATCAAACCCTAGCCTGTAATCACCTTCCATTCATCATGTAATCAAACCCCAGCCTGTAATCACCTTCCATTCATCATGTAATCAAACCCCAGCCTGTAATCACCTTCCATTCATCATGTAATCAAACCCCAGCCTGTAATCACCTTCCATTCATCATGTAATCAAACCCCAGACTGTAATCACCTTCCATTCATCATGTAATCAAACCCCAGCCTGTAATCACCTTCCATTCATCATGTAATCAAACCCCAGCCTGTAATCACCTTCCATTCATCATGTAATCAAACCCCAGCCTGTAATCACCTTCCATTCATCATGTAATCAAACCCCAGACTGTAATCACCTTCCATTCATCATGTAATCAAACCCCAGCCTGTAATCACCTTCCATTCATCATGTAATCAAACCCCAGCCTGTAATCACCTTCCATTCATCATGTAATCAAACCCCAGACTGTAATCACCTTCCATTCATCATGTAATCAAACCCCAGCCTGTGCCCTGTAATCACCTTCCATTCCTTCATGTAATCAAACCCCAGCCTGTAATCACCTTCCATTCATCATGTAATCAAACCCCAGGCTGTAATCACCTTCCATTCATCATGTAATCAAACCCCAGCCTGTAATCACCTTCCATTCATCATGTAATCAAACCCCAGACTGTAATCACCTTCCATTCATCATGTAATCAAACCCCAGACTGTAATCACCTTCCATTCATCATGTAATCAAACCCCAGACTGTAATCACCTTCCATTCCTTCATGTAATCAAACCCCAGCCTGTAATCACCTTCCATTCATCATGTAATCAAACCCCAGCCTGTAATCACCTTCCATTCATCATGTAATCAAACCCCAGCCTGTAATCACCTTCCATTCATCATGTAATCAAACCCCAGCCTGTAATCACCTTCCATTCATCATGTAATCAAACCCCAGCCTGTAATCACCTTCCATTCATCATGTAATCAAACCCCAGCCTGTAATCACCTTCCAATCATCATGTAATCAAACCCCAGCCTGTAATCACCTTCCAATCATCATGTAATCAAACCCCAGCCTGTAATCACCTTCCATTCCTTCATGTAATCAAACCCCAGCCTGTAATCACCTTCCATTCCTTCATGTAATCAAACCCCAGCCTGTAATCACCTTCCATTCATCATGTAATCAAACCCCAGCCTGTAATCACCTTCCATTCATCATGTAATCAAACCCCAGCCTGTAATCACCTTCCATTCCTTCATGTAATCACCTTCCATTCATCATGTAATCAAACCCCAGACTGTAACCACCTTCCATTCCTTCATGTAATCACCTTCCATTCCTTCATGTAATCAAACCCCAGCCTGTAATCACCTTCTATTCATCATGTAATCAAACCCCAGCCTGTAATCACCTTCTATTCATCATGTAATCAAACCCCAGACTGTAATCACCTTCCATTCATCATGTAATCAAACCCCAGCCTGTAATCACCTTCCATTCATCATGTAATCAAACCCCAGACTGTAATCACCTTCCATTCATCATGTAATCAAACCCCAGCCTGTAATCACCTTCCATTCATCATGTAATCAAACCCCAGACTGTAATCACCTTCCATTCATCATGTAATCAAACCCCAGCCTGTAATCACCTTCCATTCATCATGTAATCAAACCCCAGACTGTAATCACCTTCCATTCATCATGTAATCAAACCCCAGCCTGTAATCACCTTCCATTCATCATGTAATCAAACCCCAGACTGTAATCACCTTCCATTCATCATGTAATCAAACCCCAGCCTGTAATCACCTTCCATTCATCATGTAATCAAACCCCAGCCTGTAATCACCTTCCATTCATCATGTAATCAAACCCCAGCCTGTAATCACCTTCCATTCATCATGTAATCAAACCCCAGCCTGTAATCACCTTCCAATCATCATGTAATCAAACCCCAGCCTGTAATCACCTTCCATTCATCATGTAATCAAACCCCAGCCTGTAATCACCTTCCATTCATCATGTAATCAAACCCCAGCCTGTAATCACCTTCCATTCATCATGTAATCAAACCCCAGCCTGTAATCACCTTCCATTCATCATGTAATCAAACCCCAGCCTGTAATCACCTTCCATTCATCATGTAATCAAACCCCAGCCTGTAATCACCTTCCATTCATCATGTAATCAAACCCCAGCCTGTAATCACCTTCCATTCATCATGTAATCAAACCCCAGCCTGTAATCACCTTCCATTCATCATGTAATCAAACCCCAGCCTGTAATCACCTTCCATTCATCATGTAATCAAACCCCAGCCTGTAATCACCTTCCATTCATCATGTAATCAAACCCCAGCCTGTGCCCTGTAATCACCTTCCATTCATCATGTAATCAAACCCCAGCCTGTAATCACCTTCCATTCATCATGTAATCAAACCCCAGCCTGTAATCACCTTCCATTCATCATGTAATCAAACCCCAGACTGTAACCACCTTCCATTCCTTCTCATTTGATAGAGAGACCCTACAAATAGAGAATACATAGTGGCAGAATACCTCACCACTGTGACTGATCCTCCACTATGTACAGATTCAGTGAGCACAATCTCTCCAATTCGCCATAGAGAAACAACGAGCTATAGACGAACGAGAGCTGCCGGAGAATGACCTCGCGTGCCCAAGCAGGTAGTTGGAGCTCGAGGTGGACAATAGAGTAGCCTACCTACAGCAGCAACTTGCAGAGGGAGCTCCACTGACACACACACTTCCTGAAGTGGAAAGGAGACATGACGGGGGCAGGCCAGAGACACACACAGCACTGCAGGGAGATAGCAGGCACTGCCAGGCAGGCTAAATACACATAGTCTCTCTCACACTCACACTCGCACTCGCACACACACACACACACACACACACACACACACACACACACACACACACACACACACACACACACACACACACACACACACACACACACACACACACACACACACACACACACACACACACACACACACACACACACACACACACACTGCAGGCAGGCTAAATGCACATAGTCACACACACACAACCACACGCATGTGGCTTTGGATTTCATTAATGCCATTTTTTATATAGCCAGATATAGCCGGAAATAGATCTACAAGCACACAGTGAGCTTGTAGATCTGTTATTTCCAGGGCACGTCATTGGTGCGCAACTGAGCAGCCTATAATAAATCAGGAAAATACTAATATTTTACCATAAAAACAACCATTTATCTTGTGAGGACCAGGAAATCGTTCCTCACAATGCCACATGTACAGTATATTGATACAAGTGTACACGCGCACACGGCCACACGCACACACAATGTGGAAGCAGCAGGTCAGATGTACAGTACAGTACAGTTACTACAGTATATGATATGTATGAGTCAGGCAGACAGTGAAAGCTGCTGCTGGGTGCAGACTGTAGTTAGGATACTGTAATCAGAGGATTACAGTATCCTGTAGTTAGGATAGTGTAATCACAGGATTACACAATCCTGTAATTATAGCTCTAGACAGTAATTTGGTCAAGAAGAACTGAGGTCCGAAGACCTCTTGACCACAAAGACCTCTTGTCCACAAGGTTGTTAGAAAGACAGAAAAGAGCACTCCACAACGATGATGTGTAGTGTGTATCTACAACTTGAGCCCTGTTTTATGCTTTCAAAGCTCTTTTTCTCTTTCAAAGTGCTATAAGTCTTCATTGTTGTTTTTCCACTGTAATTTACAAACTAGACGTGGCCCTAAACTAACATCTAATGCCTAATCCTAGCCTGTTTCCTAAATGTAAGAACTCTAAACATCTTGTCTTGACCATACAAAGTCACAATGTCTATTTCAATTCTACTATACTTGTGTTGTGTACTATACGTGTGTGTGTGTGTGTGTGTGTGTGTGTGTGTGTGTGTGTGTGTGTGTGTGTGGCCCTCACAAGTATAGTAATACAAGTAAACACACAACCTCCAAAACAGCTTGAGCTTGGACTGAAGCCAGCTCGTGTCACATGGGAAAGCGTCACACCGTGACACAGCTGAACAGGGTTACATGGGGAAGCGTCACACCGTGACACCGTTGAACAGGTCACATGGGGAAGCGTCACACCGTGACACCGTTGAACAGGTCACATGGGGAAGCGTCACACCGTGACACCGTTGAACAAGTCACATGGGGAAGCGTCACACCGTGACACCGTTGAACAGGTCACATGGGGAAGCGTCACACCGTGACACCGTTGAACAGGTCACATGGGGAAGCGTCACACCGTGACACCGTTGAACAGGTCACATGGGGAAGCGTCACACCGTGACACCGTTGAACAGGTCACGTGGGGAAGCGTCACACCGTTGAATAGGTTGTTACCACCATTGCCATATAGTTCAAAAGTACAACTTATTTAATTTTGACGGCTTTAAACACTTTGCAGATGCCTGCCTCATTTTTAAGATCTTAAATGGACGTAGTGTTGGGTGCTTGCACATATGCACACATGGCATCAACGCATGGTGTTGTGTGCAGGCACACTACACTTTGTTCCTCTTTTTTATCATTCATTTTTTAAGAGCCTGCCCAGGGACTACAGATGAAATTTAGCTTCGGCTAACTCTGGCCCATTTACATTGATGTGAAAACTGACATGTTGATTAATGAGCTTTGTCCCTGTCAAATAAATAAATAAATAGGTCACATGGGGAAGCGTCACACCGTGACACCGTTGAATAGGTCACATGGGGAAGCGTCACACCGCTGAACAGGGTTATTGTAGCTGATGCCACATGGGGAAGCGTAACACTGTGACACCGCTGAACAGGGTTATTGTAGCTGATGTCACATGGGGAAGCGTCACACCGTGACACCGCTGAACAGGGTTATTGTAGCTGATGTCACATGGGGAAGCGTCACACCGTGACACCGCTGAACAGGGTTATTGTAGCTGATGTCACATGGGGAAGCGTCACACCGTGACACCGCTGAACAGGGTTATTGTAGCTGATGTCACATGGGGAAGCGTAACACCGTGACACCGCTGAACAGTGTTATTGTAGCCGATGTCACATGGGGAAGCGTCACACCGTGACACCGCTGAACAGGGTTATTGTAGCTGATGTCACATGGGGAAGCGTCACACCGTGACACCGCTGAACAGGGTTATTGTAGCTGATGTCACATGGGGAAGCGTAACACCGTGACACCGCTGAACAGGGTTATTGTAGCTGATGTCACACGGGGAAGCGTCACACCGTGACACCGCTGAACAGGGTTATTGTAGCTGATGTCACATGGGGAAGCGTCACACCGTGACACCGCTGAACAGGGTTATTGTAGCAGACTAAAACTAACAACATTGCCGAAATCACACCTGTGTGAACTGAGAGGTGCAACTATACTTTTATTGTGATGGTTACTGTACTGTACTCTTTTTATTGTTAAGTTATTAAGGGACCAATAAGTCCCGAAGGAACTTGACACTTATTGTTTTTGTCTTTTATTTTCTTCTCCTCCTTCTTCCGCCAAAAATAGAAGTTCTGGCTGAACCGTGCAGTCGGTTTTCGCGAAACATATACACTATACGAAGCCCATGACCATTGGCCAAAGGGTGGCGCTATAGCACTCAATTGAAAATGCCAAACTTTGAGCGCGAACAGCTCATGAACCGTGGGACCGTTGGCAATGCAATGCTAACCCCAATTGGAATTATTAAGTATTATTGTACCTACAATAGTGAAAATAATAAATATATTTACAGTGGGTCCCAACACAAACACTACTCTATACACGACAGCAGTCTTCCTAAAGCTTCTACTCAGTCAAGAATATTATTGTCCAGAAAATATGAGACAAAAGTGAACTCATTCCAATTGGATTTGACTGTTCAGGCCTGTAGCCTTGCAGATGATCTGGGTTATGTCTGTACAGATTAGGTTACATACTGTATAGCTTCCACATCACAAACACCACCATACTGTGATACTATAGTATAGACTATTCTATAGGACGACACCAGCCTGTCTGTCTGTCTGTCTGTCTGTCTGTCTGTCTGTCTCTCTCTCCACCCTGCCCCCTCCAGTCTCATTTTCCCAGGCAGTGCTGCTCGCTCATCTAACAAAGCCTCTTCACAGCCTGCAGGATGACCCTGACCCACTAACCTGCGCGCACGCACACACACGCGCGCACGCGCACGCACGCACGCACACACACACACGCACACACACACACACACACGCGCACGCACGCACGCACGCACGCACGCACGCACGCACGGTTGAGCAATTATTATGTGTAGCAAATCTTTATTTTTTCTTCCCTACAACAAAAAAAAAAACATTCGAAAATTGGAATGCTTGTAGATAGGCTATTTCCACTATTGTTTAATTAATAAAGCGGTTAATGTATTTTTGTACATTTGACAAACACCTCTTTTGGGTCTCGGGCTGAAAATACCTCCTTCAATTCAGAGGGAGTGCCAGAGAGGATGCATTAATGTCAACACCACTGGTCCAGTTTCAACAGATAGCTGGTTCAACAAAACATTGGCTTTAAAAAAAAAGTTTTAACTGCACAAAATTGTACGTTTTTATACAGTAGACGGATAGTAGACAGTAAAGACAATGTGCCGTGTACAGTATGTCAAAACACAGCCAAGTAGCAGCAGTGTTGTAGCACTTGTGTAAAAAACAATAATAAAGACCCCCTTTCCCTAGAACTTACCCCTTGGTTTCCTTTGAAACAGATAGAGGGCTGACCTGGTAAGGATCCCTGCAGAGACGAGACAAGAAGAGAGAGACACACGTTTCAGCACAGGATTCATAGTCATATCTCAAATAAGTCCACTTTTCAAACATGAGTTTTGATCTTTCATGTGGAAGCAGAGGGTACTAGCGTGCTGCAGAATAAATTGTTGCATGTCAGGTGGAACTTTTCAGGAAATGTAAAAAAAAAACACACACACTTTAAATGGTGCATCTACTGTATATAGCGCCTTTATCCAATTAAGGCACTTCACAGAGATTGATTGTGCATTACATTCGCCCATTCATTCATACACCGATGCCGGAGGAAACCATGCAAGGCACCAACCTGCACATCGGGAGCAATTAGGGGTTCAGACTGACTTGCTCAAGGACACTTTGACACCAACTCTGGAGGAGCCCGGGTTCGAACTGAGAACCTTGCATGAGTTCCCATCCGGTCACTCTACCGCTGAGCCAAAAGAAAAATTGCAGATCTACAAGCTCGTTATAGCGGTCTGCTATTTTTGAAAAACCGAAGAACGACTGACAACATACTGTGGCTTTTTCAGAAAACTGTCAGGATGTAGAAGACATTTTTAGAATCTGATCTCAGGTCAAAATGGATTCAAACCATTGCATTGCAACAGAGCTTGTAGGTCGTCTACTTATTCATTTAAGAAAAACAATAGACATAGAAAGTTGAAATATGGATTATGAGGATAAAATATTTACCTTGTATCCTATAGTAGACAGTAAATACTGTCTACTATAGGATACAAGGTAAATACTGTCTACTATAGGATACAAGGTAAATACTGTCTACTATAGGATACAAGGTAAATACTGTCTACTATAGGATACAAGGTAAATACTGTCTACTATAGGATACAAGGTAAATACTGTCTACTAGGATACAAGGTAAATACTGTCTACTATAGGATACAAGGTAAATACTGTCTACTAGGATACAAGGTAAATACTGTCTACTAGGATACAAGGTAAATACTGTCTACTATAGGATACAAGGTAAATACTGTCTACTATAGGATACAAGGTAAATACTGTCTACTATAGGATACAAGGTAAATACTGTCTACTATAGGATACAAGGTAAATACTGTCTACTATAGGATACAAGGTAAATACTGTCTACTATAGGATACAAGGTAAATACTGTCTACTATAGGATACAAGGTAAATACTGTCTACTATAGGATACAAGGTAAATACTGTCTACTATAGGATACAAGGTAAATACTGTCTACTATAGGATACAAGGTAAATACTGTCTACTATAGGATACAAGGTAAATACTGTCTACTAGGATACAAGGTAAATACTGTCTACTATAGGATACAAGGTAAATACTGTCTACTATAGGATACAAGGTAAATACTGTCTACTAGGATACAAGGTAAATACTGTCTACTATAGGATACAAGGTAAATACTGTCTACTATAGGATACAAGGTAAATACTGTCTACTATAGGATACAAGGTAAATACTGTCTACTATAGGATACAAGGTAAATACTGTCTACTATAGGATACAAGGTAAATACTGTCTACTAGGATACAAGGTAAATACTGTCTACTAGGATACAAGGTAAATACTGTCTACTATAGGATACAAGGTAAATACTGTCTACTATAGGATACAAGGTAAATACTGTCTACTATAGGATACAAGGTAAATACTGTCTACTATAGGATACAAGGTAAATACTGTCTACTATAGGATACAAGGTAAATACTGTCTACTATAGGATACAAGGTAAATACTGTCTACTATAGGATACAAGGTAAATACTGTCTACTATAGGATACAAGGTAAATACTGTCTACTATAGGATACAAGGTAAATACTGTCTACTATAGGATACAAGGTAAATACTGTCTACTAGGATACAAGGTAAATACTGTCTACTATAGGATACAAGGTAAATACTGTCTACTATAGGATACAAGGTAAATACTGTCTACTATAGGATACAAGGTAAATACTGTCTAGGATACAAGGTAAATACTGTCTACTAGGATACAAGGTAAATACTGTCTACTATAGGATACAAGGTAAATACTGTCTAGGATACAAGGTAAATACTGTCTACTATAGGATACAAGGTAAATACTGTCTACTATAGGATACAAGGTAAATACTGTCTACTATAGGATACAAGGTAAATACTGTCTACTATAGGATACAAGGTAAATACTGTCTACTATAGGATACAAGGTAAATACTGTCTACTATAGGATACAAGGTAAATACTGTCTACTATAGGATACAAGGTAAATACTGTCTACTAGGATACAAGGTAAATACTGTCTAGGATACAAGGTAAATACTGTCTACTAGGATACAAGGTAAATACTGTCTACTATAGGATACAAGGTAAATACTGTCTACTATAGGATACAAGGTAAATACTGTCTACTATAGGATACAAGGTAAATACTGTCTACTATAGGATACAAGGTAAATACTGTCTACTATAGGATACAAGGTAAATACTGTCTACTAGGATACAAGGTAAATACTGTCTACTATAGGATACAAGGTAAATACTGTCTACTATAGGATACAAGGTAAATACTGTCTACTATAGGATACAAGGTAAATACTGTCTACTATAGGATACAAGGTAAATACTGTCTACTATAGGATACAAGGTAAATACTGTCTACTAGGATACAAGGTAAATACTGTCTACTAGGATACAAGGTAAATACTGTCTACTATAGGATACAAGGTAAATACTGTCTACTATAGGATACAAGGTAAATACTGTCTACTAGGATACAAGGTAAATACTGTCTACTATAGGATACAAGGTAAATACTGTCTACTATAGGATACAAGGTAAATACTGTCTACTATAGGATACAAGGTAAATACTGTCTAGGATACAAGGTAAATACTGTCTACTATAGGATACAAGGTAAATACTGTCTACTATAGGATACAAGGTAAATACTGTCTACTATAGGATACAAGGTAAATACTGTCTACTATAGGATACAAGGTAAATACTGTCTACTATAGGATACAAGGTAAATACTGTCTACTATAGGATACAAGGTAAATACTGTCTAGGATACAAGGTAAATACTGTCTACTATAGGATACAAGGTAAATACTGTCTACTATAGGATACAAGGTAAATACTGTCTACTATAGGATACAAGGTAAATACTGTCTACTAGGATACAAGGTAAATACTGTCTACTAGGATACAAGGTAAATACTGTCTACTATAGGATACAAGGTAAATACTGTCTACTATAGGATACAAGGTAAATACTGTCTAGGATACAAGGTAAATACTGTCTACTATAGGATACAAGGTAAATACTGTCTACTAGGATACAAGGTAAATACTGTCTACTATAGGATACAAGGTAAATACTGTCTACTAGGATACAAGGTAAATACTGTCTACTATAGGATACAAGGTAAATACTGTCTACTATAGGATACAAGGTAAATACTGTCTACTATAGGATACAAGGTAAATACTGTCTACTATAGGATACAAGGTAAATACTGTCTACTATAGGATACAAGGTAAATACTGTCTACTATAGGATACAAGGTAAATACTGTCTACTATAGGATACAAGGTAAATACTGTCTACTATAGGATACAAGGTAAATACTGTCTACTATAGGATACAAGGTAAATACTGTCTACTATAGGATACAAGGTAAATACTGTCTACTATAGGATACAAGGTAAATACTGTCTACTATAGGATACAAGGTAAATACTGTCTACTATAGGATACAAGGTAAATACTGTCTACTATAGGATACAAGGTAAATACTGTCTACTATAGGATACAAGGTAAATACTGTCTACTATAGGATACAAGGTAAATACTGTCTACTATAGGATACAAGGTAAATACTGTCTACTATAGGATACAAGGTAAATACTGTCTACTATAGGATACAAGGTAAATACTGTCTACTATAGGATACAAGGTAAATACTGTCTACTATAGGATACAAGGTAAATACTGTCTACTAGGATACAAGGTAAATACTGTCTACTATAGGATACAAGGTAAATACTGTCTACTATAGGATACAAGGTAAATACTGTCTACTAGGATACAAGGTAAATACTGTCTACTAGGATACAAGGTAAATACTGTCTACTATAGGATACAAGGTAAATACTGTCTACTATAGGATACAAGGTAAATACTGTCTACTATAGGATACAAGGTAAATACTGTCTACTATAGGATACAAGGTAAATACTGTCTACTATAGGATACAAGGTAAATACTGTCTACTAGGATACAAGGTAAATACTGTCTACTAGGATACAAGGTAAATACTGTCTACTATAGGATACAAGGTAAATACTGTCTACTATAGGATACAAGGTAAATACTGTCTACTATAGGATACAAGGTAAATACTGTCTACTAGGATACAAGGTAAATACTGTCTACTATAGGATACAAGGTAAATACTGTCTACTATAGGATACAAGGTAAATACTGTCTACTATAGGATACAAGGTAAATACTGTCTACTATAGGATACAAGGTAAATACTGTCTACTATAGGATACAAGGTAAATACTGTCTACTATAGGATACAAGGTAAATACTGTCTACTATAGGATACAAGGTAAATACTGTCTACTAGGATACAAGGTAAATACTGTCTACTATAGGATACAAGGTAAATACTGTCTACTATAGGATACAAGGTAAATACTGTCTACTATAGGATACAAGGTAAATACTGTCTACTATAGGATACAAGGTAAATACTGTCTACTAGGATACAAGGTAAATACTGTCTACTAGGATACAAGGTAAATACTGTCTACTATAGGATACAAGGTAAATACTGTCTACTAGGATACAAGGTAAATACTGTCTACTATAGGATACAAGGTAAATACTGTCTACTATAGGATACAAGGTAAATACTGTCTACTATAGGATACAAGGTAAATACTGTCTACTATAGGATACAAGGTAAATACTGTCTACTATAGGATACAAGGTAAATACTGTCTACTATAGGATACAAGGTAAATACTGTCTACTAGGATACAAGGTAAATACTGTCTACTATAGGATACAAGGTAAATACTGTCTACTATAGGATACAAGGTAAATACTGTCTACTAGGATACAAGGTAAATACTGTCTACTATAGGATACAAGGTAAATACTGTCTACTATAGGATACAAGGTAAATACTGTCTACTATAGGATACAAGGTAAATACTGTCTACTATAGGATACAAGGTAAATACTGTCTACTATAGGATACAAGGTAAATACTGTCTACTATAGGATACAAGGTAAATACTGTCTACTAGGATACAAGGTAAATACTGTCTACTATAGGATACAAGGTAAATACTGTCTACTATAGGATACTAGGTGTAACTACTAACTAGTAAGTAGCCTACTGTACTTGAATTTTTTTAGTTTTTTCTTTTTGCACTTCAGCCCTATATCAAAGTGAGATAGCTGCTGATCTAACGCATTGTGAGCCAAATTGCAGATATGATATTCACTATTTTCTACATTTCCACACAGCAAAGCATTGACCATATACTTATACAAAAAAAGTGTAATTCGTAATTTGTAATACTTTAGTAGCATATGCCTCTTATAGCTATTAGCTAGGCTATGTCCAAACAAACAGACAACAGAGTCTCTGCACTTAAATTACCTTTAATTAATTAGGTAATTAACTTTAATTACCGTTGATTATGGACTAGCTACCGACTACCGTTTATGTTTACGTAGCCAGGCCGTAAACACTCGCGGCTTAGTATTCTGATCTCACACGTGCACGTTTCTCTGGACAAGTCACAAGAGCGTCTATAAATGCCTATAGATTCAGATTGTAGCCTAAAATACACAACCGTTTCTTTCACTTTACAGAAAACTAAAGGCTCCTTCAAGCCACTCATGTGGGCTTGCAGATCGGGCTGCTGTGGGCTTGCAGATCGGACTTAACGCACTGAAGAGCTGCCGTGGGCTTGGAGATCGGATTTAACGGAATGAAGAGCTGCCGTGGGCTTGCAGATCGGATTTAACGCACTGAAGAGCCACTGTGGGCTTGCAGATCGGATTTAACGCACTGAAGAGCCACTGTGGGCTTGCAGATCGGACTTAACGCACTGATCGAGCTGCTGTGGCAAAACTTGTTGGAGCGACAGTCAGCAAGACAGCAACTCAACACAGGCTACAGCAGCACGCCAATAAAAAAATAAAAAAATAAAACTGCAATCACGATAACAACACAGCGTCATAATAAGTTACATTCAACCTTAAAACATAAAACAGGGCAACAACTTTGACAACTAAGACATATAAGAAACGTTAACAAGCCTATATGAAGCAAAAAATACGGGTCTTTCTTTACCTTGAGGTTCTGGAAGGCTTCCAGGGAGCGCAGGGCGCTGTCGGTGAGTTTGACGTGAAATAGCGTGTTGCTGTGGCCGTTGTTTAGGTTGTTCTTTAAGCCATAACGGTGCTGCTGTATGAGTGAAGCCATCATTCACCATCATCACCATTCATTCACCGCCACCACCACGTCTAATGATTACTACACTACAGCTCAGAGCTCACTGCTCAGACACACCACGACATTACGTCACGGACTGGTGGGCGGGGCTGCGTGCCCAGCTGCCTGTGGTTTCCAAAGTGCGGTCCGGGGAAGGGGAACCCCAATTAAGGTTTCCAAAGTGCGGTCCGGGAAGGGGGAACCCCCATTAGGGTTTCCAAAGTGGTCCATTAGGGTTTCCAGAGTGCAGTCAGTGTACTATTCAAAATCAATAGTCCATTCATCTTCAACCGCTTATCCATAGCCGGGTCGCAGGGGCAACAGCTCCACCAGAGAGATCCAGACCTCTCCACTGCACCATTATAGTAACTTCATTCTGAGGGATCCTGAGGCGTTCCCTGCAGATTTTGGAAATATAATTCCTCCATCTCATCCTTGGTCTGCCCGGGGGTCTCCTCCCAGTACGGGCGTGCATTGAGGACCTCCCTAGGGGTCTCCTCCCAGTACGGGCGTGCATTGAGGACCTCCCCAGGGAGACGCTCGAGAGGCATCCTATAACACCCGATGCCCGAACCACCATAGTATAAATAATGTTAAAAAAAAATCACCACGAATTGATGAATCAATTCATTGCAAATCAATGTAATTTAAACAAAAACATATTTTAATGTCCTATGACAGAATAATTTGAAATGGGGGGCCCGGCCTGATGGAGGAGGTTTGGTGATTGGCAATCTGTGGCATGAAAAGGTCTGAAAACACTCGTCCTACTGTACTGTATAATAGGCCTACTATACTGTACTGTATAATACTATACTGTACTGTATAATACTATACTGTACTGTATAATACTATAACTGTATAATGTCAAGGATCCACTAGGCCTATGGGGTCGTCCAACCATGTCGAGAACGATGCAAGTCATTCCATGTAACCTACTAGGGTTAAAGTGGTGCAACTGATTTTTACATTATAATTTAGCTGGGGAGTCGGAAACCCCTGGCGGTCCCTGGACCACCCACTTTGAGAGCCACTGTCCTACATTGTGAAGATACCACATGGCTTCTGACACCATGGTTTAATTAAAAACATAACCCTAACCCTAACCCTACATTGTGAAGATACCACATGGCTTCTGACACCATGGTTTCATTAAAAACATAACCCTAACCCTACATTGTGAAGATACCACATGGCTTCTGACACCATGGTTTCATTAAAAACATAACCCTAACCCTAACCCTACATTGTGAAGATACCACATGGCTTCTGACACCATGGTTTCATTAAAAACATAACCCTAACCCTAACCCTACATTGTGAAGATACCACATGGCTTCTGACACCATGGTTTCATTAAAAACATAACCCTAACCCTACATTGTGAAGATACCACATGGCTTCTGACAACATGGTTTCATTATAAAACATACAAGGGATACTTGATGAGGAGGACAGACACCAACAGTATGTTATGTGAGTAGCAGCTTATGATGCTAATCAATAATAAGTAGGCATGTAACGATGCAAATCTTAAATCGATTCAAACGGGTGACAATTTAAATTGCGATTAAATCGCAAACGGCAGAGGGCACGTTAAAAAAAGAGAGAAGAAAATACAGGATCTTTTGTAAGATAATTAATTAAAAAAAAATAGTTTTTGTATTGAAAAGAGGAGAAGAACATTAAAAGAGAAAGAAAATATTGGATTTTTGTCTGGAAAATAATTGTGTGTTTAAAGAATCGTGAGAAGTCGTATCATGAACCTATAAGTACCGTGATTCGAATCTCATCGTGAGTTGAGTAAATCAATGCCTGGTAATAAGTTAACAGAGACAGTCAATTAAAGCAGACATTAAAGGGCAATGCCAAGGGGGAAAAGTGGGTCAGTTTACAAGCAGAATAATCCCAGAGAGCAAAGATACTTATCCTGATTGTTAATGGGATTATAGTTATCCACTTTTCTGACACTCATCTCATATCGTTGCTGTCGGGGCAGAAACTAACCTCTCATCTCCATATTCAAACTGTCTGTGTCCTAACAACTAACATGATCACACAAAAATATAAAAGTAGCAGATCCCCCCCAGATCAAAACACGGTGCAAAGCGACTCGTTCTCGAGCTTGTAGATCTGCTACTTTTGTACTTTTGTACTTCTGTTTTTTAATTTGAATCCTGAAAAGTACGAGTTTTGGACATACGAGGCTTCCACCCAACGATATACACTTTGAAAGTAAGATATTTCCTGAGAATTGGGACAGCGAAATCTGATATTAAACTAAACCAGTGTTTCTCTAACCTTTTTAATGTCAAGTACCCCCATAACTCGGAAAGAATCCAATTTGGACTCTCTCAGAGTTACAGGCCTGTAAATGGACCCCATTTTGAGAACCACTGAACAGCATATTTTGGTGAAGAAGGATATAGGACACTGGAGCAGATCAGATCATCATTTCAAGTATTTTATTTTATTTTAAAGGTGATAGGAAAGGTGACCTTCCTCAAAGTATTTCCTAGTACAGCCCGATTGCAGTGTTTGTATTTAAGTATTCATTTTCTATGTGTTCTTTTGGAATCTGCACCCAGCACACGCCTGAAACTGTATAAAACTGTCTGAGTATAGAGCGTGCCTTTTCCCCTGAAGTGAACTGTATAAGTATGAGATAATGCGAAGATGTGTCTGACTAGTTAAGCCTACTTAAGCTACTCCTATAGAACGGATGGATGTGTGTGTGTGTGTGTGTGTGGGGGGGGGGGGGGGGGGGGGGGGCTCTGGTTAATGCAGGTTAGCAGAGAACAGGTGGCTGCAGTGAATCCTTACATGTCATGCCTTGATTTCATGAATCAGTCGTTTTTGAAGGGCCAGCATAGTATAATGCCCAGTCATAAAATTGTAATAATCATAATAGCCTAATCATACTATCAGATGGCATCATCAACTCAGTTTCAATATCATATATTTCAAAATAGTTCTGTAGGAACAGATTCAGGTTGTGGTCAGGGTTAGGATAAGGCATTTAGGGGTTAGGTTGTGGTCAGGGTTAGGATAAGGCATTTAGGGGTTAGGTTGTGGTCAGGGTTAGGATAAGGCATGTAGAGTTGAGATTGAGGTCAATGCATACGCATGCATACCCTCCATTCCGTCATGTTGCTTATTTGACCTTACCTGATGAAGGTCAATACGAAACGTTAGCCTACTCGCATAAAAAATACTTGTTTGCTGTCAAGACACAGTGATGACTGACATAGACTGACCAAATCAACGACAACAGTTACAATGTCTTGTTCACATTTTAATAACTCTGTCTCTCTTCTTTGCTTATACTGTAATTTCCTCTCCCATTTCTTTTATTCTTTATTTATTCTGTCCTGTACTATGTGCATTTTAGTAGAGCTCTGTAGGAAAGGTTCATTGGTGTTGGTGTGTGTTGGTGTACAAAAAGCAATTCATCTAAAAAACACTGATGTGATTTAGGATCCGGTCATGAGCTTACAGTAAGAGTACAGTAAGAGGTTGAGCAGCAGTACTTTGTCAATATTCCTGGGACGATGACACTAAAATTAGCATCCCAGGTGTAGGCTACCGTGTGGGGCCCTCTGCCATGGTAACGTGGGCTTCGCTGGGCCTTAATTAGCAGAGTGCTAGAACACGAGGGACCCCTCTAACCGCGTCTAGAGGGGGCAGAGAGGCCTCTGTGGGACACGAGGGAGGCAGGGGAGAAACAGGAGACGACACTAAATCTGCAGACTAATGGTTCATTTATATTCTGTCGTATGTTGTCACGCGCTGAAACGAGGCGATCTATAGGCCCTACTTGCTGGTGTGCCGCATCGCTGCGTGGTGTCACCGGCTTGAGATCGCCCGTTTTCCGCGTGCGGCACAATCGTACAACAGCAAAAGTATAAACAAGGCTTAATGCCCATTGGTCGCTCATCCAATGTGTAACAAATATCCACAGTGCTTTTTCCCCACAGGCTGAGACGCAATGACAATTATGAAGGGTGGAGTCCACCACTGTGTTCTGGTTCATTCTAGTTCTGCTTCCCAAGGGTCTGTGGCTCCAATACTACTGTATAGTGTAGACTGTGTAGACAAATACATTACACATGACATATGCTTCAGATTTGTGCATTAAAAGGTGCTGTGTGAAAATAATATTTTGTGTAGCCTATAGGCCTATCCTTATATTCCCATAGCTGTAACGCTATAGTATGTTTGTTCAGTAACAGGTGTCTCTGTCTCTCTGTGATACCATGTATCCATCCAGGAGAGAGAACTCGTACAGTGAAACTGGATGTGAGCAAGCAAGACGAAATTGGAACTGGAACACAAGCTGATAAATTATCTTTCTAATTTAGGGTTCTCCCTCCTGATTGGTTGACATTTGTAACCCATTGGGCGATGCCTGTTATTCTTGTTCACATATTATATAATATAATTGTTGTGTTTTTCGCTTTCTCCGGAGAACCGCTGATCAGGCCAACTTCAAATCCGACAATACACTCCCTTGGGATGTCACTAATACACACACACACCAAATGTGTGAAGGCCATTGTTGGTCAGACAGTTTTGCAGATATGCGAAGCCAGACATACTCCCTCACAAAGTTTCAAGAAATTCATAGATAAGACGTGTTTTATCCTATACTCAAGGTTTCTTCCTGTTAAGCTGGAGCTTTTCTTGTCTGTTGTTGCATATTTGTCCGATCAATGAATAACAATGTATTGACACACAAATAAATAAATATGTCTAATATGTGTTTATGTTTTTGAGTTCCTATGCGAGTCCAGTCATTTAAATCAGTCATTCTCCGCTATATGCTCATGTCAGGAATCATGTCTTTCGTTCTAAAGTAAGAAACAGAACTTTTTCAGTCGTTTTCCATTAAATATAAATATAAATAAATAAATAAATTCCATAAATAAAGCGATTTCATTAAGGTGCAGCGTCTTTCTGGTGCACGTTGGGCAAAACCTGGACTAGGACAAATACTAACATAGAACCGCCTCTCTGTGTATTTTGACCAGGGCGCAACATTTAATTGGGTTTGCGAAAGAATGCAGAGAGGTCCAGGTCCATGAGGTCCAGGAGGTCCATGCACGCCAGTGTTTTGTGTTGTTTCACAGTCACACAACATGTAGGTTATATCATGATGTGTGTGGTTTACGTGGCACAAACCTTCGAAGCGAAGCCAAATCTCTGCTCACTCGCTCACTCCTCAGTCCGGACTCAGTCCTTCAGCTTGACCCGGAAATCGTTTGAATCCCCAAATGGTAATTTACTTTTGGAGAAGAAAGAAAGAAAATCAGAATATTTAATTATATGATATATACTATAATTCATAAATTACCCTCTCTTTTGGTGGTTTTCTTCTTTTTTTTCCCCCTCCCCTCCTCGCTTGGAGGCGGGACTACGAGTGTTAGCAGTTTAACCCATTTAGGCCTGACGTCGAAATTTAAAAAATGTTTTTCTAAATCATGACAATTTTCGGAATGGTGAGTGGTTCTCAATATTTCATGTCAAGGACCCCAAAAAATATATGTAATATGCCGCCGACCCCCGTCTGAAAAATGTTGTTCCAGGGACCCCCCCCCCCCCAGAAGCAAAGATTTGAGTTAAAAACGTTCACTCTGAAAGAATATATATTCAAATATTTGAGCCACATTTACACGATTTTTCGAAAATAGCAGATCTACAAGTTCATAGCACGGCGCTATGAGCTTGTCAATAGCTTGTCAATAGCTGAAGCATAACATAATGCTTAAAACACCAAAAGGGGTTTTTGGAATTTGGCTCTAGTGTTTATTTAACACAGACATTATTCAATCAGGACACAACATTTCGGCCGTGAACGGCCTTCATCAGGTGACAGTCCAGCACCAGCGAGGAACTGGATGTGCGCAAGCCACCTGCTTTTTGAGTGGTGCAACCAAGGAACAGCAATGTCCCTATGGGACTATGTGACTGTTATGTGACCAATGTTTAGAGTACCAGTAGGGGCAAAAGTGGCGCTGTTGTGCCAGAAACAGAGAGAGAGAGAGAGAGAGAGAGAGAGGAGTTGCACCACTCGGTTCACACGGGTGTGATTTTTAAACTATCATGAAACAGCTCATAATCATGCATCCTATAGCCTAGGCATGCCCCAGTTTGTGATATCTCTCTGCAACACATTAACCTACTTTGATGCTATGGCCTTTACAATGTGATCCGCGTCTAATTGTTACAAGCTTTGTGTGGTGCGTCTATATTGTTCCAAGCTTTGCGTTGTTGTTGTGACTAGTGTATGACACACACACCCAGTCTGTGTTGCATAACCTGCAGGTTGTCTTGTTCCCATAGGAGCATCTGTAAAGGTTATGAGATCTTTTGGGGTAATGTGGAAGGAAGGAAGCACAATGCGATGCACAAATCTCCACATCCTTACAAACATGATGGCGTGGCAGGAGTCTAGACGTCTACCACAGAGGTTCTTAACCCATTCTGACCTGAGATCAGATTCATACGACGTTTCCACTGGACACACACTGGTCTGATGAACCTATTCTGACCTGAGATCAGATTCTAAAAATGTCAGTCGTTCTTCGATTTTTCCAAAAATAGCAGACCTACAAGCTCTTAGCGCGCCACTCGGTGGCGCGCTATGAGCTTGTAGATCTGCTATTTATCAATAGCTAAAGCATAACATGATGGCTAACACCAAAACGGGTTCCCGGTCAGAATGGGTTAAACTATGGGTCCGTCGGGACCCCCAAATGGGGTCACAGGAAAGTGATGGAGGGGTGTGGTCCAGCACTGGCAACTGAAAATATAAAAATCACACCCGTGTGAACTGAGTGGTGCAATTCCCCATATCATATCATTCCCCATATCCCCAAGCTCATATAGCACAGCACCGAGTGCCGCGCTATGAGCTTGTAGCCGGTCTGCTATTTTTGAAAAATCGTGAAAATGTGGCCCAAATGTTGGAATATATTCTTTCAGAGCAAACGAGACATTTCAGGTCTAAATGGGGTTAAAAATTAAATCTGACCACACTTGGACATGTACAGTAGACTGGGGCCGGAACTCGGGAGCTTCTGGTCTAGACGGAACAAAAGGTTCTTTCTTCCATTTTGCAAAAAGTCACAGCTTTGGAACCTACTGTATGAGGTTTTTACTGTATGAGGTTTTTCAGCAACCATACTCAGTTATAACAGCTTTAGCCGTTAAAAGTGTCTGGAGCAGAAGTGGTCAGAAGTGTCAGGATTAGCAGGTGGTGATAATTGCACTGGGAGACACAAATAGCTTAAACAGGACATGCTCATTGAAAACAGCTGTGTGTGTGTGTGTGTGTGTGTGTGTGTGTGTGTGTGTGTGTGTGTGTGTGTGTGTGCTCATGGAGTGCAGAGCAGACAAGCTCTGGTTTGCTTCTGTCGCCAGTAGCCCAATAAACACTGTCCGCAGGCTGTTAAGACACGCTGGTAAAATCTTCACTCTTCAGTGGAAGATGTGCAATATGACAAGGCCGCTGTGGTTTAGCCCTTCTGTGCCCTGTAACTTTTATTTCATGTTTTCTCTTGTACATTCATGCGTGGGCATGGTTTTCTGGACCCACTGAAGAATTCATCATAATAATAATAACTGTTCCAAAATGCAGTTTTGTATGTGCATGTCAGGGGGGTTTGGGTAGCGTGGAGGGGGCACTGTTCCAACGTCTCTTTAGTCCGACCCCAAACCCTAACCATAACCGCACGTTTTGGGGGTTTGTCCCCCGTGGGGACGGGGACAGGGGACAGGGGGACGGATTCTCGCCTCTAGCGTTTGCGCCGCTGCCCCCACTGGAAAACCTCCCAAGGATCCCTGGAGGTACCAGCCCGGACCAGGGACGGATTAGACTACAGTTCTGGTCAGTTGGTCAGACAAGCAGACACAGTATTCAGATTGTAAGGCGTTATGGGTCAAGAAAGCACCTCCAGAGACCTAACAGGATTCATAGTTTCGCTCTGAAAGAATATATATTCAAAGAATCTTGCAGCATATTTACGATTTTTCAAAAATAGCAGATCTACAAGCTCATATAGCGCAATTAGTCATATAATAATAATAACCAGTAAGATGCCTGAGGGCTAGACGCGTGCACGCATCCGCCTGGGTGACAGCAGACTGCTGGGTGAGTGCTGGTGCTCTGGCATGGGGGATAAGATCAACATATCCCCCCTGGGTGACAGCAGACTGCTGGGGGAGAGCTGGTGCTCTGGCATGGGGGGTCAGATCTTAATTTTTGGGCCTGTTGAGAACTCTAGCTGCACTAATAACTTTGGGGGGAAAAAAGCCTTTTATACCCAGCTGGAGATAATGAGCCTGGAGTCCTGGACTATACCATTTTACCAGGGTATCTTCAAATGAGAACATACCATAAATACAATAAATACATATACATAAATAACCTTAAACCACAGGGCTTGACATTAAGGCTTGTCTGCTTGTCCGGGACAAGTATTAAATCTTACCGGACAAGTGCATTAAAATTTGACTCTTGTTTTCGCTTTTTCTGTGACACTCATACCAGCCAACAATATTGTCTGGCATTATTGTCTGGCTTTCCTAATAATCACCTTTCCAATATTGTTAATAGCCCTAGAATGTCTGTAATCTTACATACATTTCATGTATTCCAAATACACAGCCATATATCAGTCCTATCAGAGCAGTTAAACCGTCAGCATGTAAACTTGTAGCACTGCGTATACTCACCCAGTAATTAATTCCTAAGACTTTGAGTCAGATATTGTCCTCTAGTTTCATATCCATGTGAAAGTTTTGGCAAAAAGCACATGTTATGTAAAATATCCCCACTTTTACATGAGGAAAATATAAAAACTTCCTTTGGGAACAGTCGATGTTTGGTTAGCACAAACATTATGGTGTTGGGTAATTGATCACACATCCTATTTTGTGTGTCCCATACATTTGTGCGTCCTAAAGTTTTGATATGTTCTGCACTCATTCCGGGCCCCTCGCCGGAGAGAATGTCGTCCGTGTGCAACTCGTGGAAAAGTGGAGATATTTGACTAAATACACATTTTCTGCCAGAACTTTCAAATGAATATGAAACTAGTCCACGAAACGACTCCAAGTCTTAGGAATTAATTAGTGGGTGCATGGGTGCACTGGCAGACAGTGCTATAAGTTTAAATGCCGACAAGGTCAGCCTGGTAACCGTGCGCGGATAGGACCGATCTATGGCTGTGTATTTGGAATACATTAAATATTATGTAAGATCACAGACATTCTATAGGGCTATTAACTTGCAAACGTAGAATATTCACCTAATATTCAAACATGTATTCACCAAGTAAAACCAACTTACAGTTTAGGTTGATTTAAAATGTAGGCCAAATGTGTGTGCTCGTGCTCCGGACAAGTGACTTTTGTGCCCGGACAAGTGAATGGGAAATGTACTTGTCCAAAGGCTTGCAAGTGCCTCAAAAAGTTATAGCGTCAAGCCCTGAACCATACACATGTTACAAGTTTCTGTGAAGTTATATAATTAGTCCTTCACACTACAACATAAATAAGCAATCACAAGTAGCACCCCCCCCCCCTGCTATCCTGGCATGGTCCCACATTATTGCACTTCCCAAACATATTGCACCTACCTTTGTTAATCACCAAGCATTTCCCCAGTAACAGAGGACCACTGTGTCAGAAGAGAGAAGCACAAGACAGGATACAGAATAAACTTGGTGATGATACTTTTTCTTTCTGGGGTTCTCTCTCTGTACTGAAATAGGTATCCTGACCTGAAAATGTATTTTCTTTTTAACAAAAGTGCAGGAGAGACGTGCAGGACCCCTATTGGAATATAAAGATCAACATGTGTAACTTAAAGTCTGACATAAGACACCTGCACTTGGTCTGACCGGGTTAGCACAACAACAAGGATTGTCTTCCTGCTAGTGATAGGCCTGTCGCACCTCCAACAGTGCCCACAGAGGGGCGTCCTCTTCCCTGAGCTAGCTAGGCCTACCTGACTGCATAACAAAAAATAACGTTTTTCTGCGGGGTCTTCAGTTGGGGTCTAATTCATGGATGTTTGGCATCTTATACAGAACATCTCCTGGTTCTGGGATGTTTCAACAACATTTAGTATAATGATGTATAATCTGTTGATAAACACGAGAGCAAAAGGAGACAAATGGAGAGCACTGTATATATATTTTTTTCCCTTTTCGCTTCCTATATGATGAATTCCTGTTCTGTTCTTAACTACATAGAAGTGTCTATTTGTTTGTCTCTAAATGTTTTGATGAATTGAACAATGTGGACCCTGTTGTAAACAAGTGTAAGGCTTAATTGGGTCGTCCACTCACAGTTAACAGTCTTTGTATTGAGTTTGTGCTTGAAATGTACTGTAATTCTGCAAACTGTTAATAAAGATTTCAATCAATCAATCAAAAGCAAAGACATGTCTTGATCAGCAAAGATCTCTGGCGTCCCCCTGTGGCCGACTGGCAGACCTCTTAGCTCTATTAAAGACCTGCTTTGAGAGGAGGAGGCTCCGTTGTCATGACGACTCTATAAACAACGCTGTTAACTTCAGCAAGCACGGTAATGTTCTAAACCTCCTTTATAGTGTTCGTTCGTTAGTGATTCGATTTGTGATTAAATTTACAATTGTTTTTTTTAACTCAACGTTCTGTTTTGATTGATTGATTGAATTGAATTGATGAATTGAACATGGTGGACACTGTTGTAAAGAAGTGTAATGCTTAATTGGGGTCGTCCACTCACAGTTAAGAGTCTTTGTATTGAGTTTGTGCTTGAAATGTACTGTAATTCTGCAAACTGTTAATATTTCAATCAATCAACAAAAGAAAGCATACAATTTACATACAGTACCACTCTGAAATGAATGGAAAGCTGCAATGGCTTCTATATAGGAATGTAAAAAGTTAATTGTCATCAGTAAAATAGGCCTATACACTAGGCTATAAGACTTCAAGACGAGTGAGCTAAAATAAATTAAGAAAATAAAGAAAGTGTACTTTGAACTCCCATCTCTTTAATATACCGGTAATTCATTCTATAGCCTTTGCTATTTGGAAATTGCAGTAGACCTAGTTCATATTGTGATTTGGATTATTTTTCAATTAGTCTAATTGTTCAGCCCCTTTTTTTTTATAATCAACTAAATTAATTAGTCTAATAAATTAAATTAAAATAAATTAACGATTATTAATATATTGTTCAATCAATCAATTAAATCAATGAGTCCCATTAAAGATGGAGTGCCACAATTTTTGTATTTTTCCAGTTTTTCATGTGTCCCCCTAACCCCTCCCCCTTTATCATACAGCTGTGGGTGTGGCTTCAGTTCAGGTGGATCACCACCCACCACCAACTGCCAACCACTCCACCAGGCATACTTAATGAACTGGTGGGCGTGTCCACATAAATGCATGATTTTAACAAATACTGTATACACTTTTTGGGAAAGGTTCTTCCTCCTTAATATTATAATAATACCTGATGATCATGTTTTAGGGTGGTGCACTCCATCTTTAACCGTTTCCATAACGGATGTTATCTCAGCCATGTGGGTTCATGGCCGCGGTGAGGATCATGGTGATGAAGACTACCTTATGGATCCTGATCAGCTCAGAGATAGGCTGCCCCAGCCATACCGCATGATCGATAAGGTAAACATATAATACATAAATATAGTATTATATTGAAATTAAAGGGATGTAAGTATATAGCGTACCAAATACATATAAATACATATTATGTTGTTATATAAAACGAATGTTGTTGCTGTCTGGCAGAAAACCTCTTATCTCCATATTTGACATTTTTATGTTTTTTGCCCTACTTCGTAATTCGTCTGCAAACATAGCAGATCTACAATGCCGCAATGCATTTTGAGGTTGTTGTAGATCTGCTATAAATCTTCTTTTTTTTCCTCTCCTGAAAAGTAACAGTTTTGGACATATGAGTATATACCAGACAGCAACAATGTTTAGATAAATATAAGGTAGCCTGATACAAACATATACAGTACATTAACCAATGACTAATTATTGATAAGGTTGTGGACAGACTGCTGGATAGGACCTGGGAGGTCATCTCCCAGAGAGAAACCGTCCGGAACGCAGAGGAGTCAAAGCATACGCCACCTACCATGACTCTGTCTGCTGTCACACAGGTATAGGCCAACTTTAACATACGCCACCTACCATGACTCTGTCTGCTGTCACACAGGTATAGGCCTACTTTAACATACCCCACCTACCATGACTCTGTCTGCTGTCACACAGGTATAGGGGCCTATACTTTAACATACGCCACCTACCATGACTCTGTCTGCTGTCACACAGGTATAGGCCTATACTTTAACATACCCCACCTACCATGACTCTGTCTGCTGTCACACAGGTATAGGCGTACTTTAACATACGCCACCTACCATGACTCTGTCTGCTGTCACACAGGTATAGGGGCCAACTTTAACATACCCCACCTACCATGACGCTGTCTGCTGTCACACAGGTATAGGCCTACTTTAACATACCAGCACCTACCATGACTCTGTCTGCTGTCACACAGGTATAGGCCAACTTTAACATACGCCACCTACCATGACTCTGTCTGCTGTCACACAGGTATAGGCCAACTTTAACATACGCCACCTACCATGACTCTGTCTGCTGTCACACAGGTATAGGCCTATACTTTAACATATGCCACCTACCATGACTCTGTCTGCTGTCACACAGGTATAGGGGCCTATACTTTAACATACGCCACCTACCATGACTCTGTCTGCTGTCACACAGGTATAGGCCAACTTTAACATACGCCACCTACCATGACTCTGTCTGCTGTCACACAGGTATAGGCCAACTTTAACATACGCCACCTACCATGACTCTGTCTGCTGTCACACAGGTATAGGCCAACTTTAACATACCAGCACCTACCATGACTCTGTCTGCTGTCACACAGGTATATGCCTACTTTAACATACGCCACCTACCATGACTCTGTCTGCTGTCACACAGGTATAGGCCTACTTTAACATACCCCACCTACCATGACTCTGTCTGCTGTCACACAGGTATAGGCCCATTTTAACATACCCCACCTACCATGACTCTGTCTGCTGTCACACAGGTATAGGCCTACTTTAACATACCCCACCTACCATGACTCTGTCTGCTGTCACACAGGTATAGGCCCATTTTAACATACGCCACCTACCATGACTCTGTCTGCTGTCACACAGGTATAGGCCTACTTTAACATACGCCACCTACCATGACTCTGTCTGCTGTCACACAGGTATAGGCCTACTTTAACATACCCCACCTACCATGACTCTGTCTGCTGTCACACAGGTAGCCTATAGAAATCTAGCATGCTGAAATAGAAGCCACTGTATTAAAACCAAACCTATACTTTTAGCAAATCAACCTTAAATCTTATTTACAGTAATGTTGTCACTTCCCGTTCAGCTGCCTGGGAGCACCAGCTGCATGGCGTGCTCGCCAGACGGCGGGGTCATCTTCGTGGGTCACGCTCGGGGCCTGTCTGTCACCTCCATCACGTCCTTCAGCTTTGTGACAGCGTGGCTGCAGGACGGCACGGATGTCACCCACATCCACGTCACCTGCGTGGGTGACGATGACAACACCTGTCTGCTGGCCACCATCGATGACATGGGTAGGTTGATCTGCTGGCCACCATCGATGACATGGGTAGGTTGATCTGCTGGCCACCATCGATGACATGGGTAGGTTGATCTGCTGGCCACCATCGATGACATGGGTAGGTTGATCTGCTGGCCACCATCGATGACATGGGTAGGTTGATCTGCTGGCCACCATCGATGACATGGGTAGGTTGACATAACATTATCCTTTTCATGTTATGCTGTATTATGAGCGTGAGGAGGTAACTATTTAGATTTACTCCAAGTACTATTATTTGACCTGGGTATTTATGATGTCTTCGATATACTTGCATTACATCTCAGAGGCTAATATTGTGTACAAGTTACTTTTGTAGACCTGGATTATTATTAGGCCTACACAAGCACGTTTATTTGATGTGATCCCAGATTAATATGTACTGTAACAAATAGTGTATATTGTTCATGGCACTGACCTCTTAATACGGCAGCCTTTTATATCTGTACTGTAACAAAATGCCACAGACGAAAAACAGTCCAGAGTTCAGGACAACGAGGCCTTTTCGTAGAGGGGTCAGAATGGACTTAGACTGTTTCTCGTCTGTGGTACTAATAGTATATATTGTTCGAGGCTCACGCATCTGACCTCTTAATATGGCTGCCAAAAGTGAAATGTCTCTTGAATCGATTGTGTTTCAAAGTAGATTGATTGATTGATTGAACTAATGCAGTATACTTTAAATTCTTATTCATTTGTATCACTTTTTAACGTGAATATCAAATTATCGTTAAAGTTGTATAGTGTCTATAGCCAATTATTTGAAAGCCCACGCAACATCCTCAGGGCTCACAGATTGAGAACCACTGTTCTAAAGCCACAAAGCAACATCCTCAGGGCTCACAGATTGAGAACCACTGTTCTAAAGCCACAAAGCAACATCCTCAGGGCTCACAGATTGAGAACCACTGTTCTGAAGCCACAAAGCAACATCCTCAGGGCTCACAGATTGAGAACCACTGTTCTAAAGCCACAAAGCAACATCCTCAGGGCTCACAGACTGAGAACCACTGTTCTGAAGCCACAAAGCAACATCCTCAGGGCTCACAGATTGAGAACCACTGTTCTAAAGCCACAAAGCAACATCCTCAGGGCTCACAGATTGAGAACCACTGTTCTGAAGCCACAAAGCAACATCCTCAGGGCTCACAGATTGAGAACCGCTGTTCTAGAGCCACAAAGCAACATCCTCAGGGCTCACAGATTGAGAACCACTGTTCTAGAGCCACAAAGCAACTTCCTCAGGGCTCACAGATTGAGAACCACTGTTCTAAAGCCACAAAGCAACATCCTCAGGGCTCACAGACTGAGAACCACTGTTCTAAAGCCACAGAGCAACATCCTCAGGGCTCACAGATTGAGAACCACTGTTCTAAAGCCACAAAGCAACATCCTCAGGGCTCACAGATTGAGAACCACTGTTCTAGAGCCACAAAGCAACATCCTCAGGGCTCACAGATTGAGAACCACTGTTCTAAAGCCACAAAGCAACATCCTCAGGGCTCACAGATTGAGAACCACTGTTCTAAAGCCCCAAAGCAACATCCTCAGGGCTCACAGATTGAGGACCACTGTTCTAAAGCCACAGAGCAACATCCTCAGGGCTCACAGATTGAGAACCACTGTTCTAAAGCCACAAAGCAACATCCTCAGGGCTCACAGATTGAGAACCACTGTTCTAAAGCCACAAAGCAACATCCTCAGGGCTCACAGATTGAGAACCACTGTTCTAAAGCCACAAAGCAACATCCTCAGGGCTCACAGATTGAGAACCACTGTTCTAAAGCCACAAAGCAACATCCTCAGGGCTCACAGACTGAGAACCACTGTTCTAAAGCCACAAAGCAGCATCCTCAGGGCTCACAGATTGAGAACCACTGTTCTAAAGCCACATCCTCAGGGCTCACAGATTGAGAACCACTGTTCTAAAGCCACAAAGCAAAATCCTTCGTGTTGTTGACCTCTTTGCCATTGCAGGTGTTGCGAGGGTGTTCGCATATCACGATGAAACCATCCACCTAATCAGAGTTATTAATGAGCTGGTGCGTATATCGTTATCTTGTTATTAACATGATATTTGAACATGCACACAGTAAAAACACTATCATTTATTCATCGTAGTGTGCAACTGGAACTAAATTTATGGACCTTTATGGGTCTTTGATGGCTATATGGGATGAAAATAGTTTTTGCGCAAATGTTTGCCGTCTGCCGCGACATTATATGCATTTAATGTCTTGTTATATTTTAATATTTAATTAAAAGAGACTGAAGCAATTCATGATCCAACACTGTGTCCCTTTTAATCACCAGGAGGATGTTAATAAGAGGAGTATTTGCACAGCGTTTGAACTCTCTAAAGGAGGAGAGTTTGGAGCTGCATCACTGAGATGTAAGACCTAAATGGGTTAACAGATGAACAATGATTGCATAGTATAAAGTCGTCTAGAACAAAACAAGAGACTTGATTGCTTGCTTATCGAAAATAGAATGTTAACGTAGATGGCATACACCACAGAAACATGCTTCTATATCATGTAATAATAATAATTTCATCCGTGCGGTCAGGTAACGGAGCGGTTTGGCTGCAGCTTTATCAGTTCCCATTAGAAGCATGGATGAAAGATTTACAGCTGATGACATCACCAAAACAGGTATGATCGTTCAATCGGCCCAGTGCGTTTGAACCTGAGCTTGAATCAGATACAGCATGTAATTACTAATTTACATGTTGGTCACTATAGTCAATCAACTATCATTAAACCGTAAACATGCATTTTATATACGGTACAGTCAGTGTGTGTAAGACCTGATTACGAGGCTGATTTTACAAAATGCCTTCTAAATCAGTTGTTCTCAAACCTAAACCTTTTAAGTATCGAAAGAAGGATTAATTTGGCCGTGGAACCCCATCTGAAAATGTTTTCTGCCAGGGACGCCTAGAAGAGAAGATTTGCGTTCAAACACTTTCAAGATTTTTCAGGGGCGCCAAAAATATCAGATGTAGGCCTACTAGCTCGCAGTGCAGAACAAGTTTAAAATTAGTTTTTTGGAACCACCGTCTGTTGTGGTGTTGAATGGAACCATGGGTTACAGTTTGGCATTGGTCTCTGTGTTGTGGTGTTGAATGATGTTCCTCATGACGAACACGTGAGTGGACGGTGCCATGTTGTTCAGGAAGTAGTTGTTTTTTTTCATGCTTCTAAAGAACTGCTCAGCCGCCCGACTACTAAGTGAACCCTGGAGCTCCGGGAGTGGACGAGCATTAGGGTCGGAGTCGTTCCTGTTAAGAAGCCATGGAAGGGACACCGTCAACTTCTTCTTCTTTGCAGCCTGATGGTCGTCAGCCGTAGGTTCTGCTGATCTGCCATCATGTGGTTGGAATTGCGAGTGGAATGGCAGGGAGATCGATTTGCGCTGCTGGTTGGCATGCGTCTCCTCCAAACCATTGGCGAAGTCATACATGACAACGTTTGGGAAGTGCTTCCAAGAGAAGAGCAGGTCTCTGGGGCTCTCTGCCCTCGGGTTGAACTTAACGCTGTAGGCCACGCCGTGAGGGCACAGGATGACGGAGCACCCACCTGGGGAAAAACATTCATATTCACATATAGTCACTCATTCTGTATCAGTTGAAAGTCTGAAGAGGACATGTCAAGATGTTTATGCAGGTATCTAGGGGTGGAGACAAGTATCTATTGTCACACCCATTCCTGGGGCCTTTTTCTTTGACATCTTTGCAGAGCAAATTCTGTACTTTCCGGGGGTTTCCGGTTCGACAAGTTTCAGATGGTCATATCTTCTTCATTTTTTCCCCAATTTCAATGAGCAATACATCATATGAAAGGTTACAGTGTGCAGTTTCATAATATGTAAAGAACTGAAAAATGACCATGTCCCCCTTGTATATCAAACCACTGTCCCCGGTCACATAATGGACTAGCAGATATTCACATATGAATGGACTAGCAGAGATATTCCTTACCAGAAGCACCCCAGATCAGCTGGAAGACCTTGTCATACGTCTCTCTCTTCTTCATCTCATTCCTCAGCCTTAAAATGAGGTCTATTCTCGATCCCTTGTTGTCCACTTTACATGCTTTACACAGTTTCTGCACAATTCCAACCTGAAAGATATAACAATGATATGATGTGTTCAATGACAATACCAGGTGGCCCTGGCCTACACTACATACATGGTGTTCAATGACAATAGTGTGTGCATCGATTAAAAACAACTCCTTAAGTTCACACCTCAAAGTTTACAGTGTCACACCAGCGCAAATTAAATGTTAAATGGTGCCATTTATATAGCGCCTTTATCCAAGGCGCTTTACATTTACACATACCGGTACATACACTAACCCATCTCAGCTCATAGCGCGCCACCGAGTGGCGCGCTACGAGCTTGTAGGTCTGCTATTTTTGAAAAATCGAAGAACGACTGACATTTTTAGAATCTGATCTCAGGTCAGAATGGGTTCATCAGACCAGTGTGTGTCCAGTGGAAACCTCGTATGAATCTGATCTCAGGTCAGAATGGGCTAATGGCCGAGGCACCAACCTGGACATTGGGAGCAATGGGTCTCGCTCAAGGAAAACTTTTGACACAAACTCTGAATTTTAACATAAACTGAATTTAGGCAAAAGCAAAACATGTACCTCCTGCTTCATGAGGTCATCGACCAGACGGTCTTCTGTAATACTCTGGAGTTCAGCCTCAACCTCTACAGAAGACATCGTCTCATGCTCTGTGTTGAGCACTACTACGTCGCTCTTCCTTGTTTGTTGACCTATCCACGGTGCCCAGTGCTTATAGTCGGGATCAACTGCCAGCGGATTCTTAGCATGGTCTGCGAAAAAATTTAATAAAATAAGTATTACAAAATGCTCATTAGTTTACTTTAACCCATTTTGACCTGGGAACGATTCTACAAATGTCTAAATCATGACAGTTTTCTGAAAAAGAAACATGTTTCAATGTCAGTGGTTCTCAAACTATTTAATCCATTCTGAACGGGAACCCGTTTTGGTGTTGGCATCATGTTATGCTTTAGCTATTGAAAAATAGCAGATCTACAAGCTCATAGCGCGCCACCGAGTGGCGCGCTACGAGCTTGTAGGTCTGCTATTTTTGAAAATTCGAAGAACGACTGACATTTTTAGAATCTGATCTCAGGTCAGAATGGGTTGATCAGACCAGTGTGTGTCCAGTGGAAACCTCGTATGAATCTGATCTCAGGTCAGAATGGGTTAACCCATTTTGACCTGGGAACGATTCTACAAATGTCTAAATCATGACAGTTTTCTGAAAAAGAAACATGTTTCAATGTCAGTGGTTCTCAAACTATTTAACCCATTCTGAACGGGAACCCGTTTTGGTGTTGGCATCATGTTATGCTTTAGCTATTGAAAAATAGCAGATCTACAAGCTCATAGCGCGCCACCGAGTGGCGCGCTACGAGCTTGTAGGTCTGCTATTTTTGAAAAATCGAAGAGCGACTGACATTTTTTTAGAATCTGATCTCGGGTCAGAATGGGTTAATCAGACCAGTGTGTGTCCAGTGGAAACCTCGTATGAATCTGATCTCAGGTCAGAATGGGTTAATGTCAAGGACCCCCCCACGTATTTGGCCACCAACGCTCATCTGAAAATATGTTGTTCCAGGGACCGCGCTATGGGCTTGTAGATCTGCTATTTTTCCAATAGCTAAAGCATAACATGATGCTTCAAACACCAAAAGGGGTTCCCGTTCAAAATGGGTTAAAACATTTTTTTTCAAAAGAGCAAGAACATACCAGGACAAACAAATAAATGTGGTTGCAATTCAAAATGCAAAGTGGGCGTTTTACAAAAATAGTGTCACGTATTAGTATATGGGTAATGTAGAGCAGTGTTTCTCAAACCGTTCAGGTTGTGACCCCCAAAATAATCCTATTAGAACTGGGGACCCCCACCCGGAGTGGAGTGAATGTAGGAGTTGAGGTATTCCATTTAGTTTGACTCGGTTCTACAGATAAATATTGTGAAAATAACAGATCTACAAGCTCAACTCTTTTGGCTCTTTCATAGGCAACATGTTTGACCTTTTTGAGGCACTAGCCTCTTCCATGTACAGCTTTGTGGGTGTTTGTACCATGGAATGTGATGATTTGATTGGCTGAGCACGGCATGTGATGTATGGCGATAAGAGCACCCCTCACGTCACACAAGTGCCATTTTTTTTAATAGCATAGCTTGTTGATTACCTTTGACTCTTTCAAAAGAAGTCTTAGTCTTATACTGTATGTTGGTTTATTTGCCGTCGAGTGAGAAAACAACGTTGCACATTATGCTAATCATCAAGGGATCTGACTAAATCATTTGGGGTCCTGACCCACAGGTTGAGAACCACTGATTTACAACATCACTATTATTTGTCCAAAGAGCTTCAGACAGGACATTACTAGGGTATATTATTAGGGTATTTTATGCTTACTGTGAACAAAGCCACGGCAGATCAACTCCATCTCCACAGAGTTCCAAAACTCTGGGATGTTCTGTTCCCCAGTGTAATCATGATCAGATGGCATTTCACTCACTGTAAAACACAAAGCAAATTGACTGTTAAATGTTGACACCAAAAACAACATTGTCTTTGGATTCAATAATGTACTCGTTCAGTAATGTTTTGGATCAAAACGTTACATTATGACCGTACCAGCCTTGGTGAAAATCCCTTTGTTGTGGAGGTCCATGATGACAACAGGAGGGTGCTCGCCACACGCCACACAGGAATATGTGTAGTCGATGTCTGACAAGGTTTCAAAGTGACAGTAGCCATGAAGCATTGTGTCTCTGGGTGGGAATGACACTTTTCTTAACTTCTCCAAGGAGTCTATGACCCTAAACACTGACACGTGACTCTGGGGAGTGGGGCGTAATGGTAGATTACCAGGTGGGAATTAAGAACATTGTCACATAAGCATACTTGGATATTCATTTATATAATGTTTAAAGACTAACTTAACAGACTGAACAGTTTTTCTATACACACACACCTGCAAACTGTGTCTGAGATACAGGCACAGTTCCAGACTGAGAAGAATGTGGTCGTTGAAATTATGTAGCCCGTGCTCCCATTCCTGGTACCTGTAGAACATCTGGCACCCCGCACATCTTCGGGTAAAGGTCGACACATCTGTCAAGGTATAACACACCATTTAGACAACTCTTGCACCATTTATACAATCAATCTCATACTTCAGTGACATGTCAAAAGATGATGTCAAAATGATTTCCCACTTACTGGCGATTATTCCACTCATGGCGACTATTTTTGCCTCCCTGGTGATTTCCACTGGACTTTCAAGCTGTGGCTGGTCTGGACACAGAAGGCATTTGGTCTCCGCCGGATAGAAGTAGGAGGGATACTCAGTTGGGCGTTTAAGGAAGACTTCCTCTGGGAGATTGAACGGAATCTTCTTTCTTGACAATATGTATTCTGTCATGCGTCGCAAGTCTTTTGGAGGAGGATAGGCATCACATTCAGGTTCTTCTAGCTGCTTTGTTGGAGAACTTGGTTCACCATTGAATTGAAACGTTTTAGAATGTGTGCGTGCAATGTGAAGACGGAGATTCCTCCGGTACATGAGTTTAGAGCAGTGCGGGCATTGGGTTTTGGAATTGGCAGCACTGGGATGGGTAGAGGGCTCAGCAGGGCTGGGCGCCTGACCACTGCTGGGCGGCAGAACTGTGACGCTGTGTATCACAGGGCTGGGGGACTGAACGCTGTGCATCACAGGGCTGGGGGACTGAGGAGGGCTGGACAGCTGACCTGAAGGGCTGGGGGACTGAACGCTGTGCATCACAGGGCTGGGAGACTGAGGAGGGCTGGACAGCTGACCTGAAGGGCTGGGGGACTGAACGCTGTGCATGGCAGGGCTGGGGGACTGAACGCTGTGCATGGCAGGGCTGGGGGACTGAGGAGGGCTGCACAGCTGACCTGAAGGGCTGGGGGACTGAGGAGGGCTGCACAGCTGACCTGAAGGGCTGGGGGACTGAGGAATGAGGCAATAATCTTCTTCTGGCTGCTTTGTTGGAGAACTTGGTGGTGTTGTTGCGACGAACAGTTCAGGATGTGTGCGTGCAATGTGAAGACGGAGATTTTTCCGGTACATGAGTTTAGAGCAGTGCGGGCATTGGGTCAGCTGACCTGAATGGAGTTTGCAGTTCACCAAGTGTTTTTTCATGGCATCAGCCCTTAAAAGGGTGTTCTCACACCAGGGACAATGATAGTGTGCTGCTGCTCTGCAGTCAAGACCACATCTAATGAGGCAATAATCTTCTTCTGGCTGCTTTGTTGGAGAACTTGGTGGTGTTGTTGCGACGAACAGTTCAGGATGTGTGCGAGCAATGTGAAGACGGAGATTCTTCCGGTACATGAGTTTAGAGCAGTGCGGGCATTGGGTTTTGGAATTGGCAGCACTGGGATGGGTAGAGGGCTCAGCAGGGCTGGGCGCCTGACCACTGCTGGGCGGCAGAACTGTGACGCTGTGTATCACAGGCCAGGGGGACTGACCGCTGTGCATCACAGGGCTGGGGGACTGAGGAGGGCTGGACAGCTGACCTGTGACGCTGTGTATCACAGGGCTGGGGGACTGAACGCTGTGCATCACAGGGCTGGGGGACTGAGGAGGGCTGGACAGCTGACCTGTGACGCTGTGTATCACAGGGCTGGGGGACTGAACGCTGTGCATCACAGGGCTGGGGGACTGAGGAGGGCTGGACAGCTGACCTGTGACGCTGTGTATCACAGGGCTGGGGGACTGAACGCTGTGCATCACAGGGCTGGGGGACTGAGGAGGGCTGGACAGCTGACCTGTGACGCTGTGTATCACAGGGCTGGGGGACTGAACGCTGTGCATCACAGGGCTGGGGGACTGAGGAGGGCTGGACAGCTGACCTGTGACGCTGTGTATCACAGGCCAGGGGGACTGACCACTGTGCATCACAGGGCTGACGGACGGAGGAGGGCTGGACAGCTGACCTATGACGCTGTGTATCACAGGGCCTGAAGGGCTGGGGGACTGAGGAGGAATGAACAGCTGACCTGAAGGGCTGGGGGACTGAGGAGGAATGAACAGCTGACCTGAATGGAGTTTGCATTTCACCAAGTGTCTTTTCATGGCATCAGCCCTTAAAAGGGTGTTCTCACACCAGGGACAATGATAGTGTGCTGCGTCTCTGCAGTCAAGACCACATCTAATGAGGCAATAATCTAGGGGATTGGGGGGGAAGAGACATACAATATTATGACATAAATACATATACAGTATATACTTTATACACACAGCACCAACTCACGAAGCGTTCTTACATTTCAAATGTACTTAAGGGGCAAGCCATCTGTCATAGACTACTGGCAATCTGAACACACACATTGCATGCGTTGCAGGGATGGAACCTGGGAAACGTGGACTCAACTCAAAATGTATTGATTAGCTCCAAGTGCTGAAGCAGTGATGTATCAATGCCAACATTAACGAGAGTTACAGTGGATGAAATGAGTGCATGAATAACACCCTGCCTGGCCAAGGCAAACAGTCTGAATACTGAATGATAATGGGAATGCCTCCTCTCTACAGTACACTCAGACATACATTGTCCTCACTCTCTAAAAATTTTTTGCTTATACATACCTTCAAAATTGAGTGCACATCTAATATGAGCATTTACATGGTACTGCAACGCTTCACGACTGGCTGGTTTGAAGTATACACACCAACAGCAGTGGTACAGTGTACAGCAGGTTGTACATTGGCTGAACTCTACACAATTAGGGGCGGTCAATATGGAATGATGCATCTGTTAAAAAAAGAAACAAAAGACTATTTTACAGTAACAATTACACTGATTTTGCAGAGCAGATCATGTAGATAATCTACATCTGTAGACAGGCATACAGGAATTATTAAAAAAAAATAGAAAATAAACTCACACATAAAAAAAAGATACCTCACACATTAAAATAATATCCGTCACCAGAAGCAAGGATGTGTGTGTTTGCAATTAATCTATCATGGTAGATAATTAACATTACAAGCTTTATTTATGGCTGATTGCTAAATAATTAGTATTAATTGATTCATACCTGGCAGTGAATGTGTTTAGCTAGAATAGATAATGTACTCACTCATGTAATCACATGTTGTAACTTTGTTTCATGTCATGTCACAAGAAAGCAGCATAGCAAAATAATGTTGTATTGGTTTAAAATAATGATATAATGGTTAATTGGATTTTTTAAACTACAGCTTAATGAGCTTATAAAACGAATAGGTGTCTCACACCTCTTGCTGATGTGTTCGCCACTACCTCTGCTGGAGTCTACCGGAATTCTTATCCTAGCTCACTCGACACTGGTCTGCTCACTCTGCTGGAGCACTAGCTCCTAAACAACTTGACCTAGCATAAACATGGCAGTTTTATTTTTTTTACAAAATATCATTATTAATAGATCTTTCTGTGAGATTTAAATTAGACACAAGCCAACAGACTGTTGCTAGCTTTCAAAACGATACGGGTAGAAATGCGGGGTTAAGCGCGAATTTGCACAACTTTGGAGGGAACTTAATCTAGTGTTGTATGCAGCCATGCTAGCGGTTGCTAATAACACGGCTAAAAACACGATCGCTAATAACACGGCTAAAAACACGGTTGCCTTAACACTTTAGCTACAGTTTAAAAAAATATTTAATATGTACATGTCGTAAGCTCTTTGTCTGACATGCACATTGGCTAGCCTAAGATTTAGACTCTCGTCGAGGTATTTTACGATTCAGAATCGGAAAATACCTCTACGAGTCTAAATCTTAGGCTACACATTGGCCAGTTAGCCAACATACAGTGCATCCTGATAATAAATAACACTAGTTTGCAGAACGTTTAAGTTTATGTAAGTTATAGCATATTAATATTGTCTCGCTGGTTTACCTACCTTGCGAGAGAGAGCTAAGGGTCGTCTCGCTATAGTTGAGTTAGGAGTTCTCTTTTTAAACACTTTTAGCTCTGGTCCATACTCCATAGTGTTAGGAGTTCAACACTATCCTTTCCCCAATCCACTCTCTCAATGGTGCGTTACTGCGTTCAACTGTTTTAAAGTATTGTACAGCAACAACTAAAGTCTCTGCAATGTTTGTGTTGTACGATCTTTAGGAGAGCCGCCATTGGAGTGAAGTGAACTGAGTTTGCGCACCAACCCTGTGGAATGCACACCAGTGTTTTTGGCGAATCTATTCAAAATAAGAGTACCCTCTAGAGTAAACTGAATCCATTGAAAAACTGTTTATTATTTGCACACTAAAACACATCTAAACGATTAAGACACATTTAAACGATGCTCTACAACACACATTATGTTTCTTTGTAAAAACATCAAATCAATAACTTAATAACTACAATATGTCTAAATAGATAAATGCTGTTCACTGGAGTAACAGGCTTTTTACTGGGCTCACAGGTAAAAATAAATGCTGTTTCCAGACCAGAGTGGACGCTGGACAAAGAAACGGCTCTTCGTCTCAGCTGGTCTGACATATGCACGCGTTCGGGGAGACCTCCTGTACAACGCCACACTCTCCGCTACGCGGGAGAGGTATAAAATAAAAAGTGACAGGCTTTTTACTGAGGTCACAGGTCAAAAAGAGCTGTTTCCAGACCAGAGTTGATGCTCTTCGTGTCTAGCCTGGCTAAATACCACACACGACAGTGTGAGTGTGATTTAAGTCTGGCTTATTAGCCAGGCTACTTCGTGTCAGCTGGTCTGACATAGGCACGCGTTCGGGGAGACTGGAATGCACTTCCCAAAAGACATGCCACCGCCCTTCAAACCCAACTCTTCAATGTTGCTTTCCCCAGCTATCTCCACTGTTTTATTCCTTATAGTCTTTATGTTTTTCCCCTAATAAAGTTTTTTTAGTTTTCTCATGTCCCCCTTGTAAAGCAGTATTCAGAAAAGCGCTATATAAATTTGAGATATTATTATTATCATTATTAGTACTTAAGCAAAAAAAGATTTATCGCTTAAACTTATGTATACAGTCACAATTCATTGATTCACTCGTATCGTATGCCAAAATCCATTTAATCTAATATTGATATGCGATTAAAATGTGATTAATCAAGATGAATTCATTACAAAGCCTCTAATTAATTAGATTAAAATGTTTAATCGAGCCCCAGCCCTAATATAAATATTAGATAAAAGGACACGATTTCCCAGTTTTAATTGAATAAGACGTGTTGTCTTCTCTCATCAGGCACATGATAATCCGTCTGGAGTTACAGATGTGAAATGGTCTCCCGTTACTGTCCTGATGAAAATCAAACCTCCAAACACCCTGGACCCCCCACCACCACACCACCACATGACCAGCACGGGACAGGATGCTGCTTTCAGGTTTATATTTGAGTAATGCTGAGGTTCAACACTGAGTATTGCTAGCTAGTATCGCTGCTAGATGATCTATGTGTCACTCTTGTTTTATTTTATTTTATTTATTGTACAGCACCTTGTGACATTTGTTTTGAAAGGCGCTTTATAAATAAATGTACCTTACGTATTCAAATCATCTTTAGGTCATAATTGTACCATATTTGTTTTTCAGAAGCGGCACCATGCACTTCCTGATGCCCTGTGCTGCATTGCCTGGACTTAATGGATCGACTCATTCAGGTTAGGCCTGAGGTCCATTCTAAAAATGCCTCTAAATCCATGACTTAAGTTTTCTGAATAACTTTTTCAAATATTTATATAGCAGCATCACATTTTTACTGATGTTTCTCTATAGGATTTCATGCTGTGATATTCAGTTTGCACTAACAGCACAGTGTGATTGCAGCCTTATTGGCTGTGATAGCTTGAATCTGAATCATATATAGGACTAAATATGAACCACGCAGTATACATGTAAACCCTTGAAGGTGATTAGAACCCAATGCAATGTGGAGGGGCCGTCACGGGGCCTTCAAATCTAACAGAATAATAGGCCTACTCACTGTTATGGCCATTTGAAGTATTAGGCCTACTCACTGTTATGGCCATTTGAAGTATTAGGCCTACTCACTGTTATGGCCATTTGAAGTATTAGGCCTACTCACTGTTATGGCCATTTGAAGTATTAGGACTACTCACTGTTATGGCCATTTGAAGTATTAGGCCTACTCACTGTTATGGCCATTTGAAGTATTAGGACTACTCACTGTTATGGCCATTTGAAGTATTAGGACTACTCACTGTTATGGCCATTTGAAGTATTAGGCCTACTCACTGTTATGGCCATTTGAAGTATTAGGCCTATACTCACTGTTATGGCCATTTGAAGTATTAGGCCTATACTCACTGTTATGGCCATTTGAAGTATTAGGACTACTCACTGTTATGGCCATTTGAAGTATTAGGCCTATACTCACTGTTATGGCCATTTGAAGTATTAGGCCTACTCACTGTTATGGCCATTTGAAGTATTAGTGGAAACTGTATTTTTTTTTACCACCAAATTATTTGGGCACATTAAGACCGTACGTGTGCAGACCGTCTCCTTTTGTTCCATAGGTTTGGTTTGGTGCAGATCGGATGTGAGGATGTTCCATTTTATTTTTTATTTTTTATGACCAATTTTATTGTAGGATAATACTTAATACATGTCAATGTATTGACATGAAATATAACAACAAAACAATTTAATTTAATTGAAAAGGATGTCATTGTTAACGTGATCTTCTTTCGGCAGAGTCTTCTGTCTCTTTGTGCTTGTGGTGGAGCAGCACTCAGGATCTTCTTCACTACTGGCTCTGCAGAGCACCGAAGGACAAACTGGGTAGACCATTTATTTTAAAAACATGATAGTCTATGAAAGTTCTCATCCAATATACTATAAATCTATATGATTATAACCTCTATATCACTGATTCTCAAAGCGAGTACCGGAGCCCCCCCCATGTGTCCTTGAAGCAAATCCATGGGGTCCCCAGCAAAATGAGGAATAATTTAACCACTTTAACCCTGATTTATACTTTGGCTATTTGAAAATAGCTCACAACACGTTGCATAGATCTAGCTATAAAAAACAGAAAATTTGTTACAAATTGTTACAAAAACAATTGTTTTTTTTGACAAATTATGAATAGTTTTAACAACACAACCACGTTGCTGTTGGGGGGGGGGGGGGGGATCACCTAACTAATTTTTTATCATAAATCAATGCTATTGAACACCCTTTACATGTGTTGGTTAATATATAATAATAAAATATTCAATAACCATTGAAAACTAGTAAAAAGCGCTTCGGGTAAAACCTCTTATAACCTTCAAACTATGTCTGCTAAAACAGCTAACTCCACCAGATTATAGTTTTAGCTTGAATCCCTGTTCTCATAAATGTGTCTCTTTGCCTGCGTGTGTACCAGAGGTGGACCGCGAGGCAGACGTGTCGTGGCAGAACGCCCATCAGATCGTGTGTTCTGCCGTCAGCGACTGTAGCCGCTACGTGGCTGTGGGCCTGGACAACGCTCTGGTCACTGTGTGGGACAGGCTGACGGGTAAGATGAGGAACTCCAGAAATCACTGCTTCCTATAAACGTTGTAGCTCGAGACCCAAAAGAGAAATTTGTACAGTATATGTCCCTCCTTGGGACCCAATAGTGAAAGTGATGCAGCATGTTGTGAGCTTGTAGATCTGCTATTTTCGCTATATTTTTTACATTATGGAATTTCTTTGAGTGTTTTTACTGTATTAATGAAATGCTTTTGAAAATGAGTTTTTATTTGTGAAAAATGTTTTTTATTTTTTCTAAATCAGCTATTGACACTTATTTTAGCCAAATATTTGCCTATGGTGACTCATGACATGCTCAGTATATGGATGGTACTATAGGGTTCATGTGGTATGTATATGTATGTATGTATGTATGTATGTCGTGGTAAGAAGGGTGGTCCCTTATTGGCTGTTGATGGTGACGTAACTAAGGTTACGTTTCAAGGTTGGTAAGCCCTAACCACACCAAAGGGTCACCATGCAACTCCTTGGGTCCAAACGGTTGCAAGGAGTTAACGTCTTGACCCTTTGGTGTGGTTTGGGCCATTGAATTCCATGCGTTGAATCACTAGGCAGTCAATGTGGGTCAACGTGCAACAAGACATATCAAACCTCAGGGACAACCATCTTGACCCTTTGGTGTGGTTAGGGGCTTAAGGTCAATAACGGGTCTAAAGTATTTAGAACAGCAAATAGACATTAGTTAGTAGCAGTACTTGCGCGCTCTGCTTGTGCACAAGTAGGCCATGTATGGCCTACTTGTGTGCAAGGCGCAAGTTAGCACCTCGACAGAATGCATTTCTAGTTATTGTTATTATTAGTAGTAGTAGAATTATTAGTAGTAGCCTATTATTATGAAATATTATGTTTTCTATTTGTTTCAGGAGCTCCGCTCTCTGTTATCTTGGTCTCTGCTGCAGAACAAGATGTGTTAACCAGAATACTGTTTATGGATTACAACTCAAGGTTATTATAGATTATATTTTTTGTTTTTAATTTGTTTTTCTTTTTTAGAGTTTTGCTATAGTTGTGAACAGGCTTAGATTAGGTTTAGTTCATATTGGTTTTAGTTTTGGTTTGAGGTTTACTTACTTATTTACTAAATACTGAGCTTACAGTACTGTACATAAGACCAGCATTTATTTGTATTTGTCATTTCTTTTTTTTCTTCTTCTAAAAATCATTTTAGTTTAGTTTTCTGTGGCGATTTGATGAAATATTGACACAACATCAAATTCAAATATAATGTAAGCCAAATCTTCTCCTTGGCACAAAATAATTTTAAATGGGGGTCCACGGCAAAATAAGTTATCAATTTAGGGGTTCTTGACATGAAACTGTTGCAAATAACATTGCATAGTAATATTCACTCTAATAATGTCGCTACAGGCCTGCACATTGTGATGGTTCCCCATGCTTAATGTCGCTACAGGCCTGCACATTGTGAGGGTTCCCCACACTCCTTCTGGGGTCTGGAGGACACTAAAATACACCTCCTGGTGGTTTGTAAGAGCCGAGCGACCCATGTCATCACCGCAGGACGAGGGACACAGTCTGTCATCACCGCAGGACGAGGGACACAGTCCTGGGATGTTCATCTCCCCGAAAGGTTATCCGAGTGGAGTTTCTTATCAACGAATCAACATGATTACCAGAATGATTCGGTGAAGGAGCATTTAGCTACAGGGTCACCCGAGAACTAAATGTTGACAAATTAATGAAATGATCAATAGTTTTTACATTAGTATGGTATATTCAGATATTCTCTTCTCCTATACCTTTTAGGCCTAAAGACCCTGCAGCGGTCCCGTCTCTCATAGCATCAGTACCATTTCTCCAAGGGCTGGTAAGACACACTGATGTAGTTACTTATTGTAATATTAAGTATTGTGGTCGGCTGGACCAGTAGTGGTATTTATGTACGGTAGGCGTGGTAGGTACACTCTATAACTTATAATTGGCTGTTGATGGTGACGTAATTAAGATAGGTCTCAGATTACATACAGCTAAAAGACAACTAACATCATGGGTTTATCAACAGGTGCTCTTGGTGCAGAAAAATGGAAGAATTATCCTTCAAGATGTCATCAACAAAACCTTGGTGTGCCATTTGATTCCTCCAAAGAGTCATATGATCGCAAACCCATGGAACCCTGTCATCACCGTAGATGTTAAACACCAAACTGTCTTCATGAGAGGTACACTGTCTACACTAGGGCAACACCAAACTGTCTTCATAAGAGGTACACTAGGTAAACACCAAACTGTCTTCATAAGAGGTACACTATAGGTAAACACCAAACTGTCTTCATAAGAGGTACACTATAGGTAAACACCAAACTGTCTTCATAAGAGGTACACTAGGTAAACACCAAACTGTCTTCATAAGAGGTACACTGTCTATGCTAGGGCAACATGAACGTCGTTCTGAAAGGGGGCGGGACTGCGACACTCTATAAAGCAATACGATCACGGAACAAACCCATACCACACCTCATCCACATTACATTCTACTAATCATCCATTCATTTGTCATTCAGGTGAGCAGCTTTGCAGCCGAGGTGAGGCTGCCACAGACGACGACAGCCTCGGTCATCTCCTAGCATTCCGTTTTGGAGAGGCGGCAGCCATCTTTGATTCATATGAACTCACGTTGCCAAGTGCTCTGAAAGCAAGCAGCTTTGTTTCCTTGGAGGAAGAATGCAATCTGCACCTCCAGCAAAGGTTGGTGTTCTCATGCTGCGTTCACACGACACGGGCAGATACAAAGATACCGTTCATTTTCAATGGAAACCAGCGATGTGAAGCTACAAAGCAAATTGCATTGATAATATGCAATTTGTTTAATATATATATGCGTATATATTGTAAAGAACCCAAACACGTTTTCTACTGAACTTTTCTTTATTCTGGGTGAACAGAAATTGTTATTATGATCTTATTGTGAAACAAGTCTTTTTCCTTAGATTTTGAGTTTTGAGCCAAATGCTTTTATTTTGAAGGGAGTTTTGTGGGACATAGCTACCTGCGCACCGGAAAGAGGAAGTATATGACATAATAACCAGACATGAGAGAGAGAGGAGACGCGTCTTTTGCTGCTGCTACAAAAGCAAATCGCGCCCTTTTTACTGTTTGCCATTGATACATTCAATGATTGTTTTAGCACCCCCCGAAGAGGCATAAGGTTGGTACACTTGGACTGTGTTTGCAACATACAACACAACACTTTTGGAGCTAAAGGACTGTTGCTAAAAATGCATTTTTGATTTGTTTACATTCTGTTCAGTTATGGTATATGGAATGAAACGTATTTCTGCAGAAAAGGCACACAAGGATAATGCACTAATGCTAATAATAAATAGTGCTACTCTTTCTGTAAAAGTGTGTTGCAAATGAAAGGTTATAATTGTACATGCAAAGGAAGGATTGCTATCACTGCATTTCTTACATTTGGATAAAAAGGGTCTTTATTTCATGTCATTATATTTTTACTTAAAAGGGTTTAAAAGGAGGCATTTCATTACTTTTGGAGTTAAAAACAGCTGTTAAAAGGGAAAAACGAGTTCTTTTAATAAGTGCTTGGTGAGGTTAAAGTCTATTAATTGTAATGTGTTTACAGTATTTCTAATTTCTGAATGATGCTCAAAACCATTTTTAAATGGAATTGTAATGTTTTGAATATGCTATAGTTACATTTTAAGCTAATGTGAGCTATGGCAATTTTTATGTGTAATACTAACAGAGTATTTTGTTTTGTGTTCTTAAATTTCTTGTCAGTTCTTACGGTGGTTTATGGACTTAATAAATTCACTACCATCAGTACAAGTCTTGACCTTCTTTCGGCGGGGACCGCTACAGTAAGAACTTCACCTTCACCTGCTGCAACACGCTGCCTAAGGAATCCAAGATGGCACGGCACACAAGACAGTGAGTTGCAAAGGCTGAGTGTTGGTCAAGGAAGCTAATAAGCAAGATGGATGACATAACGGAACAAATAAAAAGGCTACAAATGGAAATAGAAGAGAACAGAGGCTTACTAGCTAGTGGACATCATGAAGTTATGGCAAGGCAAGAATTGAAAGACACAATTGAGAAACAACTTGCTGAGCTTCAATTTAAATTGAATGACACTGATGTGCTGACAACAACACCGCGGCGTTCAGTACGTCTTAAAGCGCCCACAGAGAAAATGCTTGCCTATCAACAGGAGGAAGCGAGCAAAAGGGAGAATAAACTGCTTAGCATCTATGAGCAATGGAAAGGGCTAATAAGAACATCCAGAGAAAATTTGAAAATTGATATGCCAGAAAAGGACTTAACTACATTGGCAGACCTGCTTGAAAAAAGAAAGGAAGAGCTCATGAGAGAATACGACGAGATCAGAGCACGTGTCACTCCTCCCACCGATCTAAGGTGTAAAATAGACGCATGCGAAGCTGTAACCAGAGATACCATGAAAATCATCTTTGAACGGATAACGGAAGTAAATGGGGATTTTGATGCACAGCGTGAAAGACAAACTCTCCATCAGCTTCTTACCCCCAAGTATGCATACTCCATATATGGTACTGCCTCCCTGTCAGGTTCCGGACTGTCCCACCCAGACTCTAACATGTCTGTCAAAAGAGCTGAAGCAGCTGCAGAACTGGCGGAAAAGGAGGCTAGATACAAATTAATGGAGAAAGAAAGGAAGCAAAAGGAAAAAATAAGAATGTTGGAGGATCAACATAAGAAGGAATTAGAGATGCAACGGTCCCAACTGGAGCGTCTACAGGCAGAGAGAGACATTGAAGCCTCTCGTGCCAAACTGGAAGTCTATGACAGAGAAATGAAGCAGGAAATCGATAGATTGTCCATACAACAGAGCAACAAGAGTGAGGTGTCCTCTACCCCCTCTGTACAAAACAGAACACCCCCCACTGTCACTCCCTTGCCTGTCATTGGTATCTCATCCCCCCCTACTGACATTTTCTATTTAGCCCAAGCAGTCCAAGACAGCATAGCTACAAACAGACTCCCAATGCCAGAGCCCACAGTGTTTAATGGAGACCCAATCCTCTTCATTGAATGGAAAGCATCATTCATCTCACTCATAGACCGGAAATCTATTTCTGCAGCTGATAAGCTCTATTATCTAAAGAAATATGTCACTGGCCCTGCTCACAAATGCCTTGAAGGTACATTTTATCGAAATGATGATGACGCATACGGAGATGCATGGAAGAAGCTCAACCAACGCTACGGTCAGCCATTTGTTGTACAAAGAGCTTTCAGGGATAAGCTATCTCAATGGCCCAAAATACAGTCTAGGGATGTCGAAGGGTTAAGATCATTTGCCGACTTCTTAAACGCCTGCCTACAAGCCATGCCTCATGTGAAGGGCCTAGAGATATTAAGCGACTGTGAAGAGAACCAAAAGCTTCTACGGAAGGTTCCTGAATGGGTCACAGAAGGATGGAATCGCCATGTCTCAGCAGCTCTCATGGAAGGTAAAGATTTCCCCACCTTTAAAGATTTCTCTAAATTCGTTTCAAAAGAAGCTGAAATAGCATGCAACCCTGTAACCTCCCTACATGCTCTTCAATCATGCGACTGGCCCCAAATAAAAGGAAACAAGGCTCATGTATTCCACACCCAAACTGCAATGAAGAGTGAGGATGAACAAATACCTAGCAATGTAAACCCAATACCCCCCTTCCCCTGCACTTGGTGCAAAGACAATAATCATCAACTCTACAACTGCTCAGAATTCATGGAAAGGTCCCTTGATGATCGACGGAGGTACGTGAGGGACAATGGGCTGTGTTATGGATGTGTAAACCCAGGTCACAGCGCAAGGCAATGTAGACACCGCCACACTTGTGAGGTGTGCAAGGGAAGACACCCTACCTGTCTCCATGATGAAAACTGCAGAAGTGAAAATAGAGAACCTGCAACAGCATCTTCAAGTGCTTCAAATGAGACCACGACAGCCACGGCACTCAATGTCACCAGAGTGGGTGAGTCACGCAGCACTTCCATGATAGTCCCTGTGTGGGTGTCCTCTGTTAAAAACCCACTGAATGAACAGTTAGTCTACGCATTATTAGACACTCAAAGTGACAGCACTTTCATTGACAAGAACGTAAGCAGCAAGTTACAAGCAGATACTCGCCCTGTAAAACTGAAACTTACCACTATGCTAGAGAACACAACCATGGAATGTGATATAGTATATGGTCTCCGTGTGAGGGGCTACACTTCATCTGTGTACATTGACCTTCCCCCTTCATATACTAAAGACTGTATTCCTGTAAAACGTGATCATATACCCACCCATGACACAGCTAAGCGATGGCCTCACTTAACAGAAATCACAGATGAGATACCACCTCTCCTTAGCTGTGATGTAGGACTCTTAATTGGATACAACTGTTCCAGAACACTAGTCCCCCGACAGGTGTTATCAGGAAAAGACAGTGAACCCTTTGCCATTAAAACAGATGTGGGATGGAGCATCGTGGGCTGCTCAACCCCATACCGTGATCGTGATGATGCAGCTTCCAGTCTGTGTCACAGAGTAATGGTAAAGGAACTTACAGCTATAGATGTAAGGAGTGCCAGAGAGTCAGACTTTAAGGATACCAAAGGAGATGTCAAGACACAAGAGGATGACATTGTCCTGTGCACAATCAAGGATGGCATAAAGAAAAAGAAACGGGGACATTATGAGAGTCCTCCAGCAGCCAAACAATGGCCACACCTACCTGAAAATAAAGGGCTTGCTGAAGTCAGTCTCAGTCATAGTCCACGGATGTGCACTGGTCCTACATGCCACTGTAAAGAAGAAATACTTACCCCACAAAATATGATTCCAGATCTGTCCATCAGAGACACACAAGTTAAAAAAGCTCTGATAAGGAAAGCAGAGGTCACAGAACCAGTGAGTAAACGGGATGAGAAAGTAATTAAACTACAAGTCAACAAAGGAAAGCAGGTACCACATTGCAACAAAATGCACCACGACGATGTCTCTCTAGACACAGGTGGTATCCTCAAGGTGGGAGGAAGACCCCTCCCTGGCGGCGACTACATGAACAATCCCGATGGTCAACAATCACTCACCCTCAAGCCCAGCCACCTGATCCACAAGAAGTCCAGCACAGCTCAACCTCCACTTGGTACTTTCCCCAGAACGGACCCGGTATACAATAAGAGCAGGTCTATATAGCAACTTGAAAGGCACTCACCAGTAGCAATCTCAATAGGAGATAAGAGACTGAAGAAAGGTGAACGTTTGGATGGACTTACTAGGTTGGATTTCCAATGCAAAGGTTTAAGCCTGGTACAGTGAAAGGACACTATGGTTACTTGGTGAAAATTATTCATGGTTTTACCTTTGAAAACATTCATAATTTTGGTGGGAGTGTAAAGAACCCAAACACGTTTTCTACTGAACTTTTCTTTATTCTGGGTGAACAGAAATTGTTATTATGATCTTATTGTGAAACAAGTCTTTTTCCTTAGATTTTGAGTTTTGAGCCAAATGCTTTTATTTTGAAGGGAGTTTTGTGGGACATAGCTACCTGCGCACCGGAAAGAGGAAGTATATGACATAATAACCAGACATGAGAGAGAGAGGAGACGCGTCTTTTGCTGCTGCTACAAAAGCAAATCGCGCCCTTTTTACTGTTTGCCATTGATACATTCAATGATTGTTTTAGCACCCCCCGAAGAGGCATAAGGTTGGTACACTTGGACTGTGTTTGCAACATACAACACAACACTTTTGGAGCTAAAGGACTGTTGCTAAAAATGCATTTTTGATTTGTTTACATTCTGTTCAGTTATGGTATATGGAATGAAACGTATTTCTGCAGAAAAGGCACACAAGGATAATGCACTAATGCTAATAATAAATAGTGCTACTCTTTCTGTAAAAGTGTGTTGCAAATGAAAGGTTATAATTGTACATGCAAAGGAAGGATTGCTATCACTGCATTTCTTACATTTGGATAAAAAGGGTCTTTATTTCATGTCATTATATTTTTACTTAAAAGGGTTTAAAAGGAGGCATTTCATTACTTTTGGAGTTAAAAACAGCTGTTAAAAGGGAAAAACGAGTTCTTTTAATAAGTGCTTGGTGAGGTTAAAGTCTATTAATTGTAATGTGTTTACAGTATTTCTAATTTCTGAATGATGCTCAAAACCATTTTTAAATGGAATTGTAATGTTTTGAATATGCTATAGTTACATTTTAAGCTAATGTGAGCTATGGCAATTTTTATGTGTAATACTAACAGAGTATTTTGTTTTGTGTTCTTAAATTTCTTGTCAGTTCTTACGGTGGTTTATGGACTTAATAAATTCACTACCATCAGTACAAGTCTTGACCTTCTTTCGGCGGGGACCGCTACATATATTATTTGATATCGTCCCCTAACCGGGACACCAGTGACTGCAGTTCAGATAGATATATACAGTAGCTCTCAACTCTGTATTGTTTCTTTTTGTTTTGTCTTACAGGTTGCTGTCCAGAGACGAGAGGACCGAAGTGATGACTCGTACATGGAGGCAGCTGCACGAGCACGTGCACGCCAACGTGCACGCCAACGTGCACACGCACGCCATTACACTTCAGTGACAGGAGACACACGTCCTGATTGAACCTGGATTTAATAACCGTGTGGATTCAATGTGGACCTCGGATTTGTCATCAATGACATCAGTCATCTATGATGTCAGTCATGTATGACATATCTATGACTATCCATATTTGGACGTGCGTTCCAGACCTTGCACTGCCATTGAGCTCCATTCCAATAGGTCAATGTCATACTCTAGACTGACCGGCTAAGACGCGCAAACGCGGGAAGCGAACGCAGCTGAGACCCTGCAGATCATGTCTGTCTGTCTGTGTGTCTGTCTGTGTGTCTGTCCCGCTGTTACTGTATATGTGGACCTGGCCCCTTTTGTGCCCATATATGGAGCTGAGTGATTTGTTTGTGATTGATGCAACACACTCCATATTTGGACGTATTCATGCAACACACTCCATATTTGGACGTATATCGGGACAGACAGACACACAGACATGATTGCGAATGCAGTGAGCACTTACTATGAGACCTAGCAGATCTCTGCTAGGTCTCATAGTAAGTGCTCACTGCATTCGCAATATGTGGGTCATGTTGCTGCATGATATACGATGATGATCGCATAGTTCAGCTGATATCTGTGATGAACAACTGGCTTAAGTCTTTCGCTCCTAGCTGATGTATCAATCCTGTCTATATTAGCCAGTCGATGATCACTGCACTGTATTGATTGTAAAATCTGTTGCAGGATTCCGAAGGTCACCAGAGGTTTCCTTTTGGTAGATATTATCCCTTTCAAGCGCTTGGAAACTTGTTTATTGATACGATGATGATCGCATATAGTTCAGCTGATCATCGTGATGAACAACTTGCTAAAGTCTTTCGCTCTATAGCTGATGTTATCAAAATCCTGTCCATAGAAATGAATACATATGAACTTTAACTGCATCATGTTTAATGGCATATTTATTTCATAGGATGCTGGTGAAATTGAGATTATTATCTTATATCGCTGCGACACATTCTCAGCAGGTAAACTATAAGATAATAATCTCAATAATAGTTTTGATTATTAAGATCGCAGTTATACGTTTAATTTGTGTAGTGCCTTTTCAGAGCTCAAGGATTTTTTTGTTTAAAAATCTAAATGTACTGTCTATCTATGACATTAACATTGTACAATCCTGTTCTTTCATATATAAATGCACTTACCTTCCAAATATGCTTCCTACAACTTTCAAAGAATATTTTAAGACCAACTCTCAGGTTCATGATTATAATACTAGACAATCTGACAATATTCATCCTCCCTTCAGCCGTACCACTCTTAGCCAGTTCTCCATAAAAGTCAGAGGTTCTTTACTCTGGAATTCACACATACTTATTGCCAACTCCGCATCTTCACTCTGTAACTTTAAACATAGATTGAGGGCCAGCCTCTTGAAGTTACCCTCTCCAATTTAACATAATGTAGCGCATACACGCACGCACGCACGCACACACAGGCACACACACTTCACAAGTGTAAATAATGTATTTCTTGTTTTTGTTTTTGTTATTTTCCATACCTATGTTTGATTACTTTGTCTTAATATTTGTATATTACTATTTGTTTAAATTGTATATTAACTTTGGTGAGAACCACTTATAAGCCCTCCCTGGGTTTCTTTTCTCACCTGCACACACTTCTTTTATTGATGTTACCTTTTTGTACTGTTTTTATTGTGCGAAATAAACTAAACTAAACTAAAGGATATACTATAACAAAATGAAGGAAATACCATAAAACCGTATAGAAGAGTGAATGTCTGTATATGGATAACTGAAAGAGTCACCTATATTTATATGTCATATGTAATAATATTTTAGGCACTGTTGTTGATCCTCCACAAAAGATAGACTAGAATTTAGTATAATACAGATCATGCCTATCATTATGAACACACACACACGCACGCACGCGCGCACACACACACACACACACACACACACACACACACACACACACACAGAACAGTAGCAGGTCAAGCAATTATACTTTAAGGTCGCAGGACCATTGAAGACCGCACGGGGGCAGTAATGTGCCGCAGCTCGCTCATCTGCCACTAGGCAGAAGAAGAAAGTCTGCCTTTTGCGCATCTCCTAAAGCCTGATGACGTCACGCAAGGTTACTCGAATCCCATTGGTGGCTTATTGAACGTAAAGTCGTTCGTTTACGAGTCACAACTAGCAAGTTATAACAGCGTTAAGTCGATAATGTGCATTGCAATATCACATAGTAATTTATTTATAAGCGGGACATTAAATATATAAGGCGCCATTGTTATTTTTTACACATATTCTTTTTGGAAGAAAATGAGCGATTTGAAAGCATCGCTGACCAAAGAAGGCTGGTAGGTATATAGCTTTGTAGCTAACGTCTGTTAGCGAGCTGTAAATATAACATTATTATCGGTTAGTTATTTATCTCTATAATAACGTGTATGTAGGCTATATTGGCGGCCTTATAGCCAGCACTGCCCTGGCAGTGAACACAGAGCATCAGTGATGGTTGTTTACATAATCAGTCATGGATGGTCGAATGTGATGCTATAGTTTGGTGCAGCTAGCGAGACAGACGTATGGTGTGTAGCCTCTCTGGTGCATACATACATACACGGTCCAGCAGCTGTCAGTGGCAACCACCATGCAGTCTGGAGAAGTCTATGGACTTTAAGGCTATGCACTATAGCTCAGTCTTTCATGTCAAGGACCCCCACATTGACACTAATCAACCCGCGGACCCCCCCATTTGAAAACATATGCCAGGGGACCCCCATAAGAGAAGATTTCTATGGCTCTAGCAGAGATTCTCAACACGTTGAATTTCAAGGACCCCCCCAGTTTGACATGCATTAGTCTACGGACACCCCATTTAATGGCATTTCTATCTCTTGGACCCCCAATTTATATTGTAAAACCCATGTTAATTTAACTCTGAGACTGAGAGCGTATAACGGGTCTATTTGGTTCCATTTGTACACTCTCTGAGTTGCAGACCCACAATGGTCCATTTGGTTGATTCCGAACTATTATTTAGCTGGGGTCCCCCTGGAACTCCCTCAGGGACCCCTGGGAACCACTGCTACAGCTAACCCTAAACTAAAGACATAATGCTTGTGTAGGCCTAGCCCTAGAATGGCTCTTGTTGTTTCATACAGTTACAGTATGTACAGTATTTCACATACAGATTGATTGATTGAAATATTTATTAACAGTTTGTGGAATTACAGTACATTTTAAGCACAAACTCAATACAGAGACTGTTAACTGTGAGTGGACGAACCAATTAAGCATTACACTTGTTTACAACGGGGTCCACAATGTTCAATTCATCAAAGAGCCAGAGAAGAGCCATAGAACGGTCCTGCTTAATTTCTGGTCGGACGTAAAACTGGTGGCCTAAATGTGATAAGGGGCCCGGAATGACAGCTGGACTTATGAAAATCTGATCATCACAAACGTCATCACCAATTGACCTGGGATTGCTGATGACCAGCACCTATCGCATTGCCTTGCGATAGATAGGTGCTGGGTAATTAATCACACCACATGCCAATTGTGTGACCCAAACTTTTGTGTTTCCCTGGTCAATTGGTGATGACGTCTGCGGTAAACAACAGGAAGTATTCGTAAAATCAGTTCATCGATCATTCCGGGCCCCCTCTCGCCCCGGAGAGAAAGACGTCCGTGTGCATCTCTTGGAAAAAGTGGAGATAATTCACTAAATACACGTTTTGTGCCAGAACTTTCACATGGATATGAAACTAGAGGACCATATATTTCACTCCACGTCTTTGGAATTATTTAATGGGCGTTTATCACATTTAGGCCGCCGATAATTCAATTCAACTCAGGAACAGTAGGAAGGGATCTATGCCTACTGATACATGAACATTTACCAAGTTAATTAAATGATCACAGGCGTTCTAGGTCTAGTGTAGGCCTACCCCAAACTAAATTGACCCATTCTCTTCAAATGCTGGCATAATATCACAATGTGGTTTAGTAACACTGCCTGGCCTTGATGTTATGTAGGGAGGCGCCGGCTAGCTTTAAAGGTATATTCAGTGATTTCACTTAATTCAAATAACACTTATTTTTTTGTTTTGTTGTGATAATCCTCTCTACTATAGAGTGTGCTGACCATATAAGGAGTTCCTCCCTGTCCCCAGTTAACCCCTGGGGGTCAAAAAACCTTAGGTTTCGTTTTTGGTTCTCTATCCTGATTGGATGAAAGCTTGGGTCCCGACTCCCAAGGCAAAAACGAAACCTAAGGTTTTTTGACTCCCAGGGGTTAACTGGGGACAGGGAGGAACTCCTTATATGGTCAGCATATAATCACTGAATATACCTTTAAAAAAACTAGAAGATACAAAAATAAAATGCCACTATGTTTTTGTAGGCCCTATATTGAATTTATGTTGTATTAAAAAATAGAATACTTGATGCTCTGATAACAGATAAGGGACTGTTTTCACAGCAAAAGCATGTCATGAATTCTCTGTCTCTAGTGCCATGTTCTTAGATCTTAGTCTTGTATATATTGTGTGTATATGTTTTTACTAATATCTGGCTGCAAACCATTTTCCTGCAAGGGACAATAAGGGCCGATTCATACTCCTATTTTAGAGCCGAATAAAAGTCGGTTCGGCGCTGTAGAGCCTACAATGTGACGTCATTTGGCTCTGTAGAGCCTACAATGTGATGTCATTTGAGGTTCGGGGGTGGGGGGGGGGTACCGTCCTAAAGTCGTCTCTTCGGTGCTACTGAAAATTTCTGACGAGCCGAAATCATTTCGGCACTACAGCGCCGAAACAGCGGTAAAACAGGAGTATGAATCGGCCCTAAAGCTAACCTTGAACCTTGGATGCATTAGTTGGCTAAGCATAGAGATTGTAGTTTCACCCTAATTCTATTTCTAACCCAGTCCAAATAATGTTTAGTTTAATAATGCCTGGTGTTGTGTTTAACATACAAGTTACAACTTACGTTATAGTATAGTTATTGTTTGTTTTATGTCAATCTTCTCACCCATTGCCATGTTGTTGCTGTCGTCCAGGTATCTCAGTGACGAGGGGATAGCAGAACTGAAAGGTGGAGCAGAGAATGCATCACACAATGACATCATCCGTATTGGACTCAATGTGAGTTACCTCTTACACATAATTTGACTTCCTTTGATGTGATTTCTTGTGGACTTTATTTCCCCATCTTCCTATCATTTCACGTCGTTAAAGAACCTAGGCATGAAGGCTCTTCAGGCTCTGGGGCGTACGGTCTGTGGAGGGGGACCCACATTTCATGACCATAGGTGAGAGTGGGAAGGAAGATTGCTCGGTAGACCGAGAGCTTTGCCTTCTGGCTCAACTCTCTTTTCGTCACATCCGTGCGGTACAGTGACTGCAATACCGCCCCCCTGCCGCTCCCATTCTCCGGCTGATCGGTTGCAGGCTTTAGTTCCGACATACTATTGATCCGAAACCTCAATCCTAAACTAACCCTAACCGCAAGCACGGGAGCAGCGCATGTCGCACCATCGCTTTTTCGCATCGCATCGCATCGCATCGCATGTCCCCCCGCTTCGGATCTTCGGTGTGTCGGAAAAGCGTGCGCACCCCGGCTGATCTCCTTCTCCGTTCTCGATACATAAACTCCCTCACCTGGGGTGTAATGCCTCATTCACTACCTGGACTGCACAATCCAATGTTGGCTTTTTTCCATTTTAAAATACAAGACATGCATGCCACAAAGTCACAAAAAATGAAAACGAAACGGAACAGACAAAAACAGCTACTCTACACAAAAACAAACCCTCACAAATATCCATATCTACTGTTGACATGTCACGTGTGTATATACGTTTTTTTAATAGCCATCTGTTGTCTGCGATTGACGTGTGTGTGTATTCAGCTGCAGAAAATATTCGACAGAAAATGGCTATTAATGGACCCTTAATAGTGATTATTATTTAAGTTTTGCCATTGCTGCCATTTCTTTTTTCCGAAATTCCAAAATCGGGTAGCTTTAAGGTACGGCCATGACAGCAATGGTAGGAAAAAAATAAATATAATATTAATCATATTCGGTTTTCGGCCCGACTGTTTCCTATATTTGGTTTCGGCCAAGAATTTCCCTTTCTGTGCATCCCTAATACGTTTAGTTTAGGCACCACTAAAAACCGGTTGCTGGGCAATGCCTTGCTCACTCGCGCATGCATAGACCACTGTTATCATTTGGATCTTCTCTGGCTCTTTTCACGACATTTCTTTTGCTGTCCCTTTGTGCTGATCAGACATCCGAGGTTCGGAAACTTCAGATCTGATTTCAGATGTTTCATCGCATCGCGATTGAAATATAAATGTTTCTCGAGAGTACTTGAGTAGTAATCTCCCAAACTCCGGCCCCGTGCAAGCTGTTTACCACTTGTCGCCCACACGGCCGCAGTGTTTGTGTTAATTAGCCCATTCTGACCTGAGATCAGATTCATACGAGGTTTCCACCGGGGACACACTGGTCTGATTAACCCATTCTGACCTGAGATCAGATTCTAAAAAATGTCAGTCGTTCTTCGATTTTTCAAAAATAGCAGACCTACAAGCTCGTAGCGCGCCACTCGGTGGCGCGCTAAGAGCTTGTAGATCTGCTATTTTTCAATAGCTAAAGCATAACATGATGCTAACACCAAAATGGGTTCCCTCCCAGAATGGGTTAGTATCGGTAACACCTGTGAAGCAAGTAGGGAAGGGGCCTGGAAGCAAGCTATATGAAAAATAAGGTAGAAACCGACGTCATTTTAGCTACCATGCAATTCCAGATGGCAGATTCGTCACACCATGGGAGCCAAACTGCACCCGGAATTTTAGTGGAATGCATTGGAGTCTTATGAGAGCCAGTGGACCAGCTCATGAACAAACACATACTTCTGAATACCTTAAAGTAATCCCTTCTGGAAAATAATACATATAACTTTAATTTTATTGTCTGCTGCTGTTGCTTTTGATGTGTACACTGTGTAATTCTATAGAGGTGTCTAAAGAGCACAAAGTATGTTTCTGAACGTACCAAGTATCACAAGACTGCCCACCGTTTCCTGTCTGGTGGCCAAATCCCACGATACCTCCCGAGACAAACGGCCTGCCGCTGTTTTGATCCTCAAATAAAATGATGTACTCACTGTGCACATCGAAAAGCGTAAGTGATTAGAAAACAACCTGTGATATGTCTTCTTTTATATTCCTGAACCCATTTATATGACAATGAGGCGCAATTGTTCATAAATAATGTTTGTTCATGAGCTGGTCCAGCCGGCTGCGTTCACTGCCCTGTATTCATGGAACTTCTGGTGCGAGGTTTGATCCCATGAAAGCGTCCATGAAAGTGTCATGGCGTACCATGACGTCTAGGGATGCACCGAAAGGGAAACTCTTGGCCGAGACCGAATACCAAATATAGGAAACAGTTGGCTGAACACCGAATTTTCGAATATGATTCATATTATATGTCTTTTTTTTTCTACCATTGCTGTCATGGCCGTACCTTAAAGCTACCTGATTTATGGCAAAATAAAATGTTATGGCAAAACTTAACTTAACTTAAATAATAATCACTATTATGGGTCCATAAAACATTTATTCAGCTCTTTTGAATGCATTAATAGTATAATAACACTATTCGGTGATATATTTTCTGCCTATTCGGGCCGAAACCGAATTAGGCCGAAAATGCTTTTTCTTTTAGCCATTTTCTGCGGAATATTTTCTGCTCGAACTCGAACACATGTTTAACAGCAGAAATGTGGATGGAGAGATGCTACACCCCCACGCCAAATGCTGTGTATAAACTTAGAGCAGGGGTGGGCAACTGGCGGCCCCCACCTTCACTTTTAAGAAAAATAAAGAAAAAACACCCAGTTCCAGGTTAATTGTTGATTTCAGCTGTTAAAATTCCAAACCTGCTTCAATTTCTTCATGACTAGTATTAAATGACTAGTACTTGTAGTTATGTTAACGGTTTATAAAGTTAACATAACTATAACTAAAAGCATTTGAAATTCAATAAAAAAATTGTTACTTTTCAGGATTCTAATTAAAAAATTGCTAAAAATTATTCAGGTTTTCAATTCAAATATAGCCAAAAATAGCTGATCCACAAGGTCAAAACGCGTCGCATATTTCATGTATTTTATGTATTTTTTATGTATTTTATGTATTTTTTTGTATTGTAATCAAATCCATACTTTTGGCATATTATAGCAGGCATAAAAATGGATTGCATTTAGTAAAATTAAACATTTATGAGCAAATATAGTAAGAATAGCAGATGCAAGGTGCACGGTCACAATGTCTTGCGTTGTTGTGAGCTTGGACATCTACTAAGCCTAAGGTATACAACAAAGTATAAAGTATAAAATGGTTAATTATTCATCTAGAGTGGCTGCCCTGTTGTTGTTATTATTGTTGTTATGATGGTTATTTTAATTCTACTTTATCTCCTTTGCAGAGTGATCTTAGGCCTATTGGCAAAAAGTTCCTACCGTCAGAGATCAACAGTGGAAGGGTTGATAAGGTGAGTGATGTCCCTGTTGGGCCTCTGAGGTGGTTTAGTGGGAAAACAATGACAAAGTTTAATAATCCATTCATCTGTTCTTCTTACATTATTCTCACAAGCCCTTTCAAAAATGAGTTTAACCCATTTTGACCTGACATCGAAATTAAAAAAATGTCTTCTAAAGACAGTTTTCTGAAATACCTCATGTTTCTATATCAGTGGTGCTCAATATCTCATGTCTAGGACCCCAAAAAATATCTGTATTTGACCGCCGACCCCCATCTGACAATATTATTATTCCAGGGAACAACATAAATAATAACAAAGAATATATATTCAAAGATCTGCACCACATTTTCACGATTTTTTCAAAAAATAGCACATCTACAAGGCATTTTGAGATTCAAACTTGGGAGATGTATTGGCTCTAAAGTCCTGAATATTCTGAACCACTGCAATGTAGTTCTCCTGTTTGCCACTAGATGGCCCTGATACACTAGGCATGGAGGAATGTTCAAGAATCAATTTGGCACCCATGGAGCTGCATGGTGTGCTGCTAGTTGGAGGGAAAATGTCACAAATGATGGCAGAAGATAATTTGAGAGTTTCTGCTGCTCCCCTCAGGCTCACCCCCCTGTTCTATGTCATGTGGTACATGTGCACCCCCCCCTCCCCCCCAGTATGGGTCTTTAGGAAGTGAGCCATCAGATTTGCTAATTTAAGCCATTTTGGGCGGGAAGCCGGGAACCCCCTTTGGTGTTTTAAGCATTAAGTTATACTTTAGCTGTTGGAAAATAGCAGACCTACAAGTTCATAGCGCGGCACCGAGTGCGAACTTGTAGGTCTGCTATTTTTGAAAAATCGTGAAAATGTGCCTCAAATCTTTTAATATATATATATATTATTACAGAGTGTACATTTTAACTCAAATCTTTGCTTCTGGGGAGGTCACCTGGAACAACATATATGGGGGTCCTTGACATGAAATGTTTGAGAACCACTGACATAGAAACATGAGGTTTTTCAGAAAACTGTCAGGATTTAGAAGACATTTGTAGAATCGTCCTCAGGTCTAAATGCGTTTCTACAAGCTCAACTTGTAGGTCTGCTATTTTTGCAAAATCACCAGCACTTGCTCTCACTACTAAATAGCCACCACTACTAAATAGCCACACTTTTCACACCACAACTGCTAACGACTACAATATCAGAAGGCAATAACATCATATTTCAAAGGAACTGGCTAGGCTAGAAAAACTAAGTTATATCTCTGACCCTGGCATGTGTGTGCGAGATGCAATGGATTCCCCTGGCTCGCTCAGCTGGTCAGATATCCAACTAAAATTGTTCACAAACTATTGCCCTTGCTTACAAATTAGCAGCATCAGAGCAACCAAGCTAGCAGATATTCCCCAACTCTGAACAACAAACAAACCGTCATCAAAGATTCTAGTCAGACATGCTAGCAAACGGTACCGAAAGGTTCAGCTTGCCCTGACTGTCACAACATCAGTGCCAACAAAATACATTTTAGCAAGCCAATACTCCCAACTCCATAACTCCATAAATCTGCCAGTGTAATATTATTCCTCTGAGCGACCCTACACCTATCTGGATACCTTTGCCGCAAGCATCCTCTAGGCCAGTGGTTCCCAAAGTGGGGTCCGGGGACCCCCAGGGGTACTTGAGGGAGTTCCAGGGGGTCCCCAGCTAAATGATAGTTAGGAACCAAATGGACCAGAGAGTACAATTAGCATTGATTTTACGATATAAATTGGGGGTCCCAGAGATAGAAATGCTATTAAATGGGGGTTCGTATGGGGACTAGGTTGGTGGAGGGTGTGTAGAGCCCAGGATCACATTTGATGATTGACACAGGGGTGAAAAATGGGTTACAAAATCGTGGGATAAAAAAATAAATATATGTATATATAAAAAAAAAGGGGGGTTCGTAGACTAATGCATGTCAAACTGGGGGTCTTTGAAATTAAACTGGTTGAGAATCACTGCTAGATCCATAAATATCTTCTCTCATGGGGGTCCCCTGGCATATCTTTTCAAATGGGGGTCCGTGGGCTAATGAGTGTCAATTTGGGGGTCCTTGACATGAAAAAGGTTTGGGAACCAGTCCTCTAGGCTACAAACAGGCAGGGGCTTTACTTCCATTGTACTTTTGATTGCTCAGTCTTGGGGTTTTTACTAAACAGTTGACAATTTACTAACCGTTGACAATCAAACACGTTACATTTATTTTCATATTTCATTTTTACTATTAGTATATTGTAATAACCAGGCATTTACTGTATGTATTCATTAAACCTTTTGTGGTGTAAATTAAATGAATAATGAAAAATTAAGTGTATATTAATTCTTTTTGTGTTTTGTGTTTGTCACTTTGCATCTGGCCAGTTGGAAGGGCCATGTGTCCTTCAGCTCCAGAAGATGAGGAACATCTCAGCCTCCAAAGACCACGAGGAGTCCACGGGAGCTCCCAGGATGCTGCGACTACAGATGACCGATGGACACACCACCTGTGTAGGCCTGGAGGTCAGACACCTGTCCAAGATCAGGTGAGAATGACCGATGGGACACACCACCTGTGTGGGCCTGGAGGTTTAGACACCTGACCAAGATCAGGTGAGAATGACCGATGGACACACCACCTGTGTAGGCCTGGAGGTCAGACACCTGACCAAGATCAGGTGAGAATGACCGATGGGACACACCACCTGTGTAGGCCTGGAGGTCAGACACCTGACCAAGATCAGGTGAGAATGACCGATGGACACACCACCTGTGTGGGCCTGGAGGTCAGACACCTGACCAAGATCAGGTGAGAATGACCGATGGAGGACACACCACCTGTGTGGGCCTGGAGGTCAGACACCTGACCAAGATCAGGTGAGAATGACCGATGGACACACCACCTGTGTAGGCCTGGAGGTCAGACACCTGACCAAGATCAGGTGAGAATGACCGATGGGACACACCACCTGTGTGGGCCTGGAGGTCAGACACCTGACCAAGATCAGGTGAGAATGACCGATGGGACACACCACCTGTGTGGGCCTGGAGGTCAGACACCTGACCAAGATCAGGTGAGAATGAATGACCGATGGACACACCACCTGTGTGGGCCTGGAGGTCAGACACCTGACCAAGATCAGGTGAGAATGACCGATGGGACACACCACCTGTGTGGGCCTGGAGGTCAGACACCTGACCAAGATCAGGTGAGAATGTGTCAGCGTTTGTTTGAATCAGTGTTGTTTTCGTCGACTAAAAACTATGACGGAAAAATGTTCGTCGACTACCTTTTTTTCACTGAGGAAAACGACATGGAAACTAAATGAAAACTACGCTATGATGACTAAAACTAAGACTGAATATATTGACAATTTCGTCGTCAAATAAAAACTAGACTAAAACGTTAGGAAGGGACTATTGGACAAGATATCCAATATAAGTCATTTTACACTTGCTGAAAATAGCCGATCTACAAGCTCACAACGCGTCACGCTGCGACACTTTGTGAGCTTGTAGATCATACCCTACTTGACGCACAAATGCCCCCCCCCCCCCCCCCCCCACACACCCCCCTTCAGTCAACACCCTCATCCCACCACATGCCCCCCGTTTTCCATTTTAACTTCCATTTCCACTTGGTTTGGCAGCTGATCAGAGCTAACAATTCCCTGTGATGCTAATGGCATCTCCAACCCTGGAAACGGTGGCCGTGGCGACCGCTGCCATGGTGACTAGCTAACTGTGTACAGGTGGAGGAGTGGAAAGAAAGCTTTCAGCAGACTTTCTGTTAGGAAGGAGGAGAGGAGAGGAGAGGAGAGGAGAGGCCAACAGAACAAATCCTCTCTTCATGAGCTGTGCTTACACACACAAACACACACACACACACACACACACACACACACACACACACACACACTGATCACTGATCACTGACAGGCTCTAGCAACAACAACACTGGTTACTGTTCCTAGATAGTGCATGTTTTTGCATGTGTGTGTGTGTGTGTGTGTGTGTGTGTGTGTGAAGGGATGAGATGGATTACAAGCAGGATGTAGCTGGTGGAGCCTGATCAGGGTGTGATAGAGCGAGAGGAGAATTAAGCATTAACCCATTCTGGGCGGGAACCCCTTTTGGTGTTTAAAAGCATTATGTTCTACTTTAGCTATATTGATCTACAGACCTACAAGCTCATAGCGCGCCACGGAGTGCCGCGCTACGAGCTTGTAGGTCTGCTATTTTTGGAAAAGTCATGAAAATGTGGCGCAAATCTTTGAATATATATTTCAGAGTGAATATTTTTAACTAATATATTGGCTTCTGGGGGGGGGGGGGGTCCCTGGAACTACATATTTCCAGATGGGGGGGGGGGTCCTGCGGCCAATTACATAATATTTTTAGGGGTCCTTGACATGAAAATGTTTGAGAACGACTGATATAGAAACAGAGGTTTTTCCAGAAAACTGTCAGGATTTAGAAGACATTTGTGTAGAATCGTCTTCCGGTCTAGATGGGTTAACCCATTCTGACCTGAGATCAGATTCATACGAGGTTTCCACTGGACACACACTGGTCTGATCAACCCATTCTGACCTGAGATCAGATTCTAAAAATGTCAGTCGTTCTTCGATTTTTTCAAAAATAGCAGACCTACAAGCTCGAGTGGCGCGCTATGAGCTTGTAGATCTGCTATTTTTCAATAGCTAAAGCATAAGATGATGCTAACACCAAAATGTGTTCCCGTTCAGAATGGGTTAAGTAGCAAGATTGAGTAGAGTGAGTGAGTAGTGTGTTTGCACGATGTGTGCACGATCATGGAAAGTTCCAGAGTGGGCTCATATCCACACTGTCCACCATCCTGAGGGCTCCTCTCTCTGCTCTGTCCAGCTCAGCGCTTCGGCGCTGAAATCCCTAATTGCTGCTTTGGCATCCGGCATCAGTAGCTGGAAATCCCTCTAAGTCCCTGTGCTTCCCTAATGAGAGAGACGGCGCGCAGGGCCTGCCTTATCGGGGGCCTGATGAAATAGAAGGGCGTTTAACCCATTCTGACCTGAGATCAGATTCTAAAAAAAATGTCTGTTTGAAAATGACAGTTTTCTGAAAAAAGCCTATGTTTCTATGTCGGTCGTTCTTGGATTTTTCAAAAATAGCAGACCTACAAGCTCGTAGCGTGCCACTCGGTGGCGCGCTATGAGCTTGTAGATCTGCTATTTTTCAATAGCTAAAGCATAACATAATGCTATAACACCAAAAGGGGTTCCCGCCCAGAATGGATTAACCCATTTAGGTCCTGACGTCGAAATAAATAAAAAACGTTCCGCTCTGAAATAATATTATATTCAAAGATTTTGTGCAACATTTTCACGATTTATTTTCTCCAAAAAATGACAGACCTAGTACAAGCTATGAGCTTGTCGATCTGCTATTTTTTCAATAGCTAAAGTATAACGTAATGCTTGGTTAAAAAAAACACCAAAAAGGGGCTCCCGTCGTACAGACTGGGTTAATTTACCGTGAGGATGTGTGAGGGACTGGGATTATTCATGTCGCCTCTCTACCCTGGCACCGCTCCATGTCATTTAGAATAATGGGATGCATAGCGGGATACGATGTGGAAGGAAGGGACTGGCCCTTTTGATATATAAAAGTTTGTTAACCCATTCTGACCTGAGATCAGATTCATACGAGGTTTCCACTGGACACACACTGGTCTGATTAGCCCATTCTGACCTGAGATCAGATTCTAAAAATGTCAGTCGTTCTTCGATTTTTCAAAAATAGCAGAACTACAAGCTTGTAGCGCGCCACTCGGTGGCGCGCTATGAGCTTGTAGATCTGCTATTTTTCAATAGCTAAAGCATAACATGATGCTAATACCAAAATGGGTTCCCGTTCAGAATGGGTTAAAGGAGAATTCCATACTAAAAGGCTTTCTTATCTTTTATTTGTATAGTTGTTATGTCCCCACCAAAGAGGTCCAGGTGTTATTTTTGTGCAAAAGCTCCTTATTGGCTATTTCCCCTACCATAAATAAGCCCTACATTAATTGCATTGAATTGAATGTGGCTATGGGGTGTTGTGCTTGTGGGTTTTTTTTTTCTTTTTCATTTATTTACATTCATAATGTAAATAATATCCCAAGCGGCACACTTTACTACTTATTTCGATGGAAATAAGCAAATTATAACTCATACACACACACACACACACACATAGTGAGAGATGCGTCCAGTCCCCGATGACACACTGCGTCCACGTTACCCTCATTTAACGTCCTAACCGTTACTCGGAGGTATAAAACTCCATAGATTTCATTGTGTAGTTTATGAATTATTGAACACACAAGTTCCCTGCTGCATTTTTCCAATTGCTGCGGATGATGACGGCACAGTATTGAAGGCAAACACAAAAAAAATCTAATACCGGTAACCAAAAATGATGCAACTTTCTCCGCCCGTTGGCGTGGAGTCTTACCGAAGCAGAGGTGAGAATGCGGCCTTAGTGTCGAGGTGACCTTGAGGCCTGAGCAAACCGCCACGCACTTGTTTTTTTTTTTTTTTTTTTCTTATCCCACGATTTTGTAACCCAGTTTTTCTTTTCACCCAGTGCCAATTATCTAATGTAATCCTGGGCGCTACACTTCCTCTGCCAACCTGGGGGGGCAGCGGACTGTCCTCATGCCTCCTTCTATGCATGAGGAGTCCAAGCTGCTTCTTTTCACCTGACGGTGGGGAATTTCCCCGGGCCGGACGTAGCGAGTGGAAGGGACACGTTATTCCGACCAGTTCCTTTCCCCTCCATCAGGCGCCCTGGCTGGCCAGGGGGAGGTAGTTATTTTTAGAGACCAGGATTACGGCATGTTTTTGTGAGGGTATCTACCCTAGGGGACACGGGGAGAACATCCAAACTCCACACAGAAAGGCCCTTTCGCCAACCCCCGCCTCGGGTATGGGCACTGATGACGCGCCGCCAGTGCCCACAGTGTCCCCAGCGGGAATCGAACCCAGGACCTTGACGCACTTGTTTCTACATCACTCCGGGCAGCGCACGCCCTGCTCCTCCGCCTCCTCGTTATTATGCCCCTTTTGCCATAGGGTTGTCACGTTTTATACCATACCAAAGAAGTCTTAGTGCTTTTTCTGGTTTTATCCTCGTAGCAGTTTTTGTATTGACCCATTTACAAATGTCAATCAAGCTTGTTTGTTAAATGTAGGCTATATTGTAGAATCCTATGCAGTATATAGGCTATAGTACTAATGTCTGTAGTTATGAATGACATGTCTGTAGTTATGAATGACATGTCTGTAGTTATGAATGACATGTCTGTAGTTATGAATGCCTGTAGTTATGAATGACATGTCTGTAGTTATGAATGCCTGTAGTTATGAATGACATGTCTGTAGTTATGAATGACATGTCTGTAGTTATGAATGCCTGTAGTTTATGTACATGGCCCTACTTCATCAGCAGGGATTCAGCGTTTTAGCCAAAGTGATGTAATTAAGCGTAATAACAATATAATTTGAAAATCCATCTCTCTTCAACAGATGGGAGCCAGCGGCGGGCTTTTTCCCACTGCGGTCCTTTTTCATCATTCAGTGCAAAGCGATGCAGGCCTAATTATTAAATTATAATCATTTCATACCAAAACTGTCCCGTGTGTGTGTGTGTGTTATGTCTGCTGCCCTGTGTCAGGTCAGCTGTACTGTACTGTATGTAACGATGCGTTGCCGTCCATGCACGTTGTAACTGGCTGCTCTCCCAACTGTCAAACTGCACTGGCAGTGTTTATGTCCTTTGTACAAGGTATTCCTGTACTTCTCATTATGTGGACATAAATAAACATTTCAAATGTGATTCTGATCTCTGTGACACTATACACACGCAGAAGAAGCGGGGGGGTGGGGTTGGGGGGGCTGCGCTACTAGGAGTTCTGTAGAAACGAGCAAACCACAGAACCCCTAACTGCACCAGATGAGCGAAGTTAGTTAGTTACTATATTTTACCCAGGGTAACTGGACTATAAGCTCAAGAACTTGTTTACAGCCAGGCCCTGCTCATATAGAACATTTCATGGTAGAGTGGTTCAATGCCTTGCTCAAGGGCACTTCAGCGGTGGTAATTTTAACGTGCCGGTCCGGGGATACGAACTATAGCGACCTTTTCCGATATCAAGACCTGCTCCGCAAACCGTTCGGCCACCGCTGCCCCAGAACACACTGGTGCCATGGTGGTTTCCTTGCGTGAATATAATGTTAAGCGATTTGGATACAGGTTAATGAATGCACCATTATTAATTTATTACATATTTTTTTTGGTTTAACACAAATGTATAAATGACCTGTTTTTTTTTCCAGTTTAAACACCCCCCCTGGAACAAAGCTGAAGCTCCTCGGCACGGTAGAAGTTAAGAATGGTCTTCTGCTCCTGGACGACTCCAAGATCTCCGTCCTGGGAGGAGAGGTGGACCACATGGTGGAGAAATGGGAACTGCAGAGGGTGAGGGAGCTGTTTTATTTTCATTATAATTAGTCAGTTATGCTTTTGGTGTTCGCATTATGCTTTAGCATTTGAAAAATAGCAGATCTACAAGCTCGTAGCGCGCCACCGAGTGGCGCGCTACGAGCTTGTAAAATCGAAGAACGACTGACATAGAAACATAGCTTTTTCAGAAAACTGATGTAGAAGACATTTATAGAATCTGATCTCAGGTCAGAATGGGTTTAAACAATGGAGCGTTTGGCCCATTGCGGCGGTGCTACTGAGCACATTGGATCGACCTGAAGTCGTGTATCGTGTTCTTCTCACAAAGAAGAACACGAGGACATTACAGTCATTTCACAACACGAGGACATTACAGTAATTTCACAACACAAACACGAGGTGTGACATTTGGTGAGCGAGTTTCCCTCGGCTGAAACCTGTTAAACAAACGAGGTGGTGGCGCCGTGGCGCACACTAAGCCGCTTATCTGAAATCCAGATAAATGTAGTAGACAAAGTACATGTTCTAAATGTATGAATTTATTACACTTTACATTAGGTAAAAATTTAAATTTAAAAGGCATTATATAATGTGTACTTCATCTAAAGTGTAATAGATTATGTACCGGGTACAACAACATATTATATTATTATATTGTGCATTAAAATAGCTGGCTAATTGACACCTGTAGTGTAAACTGGCAACAGCCATTCTTGTTTGTTTGAACGTTCATTCACATCATTCACCTGGAACTTTTAACGATTAAATGTGGTGTTCATGAAAATGAAGCAGCGTGTTCAGTCTGATGTGCATCTTCATTCTACAATGGTAATACACCCAATATTCAGCCTCAGAAAATATTCGGGAGAGAAAATGTCTAAAAATGCATTTTCGGCCTATTCGGTTTCGGCCTGAATGGGCAGAAAATATATCACCGACTAGTATATGCAATTAATGCATTCAAAAGAGCTGAATAAATGTTTTATGGACCCATAATAGTGATTATTATTTAAGTTAAGTTTTGCCATAATCATGTCTTTTGCAGAAATAAATCAGGTAGTTTTAAGGTACGGCCATGACAGCAACGGTAGGAAAAGAAATATGAATCATATTCAGTATTCGGTTTTCGGGCCAACTGTTTCCTATATTCGGTTTCGGGCCAAGAATTTCCCTTTCGGTGCATTGCCTAGTAATACTGTGTGATCACTGACTCCCATGCATGTTGTTGATGTTGTATGTATGTGTGTTTTCACTGTGTTTTCACTGTGCGCTCCAGAGCCTGGCCAAACTGTATGTATGTGTTTTCACTGTGTTTTCACTGTGTTTTCACTGTGCGCTCCAGAGCCTGGCCAAACACAGCAGGAGCTTCGGCATCGGTGCAGAAGGTGGACCTCCTCCCTTTGTGCCATTCGGACAGGTGAGATGGATGCTAGGGCATAGATAGATAGATCTTTATTTGTCATTGCAACGTGTACAACGAAATTAAAAGTGCCAACCAATCAGTGCATTATATCAACATACTGTACAAGCTAAAACAAAACACACATGACTTCTTGTTATTGCACAACCCCAGCAGCACTAATGCACAAACATGTCATTTCAGCTGTTATCGCACAACAAACCCTTATTGTACTTATGATGGCAGAGAAAACTAAAATGTGTCGCAGCAACAGATCATATTTTAGCAGCATTGAGTGCAACTACCGCTGTGGGATAGAAGCTGTTACTGAATTTAGGGCATAGGTCATAGGGCATAGGTCATAGGGCATAGGTCATCATTTTTACTAGTTGACTAGTTGCCTAGTTTACTAGTCGATTTAGTTGTTTAACTACCTATTATGTAAAAAAATACTAATTAATAAATATTTTATAATAATACCGCGACTAATAATATATAATACACACACATTTATGTTTTACTGACAGCCTACTGACGAATTTATGTTTGAATTAAAGTAGGCTTAAAGCAACTGTGCTATTCCTGGAATACACGTTTTTTTTTTTTCCTTTTTACTCGTGACATTTCACTGGAACAGAATACAGAGTGATAGGAATGATGGGGTTGAACAGAATACAGAGTGATAGGAATGATGGGGTTGAACAGAATACAGAGTGATAGGAATGATGGGGTTGAAGGACACAGAAAGAAAGAAGGGATGACAAGTGAAAAACGTAGTGTGGCGGATTCTAACCTATAGCGTGTCACTCATAAATAAGCTGCTTTGCACCGAAGACAGAATGTTTGGTCTGAAAAAAGAAATGTGCTCAATCCACATGATGGATGATGTGACTGTCCCTCTCCGTTACCTTTTTATATATATATATATATATATCTATATATATATATATATATATATATATATATATATATATATTATTTTTTTACTTCTTAGATGAAAGGCACAGGTACAGGCATACACAAAAAATGCACATAAAACATCATTCAAAATTCTTTACCGACTACAGTCAGTGGCTTGCCCCTTGCCTCATTTTAACCCATTTAGGCCTGACCTAAATGGGTTAATTTAATTAAAAAAAAAATATATATAATAATAATAATTTAAAGAAATTAAAATAAATAAAATAAATCTTCTAAATCCTCCAGTTTTCTGAAATAAATATTTTCAGATTTTCAAATAGCAGACCTACAAGCTCGTAGATCTATGACCTATGAGCTTGTAGATCTGCTATTTTTCAATAGCTAAATTATAACATAATGTTTAAAACACCAAAAGGGATTCCTGCCCAAAATGGGTTAAAATATCCTACCCCCAAACCCCAGCACCAACCACCGTTGACAAAAAAAAAAACAGAAAAATATAGTAATGATTATAACAATTAAATACAACATAAAACTCAATATATATATTTTTATTAACAACAAATTGTAAATAGGGGCACGGTGGCACAGTTGGTAGTGCTGTCGCCTCACAGCTAGAAGGTCCTGGGTTCGATTCCCGCTCGGGGCACTGTGGGTGCTGGCGGCGTGTTTCCTCCTCCGCGTCATCAGTGCCCATACCCGAAGGCGGGGGTTGGCGAAAGGGCCTTTCTGTGTGGAGTTTGCATGTTCTCCCCGTGTCCCCTAGGGTAGGTACCCTCACAAAAACATGCAGTAATCCTGGTCTCTAAACTGCCTCCCCCTGGCCAGCCGGGGCGCCTGATGGAGGGGAAAGGAACTGGTTGGAATAACGTGTTCCTTTCACGCGCTACGTCCAACCAGGGAAACTCCCCCCTGTCAGGTGTAAAGGAGCAACTTGGACACTCAAGCATGAAGGGAGCATGAGTTAAGTCCGTTGCTCTCCCCAGGTTGGCGGAGGGTGTGTAGAGCCCAGGATCACAGTAGATGATTGACACAGGGGTGAAAAATGGGTTACAAAATCGTGGGATAAAAAAAAAAAAAATTGTAAATAATAAATAAAAAAAAAATCCCTCCCAACCCAACCCCATCATAGGGCCTGAAAAGAAAAATAAATTAGAAAATATTTCAACAAAGACTAAAAAAAAAAAAAAAAAAGGGGATTCTACAGATATAATTATAGTTCTATATGTCATGCTCCGTTTCCTGTAGAAATGTGCGAGGAGGGATGAAGTGGACAGCAGGGAACTGGACCAGAGGAAGACCCTGCAGAGCACCAGCACGGCCAAGACCGCCGACGAGAACGACGAGTTCGAAAAGCAGCGGATAGCGGCCATTGCTGAGGTGGCCAAGACCAAAGAGGTGTGTGTATATATATATATCCCCTTTCTCTGAGTCGTTATCTCATTAAAGGCGCAGTGAAACGGAAATGGTGAACAACATGAAAATGGTGTTTCCACATGAAACACCGGTCTGAAGTTTCTGAACCAATCAGAGTGTCGCATCCCTTCAGGCGATGGGACGGTAGCTAGGGACGGTAGCTCTGCTATGCGCTACAGCGTGGTATGTGTTTGTTTACAAATCAGACGGTCGGCCAGCACAACCAGTTTACTGTTACGTGCTTATTTCTACCCTATAATGTTTTCAGAAACATATTTTAGCGTGATGATTAAGTTGAAACCGAGTAATACACTGTCTGAATGTTATCTTGAATGGAAATAAAAACGGAGTAATCTGTAATCAGAAGCAGCTGTGTTGCATGGATGCGCAGATATGGGGAATTAAACAGGTGAGCTTCATTTTTATTGGCTTTTATCGATGTGTATCTCTACACGTCATCACGCAGCACGTTTTCATTTTAATAAATAAATAATACAATCGTTTTATGGACCTTTGATATAAAAACCCACAGAAATTAGAATTTTCCCATTTTTTTGGCATCCATTGTTAGGTATGCCCATATGATGACCACGGATATGGTCTAAAAGTGTGAAAAACGTCTTTTTCATTTCACTGCGCCTTTAAAGGTATATTCAGTGATTTCACTTAATTCAAATATCACTTATTTTTTTGTTTTTTGTTGTGATAATCCTCTCTACTTTAGAGTGTGCTGACCATATAAGGAGTTCCTCCCTGTACCCCAGTTAACCCCTGGGGGTCAAAAAACCTTAGGTTTCGTTTTTGACTCTCTATCCTGATTGGACGAAAGGCTTTGGGTCCCAGCCAAAAACGAAACCTAAGGTTTTTTGTGTGAAATCACTGAATATAACTTTAACCCAAAATGTTTTTTTTTTTTATGTGGACACGCCCACCAGTTCATTAAGTATGCCTGGTGGTGGTTGGTGATCCACCTGAACTGAAGCCCCACCCACCCACAGCTGTAGTTGTATGATAAAGGGGGAGGGAGGGGTTAGGGGAGGGGCTGATAGAGTGATGTCACTATATTACTGTTTATTTCATTGGCCCCGTTTGACTGTCAAGGGTTCAGCCTCCAGAAAGAAACCCTAAATACAAAGTTAATACACCATTGCACATAAAAACGACTCCAGGGTGTCTAATGAAGTACTGTCACTTCATAGACTCATGAAAAACTGGAAAAATACAAAAAAATTGTGGCACTCCATCTTTAATAAATTACAGTTAAAGTTATTTACTGATTCCTTTTAGTGATTTGTATTCTATACTGACCCACCACCTCCCTCATTTTGCTATAATTGGTTCTGCAATTGTTATTGTTGCAACCGTTATAGAATTGGCACCTGAACAGGGACTTGAACCCTTGGACACTCAGATTAATGCTCTACCGACTGAGCTAATCAGGCCTTAATCAAATCAAAACCCGGCAGCAGCCAAACTCCTCCAGCTTGAGGACAGCTTGAAGGTGCGGAAGACTTGCTTCTCAACCACATATACAGTATGTCACACAGCAACCCATCAGGGGGCATGGGATCAGCTCGGCGTGGTCCTTGAAGTTAACCCATTCTGACCTGAGATCAGATTCTATACGAGGTTTCCACTGGACACACACTGGTCTGATTAACCCATTCTGACCTGAGATCAGATTTTTTTTTAAATCAGTCGTTCTTCGATTATTCAAAAATAGCAGACCTACAAGCTCGTAGCGCGCCACTCGGTGGCGCGCTATGAGCTTGTAGATCTGCTATTTTTCAACATCTAAAGCATAACATGATGCTAACACCAAAACGGGTTCCCGGTCAGAATGGGTTAATCTGGACTGTGCCGTTAAGACACGATGGCCTCCTTGGCCCTGAACCAGTGGGAGAGGTAGTACAGGGCAGGCCGTGCCAGCTCGTCACCGTCTCTGCCAAAATTAAGACGTTATTAACACCACAAGACCTGGATATTCCGTCCCGCCTGGACTACTGTAATTCCTCGTTTACAACATGGAGTCACTCCTCTATACACCGATTTCAATCAATCAATCAAAAGCCTCCAACTTGTGCAGAACGCGGCTGCTAGACTGTTAATCAACACACAAAGAAGGTCACACATTACTCCTGTGCTTGCCGCCTTGCACTGGACTCCAGAATTCAATTTAAAATTGTAATTAATTAATTACTTATAAATCTCTCCATGGGCTGGGCCCAATGTATTTAATTGAACTGGTGAACCCCAAGGTGAATATGAGACACCGTAGGTCTTCAGACAAAGGTCTTCTCACTATCCCCTAAAGCCGCTAAGCTGCGAACCAAAGGAGATGGAGCTTACGCATTTGTTGCTCCTACGCTGTGGAATGACTTACCACTCTGCTTGAGAAACGCTGTGTCTGTTGACATCTTTAAGAAGCTACTAAAAACTCATTTGTACCGCAAAACATTTTGGTTTGCTCCAGTGATTGTTTCAATCTTTTGTTAATTTCTATGTACCGTTCTATTTTATCTATTTCTAGGTACTGTCTTTGCTGCTCTCTTTCTTATTTCATTGCTGGTTTATCTTTGATTGCGATGTTCTTGTTTCATTCCTATTCTTTTATTGTACAGCACCTTGTAACAACTGTTTTGAAAGGCGCTTTATAAATGAAATTACCTTAACCTCTACGTGCCATGTTGGCACCGGCCTTGAGAAACCGCTGCTCGCGGACGGAAGCAGCCATGGAAGTACTTGAGTACAACCAGTAAAACGCGCAAACGCGGGAAGCGAACGCAGCTCGTACATATTTGAGTCCCCAAAGCAGCTCCATATATGGGCACAAGTTGGACCACGCCATCACACTCATGTCACCATGACTCAGCCATAACCATATAAGGAGTCCCCAAAGCAGCTCCATATATGGGCACAAAAGCGTGACACACAGACACACGGACACACAGACATGATCTGCTAGGTCTCATAGTAAGTGCTCACTGTGTTCGCAATCACTGCGTTCGCAACTATACCTTCTTTAGGAGCGTGTCACACTGACGTACCGTAGTTCTCTACATTGGCTTTGTCAATGTACTGCAGACTTTCTTTCTGTGTCATTCACCGATTTGTTCAGAACGGGCCGCACCCCTTAATGCGCTAAAAAAGAAGGGGCACACCGGGATTGCTCGCAGGAATCAAGCCCTGAGCAGAAATAAAACTAAATATATCACGCCCAAAGACAATATATCACGCCGTAAAGACAAACTTTGTTTAATCCACGTTAATCGCCGCTTGATTAGCTTAACGTTAGCTTTTTTTTCTTTTCTAGCGCCGAACGATTTTAATGTAAAAACGGCCAAAATCCTGTGTGCATGCACGCGCACAAGCCGTATCTATATGCATTATGGCTCATAATCTGCAAAAAAGAAAAAGCGATATTCGGCACTTGATTTGAGCTTAGATTGACTTTGTTATGATATAGAAAGCAATCGCGGGGCAAAACTGATCCCAGGTCAGTATAATGAAATGGCCGACTTTCACTACCGGTTCAAACTAACCAAAACATCTGGGGTCATTTGGGGGACTTTTTTTGAATACGTCTGGCATGGGCAACGGCCCCATCTTGTGGATAGCAGCAGTATGGCACTTAAACAGTTTTAATGATGTACATTCTGTAGTTATTGTCTCTGTTGGAGGATGTATCCCACTTTAGACATAAAACAACCACACTTTCCTCAGTGTATCATTTAATAATAATAATAAATTTTATTTATAACGCACTTTACATTTGAAACAAATCTCAAAGTGCTACAGATAAAAATGTAAAATAAAAATAAGAATAAAACAGTTAAAAACAGCACACAGGGCAGCTTAAAAGTCCGACTTTGCAAATGCATTACTAAAAAGGAAGGTCTTAGGCAGTTTTAATTTAACTTTTGAGTTAACGTTACTTGAACTTTTAGAATTGAAGTTAACAATGCAGATTCATTTTGTGTAAAATACCAGGTATTTTGATACTTTGATGTTCAGATAGTGATACATTGTATACATTACATAGTACCTGCTACTATTATGGAGAATAGAATCAGGAAAAGCAATTTTGCATTATTGATCTATGCCTAGTAGCCGGGGCGTTCACTTCTAGTCATCTTTACTAGTTGACTAGTTGCCAAGTTTACTAGTCGACTAGTCCACTAGTTGTTTAACTACCTATTATGTAAATAAAAAAATTGGAAATATATATTTGTACATTTAAAAACTGTGTACATTGGTGACTAACTATAATCTACCTGATCTTGAAATCGAAAAAAACCCCGAAAAAAAAACAGTGGATTTACTAGTCGACTATTAACTAGACTTACTAGTCGACTAGTGCTTAACCCATTCTGACCTGAGATCAGATTCATACGAGGTTTCCACTGGGACAACACACTGGTCTGATGAACCCATTCTGACCTGAGATCAGATTCTAAAAAATGTCAGTCGTTCTTCGATTTTTCAAAAAATAGCAGACCTACAAGCTCGTAGCGCGCCACTCGGTGGCGCGCTATGAGCTTGTAGGTCTGCTATTTTTCAATAGCTAAAGCATAACATGACGCCAACACCAAAACGGGTTCCCGTTCAGAATGGGTTAATGCCCTAATGCCTAGTCCAGATCCTAAACTACATGGTGTTGTTTTTGTCTCCTTTCTCCAGGCTCCCCGTACCTTCGGTGGTGGCGTGAACGCCGGCGGTAACTTGACCAGCGTCGGGTCCTCCTCCTACCGCGGCCGCGAGTCATTCAAGCCACGCCGACGGGAGGAGAGGGACGAGAGGCCTGAAAGCAGGTCACAAGTTGGAAACTATCGCGAGCTGGTGAGAAGATAGATACGACACTTTGGGTCTGACCTGAAAGTCAGTGGTTCCTTAACCGTGTTTAGTTGACTGAGGCACAGATCATTTCAGGAGCAAAATCTCTCCTAAATCTAGTCAGCAAAGCCTGAAGTATAGGCTAGTATATGCACTGGAGAAATGTGCATGGCATTATTTCAATAAAACAAAAAAATACAGTTAGTTAGTTAGTTAGTTTAATTTATTGTCCACGTGTGGAAATTCGTCTTTGGTCTCAACAGTACAAAACAAACGGTTACAACAACAGCAAAAACACTTAACACAATTATTTTCTCATGGTAAAAAAGTGCAGGACAACACAGTGGCAGATACATTGGAAAATAAGCAAATCTAGCGAGACATGGTATCATTTAGTGCCTTAATGGCATTTGGTATGAAAGATTTTTTTTAAATGTTAGGGTTAGCTCTTGGTACTTTGTACCGTCTACCAGAGGGAAGTAGTTCGAACTCCCTGCAGCAGTGGCGGAAACTCCGTGGGTTCAGAGGCGCGATTGAACCCCCTGGCATTTTGGCAAAGGCGCGACTGAACCCACTGCATTTTGGCAAAATATATCTATATGCACTGCAGTAAATTATGCACCCACTGACTGTCCACTGAAATTCCCCCTCCCCAGTGGTCATGTTGTCATGCACGTAGTCACACATACCTTTACGAGGGGTTACATTACAAGATAGGTGTTGGGCCGCCGCGCATGCCGCATTCAAATGCTAATAAGGTGGCTTTTGTTCGAAAAAACAAAACTCGTTTTTTGGGGGGGGCTGCTTGAACCCCCTGCCGTTATAAGAACTTTCCGCCTCTGCCCTGCAGAGTGGATGAGAGGAGGTCGTTTGCTATCTTGATAGCTTTTTTACGAAGTACCTCCTTGTAGATATAGCCTAATTGTTGCTGTCTCTTCCCAATTATTTTTGAGGCTAGGTTTACTATTCGCTTCAGTTGCTTCTTCCTTTTACATTTAGATTGCCAAACCACATTGCCATGTTAAAAGTCAAGATTCCCTCTATCAGGTTTTTATAGACTGTTTCCATAATATGCTTGCTCACTCTAAAGGAGTTGAGCTTGCGTAGTAGGTGGAGGCGTTGGTTACAAGTTTAAAAAAATCTGGTCAGTATTTTCACTGAAATTGAGTTTGCTGTCAATATATGTGCCTAAGTATTTAAAAGTGTCTACTACCTCCACTATTTGTCCACCAATTGTAATGGACTGCACAGGTTCCTTTTCATGAATGACAAGTTCTTTTGTTTTTGTCACATTGATCCCTAAGGAGCTTTTATCGCACCAGTTCTGCAGAGATAACGCATGTGCTCTGTATGCTTCCTCCCCCACTGTGTCCCCCTTCTTCAGTAACAACCAGGCAACCAGGGCCATATCATCCGCATATTTGAACAAATGAAACATATCCTGGTCTAACTGGAATTCATTTGTATATAAGGAGAAAAGTAAGGGGGATAAGATAGTCCCCTGTGGAGCGCCGGTGTTAAGCACAGTGATGTCGGACAGAGTATCATTAACACGGACCTGTTGAGGACGGTCAGAGAGGAAGTCTCTGACCAGATGGATAATACCTCCATTTACCCCAATGAGTCTCTGCAGAAGGGTATGTATAGACAGGGAAATGTTAGAGGGAGAAGCCGTATCCAACTCAATCAATTTTATTGATTGAGTTATTCAAGTTTTAACTTGGTGTCCCTATTTCAGACATAAGTGGACATTTTGAAAGGTTATTTTATTTATAAGCGATCCGTTGCTACAAATACAGCTGTGCCTTAAAGTGTATACGTTTTACTGTACTTGCCCATTGGTGTATCTCAGGCAAGAGAGGTTTAAAAACCACGGCTTCAATGTATTTGGAAAGAGGAAAAAGAAATGATAGAAGTTTCCATCAGCAGTCATGAATTATTATATACGGTACTACTGAAGCTTGAATTTATCCTTACCGAATACAAGATTTAAAAGATACTAAGGCAATTTTAAATGTTCCCTTTTCTTTTTCTCCCTCCTCTTCCCTTTGTGCCTGTTGGATAGGGTCAGTCTAACAGTCACAATCTAAATGTTAATCAGTCACATGTCTCGCCCCTGGATCCAGCTCCCCGAGTCTTTCATAATTGCTTATTATCCATACTCATTAAAAAATATGTCACGATTGAGTAGTCTTGCCAAGCTTCTCGGTGAGCGTGGTTGGTGGCACACACGTTTTCAACTTAAAGAATTCATGCACTAAACTGGGTGAGCTTGTAGATTTTGAAAACGAGATTAATGTTGCCGTTCCATCGCATGGTACTAGCAAAAAGTATTACCTGGTACTTTTTTGTTAATCACTTCCATCGAGATTCCAAGCGAGCTGAAGCGATACCAGGAGGGGACATGAAAACACTGAAGTGTTTCACCGCAATCCAACCATTAGATTTTGAGTTACCTTGTAACTCAAAATCCAATGATCCATGGGTCGGCGGTTCGAATCCCGGGCTCCTGCTGTCTACATGTCGAAGTGTCCTTGGGCAAGACACTGAACCCCAAAATACCCAATCTACACGTTCATAATATTTTTGAAAAACATTGAAACTTTTCACCTACTATATTGACATGACTAGTTCTGTCTGTGAGGATTATAAATATCCAATATATACACCGTAATCTATTAAATTGGCACAAAAAAATATTGCTCAGTGGTTTGGCTATTGCCACCGAGCCAGAGGAAGCTGTGGCAGTGTGTGGGGGGCATACAAAGGTATCGGTCATTTGTCAAAACTATCCACATATCGTAGTGTTGCACCACATTTGATTACCTATCAAATTATGTCCTGTCACCCACTGCAATGACGACTGACAGAATCTGATTAATGAATGAACTGAAGCGATGGACACATATATATATATATATATATATATATATATATATATATATATATATAATAATGTTAGTTCAGACTTTATATTATCACATCAAGGCATTAAATGCCAGGCCCACGTTTTTGTCAAGCCAAGCCCCCAAAGGCGTCTTTTTTTCTCCTAGTTTAACCAATGAAAACTTGACTAAATAACTACATTGAACCCGTTGGAACACAGAGCCCTTTCCGTTTCCTGAAGACGGTTACAAGGTTTTGCCTGACAGTGACGATGTATTCTTCTTCTTTTCAATTTAAACTGTTCCTCCACTCCTCCCTCGTAACTTTTCCAGTATGTAATAATATCTCAAATCTGGGCACACAGGTGGACGAGCGGGCTCTGAGAGACATCATGGAGATGGGCTTCAACAGAGAGGCTGGGCGCCAGGCCCTGATGGAGAACAACAACAACCTGGAAGTGGCTCTCAACAGCCTGCTGACCGGAGCCACTGGCAACCGACCCTCTCCCACGCCACCCATAGAGCCTAGCAGGCCCCCATCTAGAGGTGCACACACACACACACACACACACACACACACACACACACACACACACACACACACACACACACAGTACAGTGCAGCACTACTCGATTCAGACTGATTATTTTATTGTGTTTTTCCAGGAAGAGGTCGGGGGAGAGGACGGTCCCGGATGGGAGAGGATGAGGAGGAGGGAGGAAGGGAGGGAGGCAGGCCCTCTGGACCCAGCACTCTCTTTGACTTCCTGGAATCCAAAATAGGAGCGTTCTCCGTGGATGGTGGGTGACATGCTTTTAACCCATTCTGACCTGAGATCAGATTCATACGAGGTTTCCACTAGGACACACACTGGTCTGATTAACCCCATTCTGACCTGAGATCAGATTCTAAAAATGTCAGTCGTTCTTCGTTTTTTCAAAAATAGCAGACCTACAAGCTCGTAGCGCGCCACTCGGTGGCGCGCTATGAGCTTGTAGATCTGCTATTTTTCAATAGCTAAAGCATAACATGATGCTAACACCAAAACGGGTTCCCGGTCAGAATGGGTTAAATTATCTCTAATAAATAAATGATCTGCCAAATAGATATGCGACTACATTTGACTGAGGGACTGCCATTGGATTTTTTCGGAATTTTAGTTTATTCATGTCATATGAAAGCAGAGAATCATAGCTTCAAATTGACATATTGGTTGTTCAGTTTGACCCACCAGTTTTGGAGATATGGCTTATAGAGTAATTAATGTCTTGCAGAGAAACAGCGAGTTGAGAAAACAGGCTTGAAAGGTTCACTTCTGTGGTCTCTAACATTACACCTAGCTACATGTTTAAGCATTTATTTCATATTTATATGTCTTCTGTGGTCTCTAACATTACACCTATAGCTACATGTTTAAGCATTTATTTCATATTTGCATGTCTTCTGTGGTCTCTAACATTACACCTAGCTACATGTTTAAGCATTTATTTCATATTTACATGTCTTCTGTGGTCTCTAACATTACACCTAGCTACATGTTTAAGCATTTATTTCATATTTACATATCTTCTGTGGTCTCTAACATTACACCTAGCTACATGTTTAAGCATTTATTTCATATTTACATGTCTTCTGTGGTCTCTAACATTACACCTAGCTACATGTTTACATGCATTTATTTCATATTTACAGATTTCAGCTCCGACACTTATTTCAGACATGCTCTAGTATGTGAAGAGTCTGCCTGTGCTTTTATCTCATTTTGGAAGAAAAATTACGTTTTTTCTCCTCTGGTGAAAAGCTGTAATTCGTTCTCTCAGTCAAATCTGGTCACATATGACGGGGGAATGAACTAGAGAGTCCCGAACGGGGATCATAGAATCAGAGCCCACGGGTCGATGCTAGGGAGGTGGAGGGATTTGCAAACCTTGATAGGGCAGCACGGCAGGGCAGCGATGGCAACGCAAAGCGAGCAGCAGAACAGAACAGAACAGAACAGAACAGAACAGCACAGCGAGATTGCAGAGCAGCCAAGGACTGATCAGGTAAGCAGGAAGGTTTAAATGAGAATTCCATGCTAGAAGGCTTTCTTACCTTTCTTTTTAGTTGTTACGTCCCCACCAAAGAGGTCCAGGTGTTATTTTGTGCAAAAGCTCCTTATTGGCTATTTCCCCTACCATAAGCCCTAAATGAATTGAATGGGGGCTATGGGGTGTTGTGCTAATTCGCTTATTTCCATCGAAATAAGTAGTAAAGTGTGCCGCTTGGGATATTATTTACATTATGAAGAGAGGATATATACAAAAAAATATAAATTTTCAGCGATGGAAATAAGCAAATTAGCACAACACCCCATAGCCCCATTCAATTCAATGCAATTAATTTAGGACTTATGGTAGGGGAAATAGCCAATAAGGAGCTTTTGCACAAAAGAACACCTGGACCTCTTTGGTGGGGACGTAACAACTACAAAGAAAGGTAAGAAAGCCTTTTAGTATGGAATTCTCCTTTAACCCTTTAAGTGCCGGAAGTGCATCAAAATAGAAGCTCCGGAGTGCTTTTACTCTGAAAGCCATGAACCGGAAACACTTTCTTAAAAAAGTTGACTTGACAAAGTGACCTCACAATCTCCGATCATCTTAATATATTTATATACGCTCCAAAAAGCGTTCATATTTTGCGGGAGATACGGATGAGGAGCAGAAATGAAGCGCCAGCATATCGATCCATTCATCACCACGGAGAGCGCCCTGGATGAGGAGATACGAGTCATTCTTTCCGCCGCGCTAACATGGGAGTCAATGACAAGCTAATAGTTTCACAGAGCGTTAGCATACGGCAAGCGAAAAGCGAAATGCCAAAAAAAAAAAAAAAGAATAATTCTGAATATTATTATCTCGCCCCGCGTCGTTTGGACGTCGCTAGGACGTCCACAGACGTCGAAGGGACCTCTCGGTTCCAATCCTTATGACGTTTCCAGACGATTTATGTACTAAATGTGTTAAATGGCCCAACCCGGTCAGATGAAGAGTTACCCTGCTGGGTAAACATAGTACCTTTCCTTTCATGAAGAGTCCATGTGACTCAGTGACCGTCACCTCTGTAGGAGACGTAGGCGCTGCTTTGAGTTGTCATGGCCTCAACTGTACTGTAGCTCTGTAGGCTTCACATCATTTGAATGAGGAAAGGGTAGTAATATTGGATAATATGGTATTGACTTATTCTTCTATTAACCCATTCTGAACGGGAACCCGTTTTGGTGTTGGCATCATGTTATGCTTTAGCTATTGAAAAATAGCAGATCTACAAGCTCATAGCGCGCCACCGAGTGGCGCGCTACGAGCTTGTAGGTCTGCTATTTTTGAAAAATCGAAGAACGACTGACATTTTTTTAATCTGATCTCAGGTCAGAATGGGTTAATCAGACCAGTGTGTGTCCAGTGGAAACCCCGTATGAATCTGATCTCAGGTCAGAATGGGTTAAGTCTTAATGTGAATGGTCTCCTCTGTTCTAAAATATAAGTCTTGATTCTACGCATGCCATGCATGCACACACACACACACACACACACACACACACACACACACACACACACACACACACACACACACACACACACACACACACACACACACACACGTCACACACACACACACACACACACACACACAGGTGCCATTACCTAGTTACGCATCTTAATTGAAACCAGTGATGAGCCACAACGTTCACAAAGTTAAAAGAGCAAATGATGTTACAGTATAGTATAGTAACCAAGTGGGCGATATAAAATGGTAATGTCCTTAACCCATTCTGACCTGAGATCAGATTCATACGAGGTTTCCACTGGACACACACTGGTCTGATTATAACCCATTCTGACCTGAGATCAGATTCTAAAAATGTCAGTCGCTCTTCGATTTTTTCAAAAATAGCAGACCTACAAGCTCGTAGCGCGCCACTCGGTGGCGCGATACGAGCTTGTAGGTCTGCTGTTTTTCAAAAGCTAAAGCATAACATGATGCTGACACCAAAATGGGTTCCCGTTCAGAATGGGTTAACTACGGTATGATGATAACTGATGAGTGTCACCATAATGCCCTCTTTGCCCAGACAGGTGGCAGTCTGTGCCGAGGGCATTTATACCTTTTCATATTCAGACATGTCACTATAAATCACCAGCACTGGTTTGGCTACAGCTTCTGGATAATGAATGGGAGTGGGGCCCATTTTGGACGGGAACCCATTTTGGTGTTTGGTGAAGCATTGTGTTATACTTTAGCTAATGGAAAAATAGCAGATCTACAAGCTCATATGAACTTGTAGATCTGCTACTTTTGAAAAATGGTGAAAATGTGGTGCAGATCTTTGAATATATTCTTTCAGAGCGACTTTTTTTTTTAACTCAAAATCTTTGCTTCTGGGGGGTCCCTGGAACAACATATTTGCAGATGGGGGGGTCGGTGGCAAATTACATATCATTTTTGGGGTTCTTGAAATATTGAGCACCACTGATACAGAAACTTTCAGAAAACTGTCATTTTTTTAAATTTCGACGTCAGGCCTAAATGGGTTAAAGTGGGCACACAAAGAATGCAACCTGCAAGAAAGAATGCAACATAATGTATTGGTCTAATAAAGAAACAACGTTCTGTATCGCCCCTATAAATGTAACCTTCCGTTACCCTCTTGTATAACATTCTAGTCTCACATGTACACATTCTCCCTCTTCTGTGGTCGTTTCTTAGAGCCAAAGAGTCAGCAGCCTCAGAGATACCAGGACGGCAGGATGGGTTTCTCCTCCAACTCCAATGACTTCTCATCACACAACAAGTTCTCTTTCCAAAACGACAACAGACAGCAGCAACGGAACGACAGACCGCCCCGCTTCCACCGGGACACGGACTTTCCCAAGCCGGGCCAGGAGCCCAGTAGTTCCGGCTCCTCTTCAGGCCCGGCTCAGCACTGGAAGGGCCAAGAGAGGGAGAGGGAGAGGGGGTCCCGTGGTGGTGGCGGTGGGGGGCACGACGGATGGCAGAGTGACAAGCGGGAGGCACAGCCGGACGAGCACTCTGGCGCTCCTCCGTCCTTCTCTGTGTTCTCACGTTCAAAAGAACCGCGACCGCCGCAGATGGAACCTGCTGGACCGTTCCACCAGCGCTCACGGAACGGAGACGGCGGTGGCGGTGGTGGTGGTGGTGGGGGTGGGGGTACGGGTACGGTCGGCGGCTTTCACCCTGCCACAAAAGACAGCTCGTTGTTTGAACAGCCACACCGGAGAGGGCCCAGAGAGGAGAGGGCACCCACGTCTAAAGCACCTGACGCGGATGGAAGAGGAGGGGGCTACAGGCGGACGGAGAGCAGGAATGAGGACACCAACGCACCAGATGGAAGAGGAGGGGGCTACAGGCGAGGAGCAGAGAGCAGAAATGAGGACCCCAACGCACCAGATGGAAGAGGAGGCTCCCGGCGAGCAGAGAGCAGAAATGAGGACACCAACGCACCAGATGGAAGAGGAGGCTCTAGGCGAGCAGAGAGCAGAAATGAGGACACCAACGCACCAGATGGAAGAGGAGGCTCCCGGCGAGCAGAGAGCAGAAATGAGGACCCCACCACCAACGCACCAGATGGAAGAGGAGGCTCCCGGCGAGCAGAGAGCAGAAATGAGGACACCAACGCACCAGATGGAAGAGGAGGCTCCCGGCGAGCAGAGAGCAGAAATGAGGACCACAACAACAACAGGAGGAGGGGCAGGAATGACCGGCCCTTCTCAGGGCACCTTGACCACCAAAGGGTTAGCAGCCTAACTCCTAACCTGGGCCTGTTGAACTGTACCTCGTGGCCCGCCTCGGCCCAGGCAGGGGGAGGAGGAGGGTCCAAAGACATCCAGGCAGGGGGGGGAGGGTCCAAAGACATCCAGGCAGGGGGGGGAGGGTCCAAAGACATCCAGGCAGGAGGGGGAGGGTCCAAAGACATCCAGGCAGGGGGAGGAGGAGGGTCCAAAGACATCCAGGCAGGAGGGGGAGGGTCCAAAGACATCCAGGCAGGGGGTGACGCTCCTCACCTCCAGAATGGACACTTGGAGCACAAAAGGACTGGGCCCATTAAGCTAATGAACTCATCCGGTCCTACTCCTCCTCCCCACAAGGAGAACTCATCTGGTCCTCCCCCCCACAAGGAGAACTCGTCTGGTCCTCCCCACCACAAGGAGAACTCGTCTGGTCCTCCCCACCACAAGGAGAACTCGTCTGGTCCTCCCCACCACAAGGAGAACTCGTCCGGTCCTCCCCACCACAAGGAGAACTCGTCTGCTCCTCCTCCCCACCACAAGGAGAACTCATCCGGTCCTCCCCCCCACAAGGATAACTCGTCTGGTCCTCCCCACCACAAGGAGGAGCTCTACAAGAAGAACAACACCTCTCAGAACGCTGGACCTAAAAAGAGGCAAGGAGGGCAACAAGGCAGAGGTCAAGCCGGTCCAAAGGGTTCGGAGGTCAGGGGTCAAACGATGGAGCAGTTTTGGAAACCTGGAGACCACTGTTTGGCACTTTACTGGGAGGATAGCAAGGTAGAGTAAAGAGTTGGCTGTCTACAGATTGCATTGCTGTTTTGCATTTTTTTTTCCCTCTCCCATATCATTTTAGTCAACTTTGTGAATAGAGCGCAGCAGTCCCGCCCCCTTTCAGAAAAGCGAGTGGCCCAGGAAATGAAACTCCAATGCATTTTTCCATCGGCACTTCGAATATAATTTATTTAAAGACTGTTACGCCGCGGACAAAGCCAATTCGGATCATGACAAATCATGACAATGAACACAATGTTTTGGGACGATCAAATAATTTATAAGACGAAAAACAAAACAAATAGTGTTGTCTCCTGACTTTCTTTTCTTTCTAATGATTTGATCGTCCCAAAACATTGTGTTCATTGTCATGATTTGTCATGATCCGAGTTGGCTTTGTCCGCGGCGTAACCGTCTTTAAATAAATTATATTCGAAGTGCCGATGGAAAAATGCAATGGGGTTTCATTTCCTGGGCCACTCGCTTTTCTGAAAGGGGGCGGGACTGCTGCGCTCTATAGAGAGTATGCGTGTGACATCATCGTACCTGGAAGTTATGCGGGAACGCCCACTGAGTGGCAAAAAAGTACTTTCTGGCCTCGACAGCCCCGTTCATCCAAACAGAAAAGTCCTGTCTGATTGCATTAAACGATGTTAAACTCACCAACATTGCAGCTGAACGAAAAAGCGAAAAGTTTTTGTTTCATGAAAATCCACCATAGAAACGTTATGAGCTACGTCTTTCTGTCAAGAAATGCCCTGCATTTGATTATTTTTCGAAGTGTCAGAGTTTGGAAGTGCTTGTTTTCAATAACACAACATTTTGCTGCCTCCTGCATCATGTGACATTTAGAAACAGGTGGTACGGCAGGACGGTTGAGTGATTTCCAACGAGCGCTTCCAAACTCCAACACTCCAACATGCTGCTCAATGTTTTGCCACTCAGTCTAGATGAGGGGGGGGGGGGGGGGGGCGTGTCCTGATGGGAAAAGCGTGCATGTGCATCCTCTCTATACATACAAGGTGATGCCTGGAACTGTTCAGTCTAATTCATGTCAGAGAATCTGATTCAAGAAAACAATAGCCTGTGATATGATCATATGACTGCTAAGATGTATTATGATGGGATTTGTTTCCCACGGTCGATGTTGGATATTAATTACATGTGGACCGTGTTGCCTGTCCTCAGACACTAATAGACAGATGCTAGGTTTGATGTGTCAGACCTTCTATCGTAGATCTGTAGCACAACAAGCTATTTTCACAAAATGCCTGAATTGTAATAGTAGTGTTCACTCAGTGGTTCTGAAGGGGTCGTTGTAGCATGTTTTAATTCAATTTGAATTAGTGATGCAGCGAATATTCGGCCGCAGAAGATATTCGGCAGGAAATGGCAAAAAAAAATGCATTTTCAGCCTATTCGGTTTTTCGGCCCAAATAGGCAGAAAATATATCAATATATGCAATTTATTCAGCAAAAGAGCTGAATAAATGGTCTATGGACCCATAATAGTGATTATTATTTAAGTTAAGTTTTGCCATAACCATTTATTTTGCCATAAATCAGGGTAAAAAAATATAATATTAATCATATTCGTTTTTTCGGGCCAAGAATTTCCCTTTCAGTGCATCCCTATTTTGAATTAAGTAGTGGTATGATTGTGATTGAGGACTGATGATGTTTCGATGTTGTCTCTCTCTCTCTCTCTCTCTCTCTGTGTCCAAAGTTCTACCGGGCCAGAATAGACGCTGTGCATCCATCAGGCTCGACGGCCGTGGTCGTCTTCAGCGAGTACGGAAACTGTGAGGAGGTCCTTCTGCACAACATCAAACCTGTGGATGCTGACGGCTGGGTGAGCAATGACTGAAGACTGGAAACTCCTTGTGCATGTCGGAACCTCTTCAATAAACATTCTATAAGAAGCATTTTATATACACTCTTAATTGGCTTCAGCAAAGTGGCCTGCCGACAAATCAATGTCCTGTTTGCACAATACCCCAACCTGTAAAGAAAGAAATGAAGGTACCATGTTTACCCAGGGTAACTGGACTAAGCTCAAGAACTTGTTTACAGCCACACCCTGCTCATAGAACATTTCATGGTAGGGGTTCAATGCCTTGCTCAAGGGCACTTCATCAGCGGTGGTAGTTTTAACGTGCCGGTCCGGGGATACGAACTATAGCGACCTTTCCGATATCAAGACCGCTCCGCAAACCGTTGGGCCACCGCTGCCCCTGTGGTGGCCGACGGCCGGATAGAGAGAGAGATTATGTTGTCGATGTCGGGCAGAAACCTTGTACTGTAATGTCCAAAACTTCCGTTGTGCTAAAATAACATTCTAAATCTTTACGAAAAACAGACTTCTAGAAAGGCATCGTTTTCAAGATGGCGTCCAACGATGGCTGCCAGGAGCTTACAATGCCTATGGTTTAACCCATTTTGGCCGGGAACCCATTTTGGTGTTTGGCATCATGTCGTGCTTTAACTATTGAAAAATAGCAGATCTACAAGCTCATAGCGCGCCACCGAGTGGCGCGCTACGAGCTTGTAGGTCTGCTATTTTTTGAAAATCGACTGACATTTTTAGAATCTGATCTCGGGTCAGAATGGGTTGATCAGACCAGTGTGTGCCCAGTGGAAACCTCGTATGAATCTGATCTCAGGTCAGAATGGGTTAAATGGTGATTTCTTACAAGTCCACCCCCTGCTTGGTTTCTTCCTGACAGCAACAATATCAATCTTATGTTACACAAACACACACACAATTAAACGTCTCCTTTGACTAGTCCATCACAATTGATTTTGTGATTAAAAAAAAAGAATATTTCCCAAATGCCCAAAGATTTAATGGGATTCCTTGTTGTCCGCAGTTAGACTTAACCCATTCTGACCGGGAACCCATTTTGGTGATAGCATCATGTTATGCTTTAGCTATTGAAAAATAGCAGATCTACAAGCTCATAGCGCGCCACCGAGTGGCGCGCTACGAGCTTGTAGGTCTGCTATTTTTGAAAAATCGAAGAACGACCGACACTTTTAGAATCTGATCTCAGGTCAGAATGGGTTAATCAGACCAGTGTGTGTCCCGTGGAAACCTCGTATGAATCTGATCTCAGGTCAGAATGGGTTAAGATGTCATTATGGTCCCCCAAAAGGAGAAAGTCCTTTCCACAACACTGTGTGCAGTACCACACCACACCACACAACATAACATACTGTACAGACAGACAGACAGCAGTACACACCGGTCTGTTCAGAGAGGCCTATCTCTTTGTTTTATGTCTTATGAAAACCCTATGTTTCTATGCCAGTGGTTCTCAAACTATTCCATGTCAAGAACCCCTAGAATTATATGTATTTGGCTGCCGACCCCCTCCCCCCCCCCATCTGAAAATATGTTGTTCCAGGAACAATATTTATTATATATAAAAAAACGTTCGCTGTTCAAAGATTTGCACCACATTTTCAAGACTTTTCAAAAATAGCAGACCTACAAGCTACAAAAAAGAAATGGCAGACCTACAAGCTACGAGCTTGTAGATCTGCTATTTTTCAATAGCTAAAGCATAACGTAATGCTTTGAAACACCAAGAATGGGTTAAGGTGGCTATGGCACCGGAGAGCGGCTGTTTTTCCCTAAATGGAGTCCTTGTTGTGCTCTAGTGTTCTGGTCGGTAGGATTAAGTGGTGATTGAGTGGATGTGTGTGACGTCCTGAGGTTGCATTGCACGAATGGCCTTCTTGTTTAGTTCAGTTCAGTTTAGTCTGTTTAGATGATGGATTGATGAGTTAGGTCAAGAAGAAGTAGTGAAAGTATGTTGTTGCTACTGTAGCTCTACCTGGCGTGATATTTGTCCAAATGTTCTTCATCTTTTATCTGTTGCTTTTGAGTTCCATGATGGGGGGGAAAAAAAGGAAGTACTGATTACTAGAACACAGCGCCCCCTTTGGGCCGCGGCAGACTGGGGACCCATGCATACTTGGGTCCCATGCATACTGGGGGCCCATGCATACTTGGGGGCCCATGCATACATGGGGGCCCATGCATACTTGGGGCCCATGCAGACTTGGGGCCCATGCATAAATGGGGGCCCATGCAGACTTGGGGCCCATGCATACATGGGGGCCCATGCATACTGGGGGCCCATGCAGACTTGGGGCCCATGCATAAATGGGGGCCCATGCAGACTTGGGGCCCATGCATACATGGGGGCCCATGCATACTGGGGGCCCATGCAGACTTGGGGCCCATGCATAAATGGGGGCCCATGCATACATGGGGGCCCATGCATACTTGGGGCCCATGCATACATGGGGGCCCATGCATACTGGGGGCCCATGCATACATGGGGGCCCATGCAGACTGGGGGCCCATGCAGACTGGGGGCCCATGCAGACTGGGGGCCCATGCAGACTTGGGGGCCCATGCAGACTGGGGGCCCATGCATACTTGGGGCCCATGCAGACTGGGGGCCCATGCATACATGGGGGCCCATGCATACTTGGGGCCCATGCAGACTTGGGGCCCATGCAGACTTGGGGCCCATGCATACTTGGGGCCCATGCATACATGGGGGCCCATGCAGACTTGGGGCCCATGCAGACTTGGGTCCCATGCATACTTGGGGCCCATGCATACATGGGGGCCCATGCAGACTTGGGGCCCATGCAGACTTGGGTCCCATGCATACTTGGGGCCCATGCATACATGGGGGCCCATGCAGACTTGGGGCCCATGCAGACTTGGGTCCCATGCATACTTGGGGCCCATGCATACATGGGGGCCCATGCAGACTTGGGCCCATGCAGACTTGGGTCCCATGCAGACTTGGGGCCCATGCATACATGGGGGCCCATGCAGACTTGGGGCCCATGCATACTTGGGTCCCATGCAGACTTGGGGCCCATGCAGACTTGGGTCCCATGCATACTTGGGGCCCATGCATACTTGGGGCCCATGCATACATGGGGGCCCATGCGGACTTGGGGGCCCATGCGGACTTGGGGCCCAAAGTATTTATTTAAAGACTGTTATTTTAATTATTTTATTTAAAGCCAACTTGAGTTGTGACAAATCATGACAACAAACACAATATTTTGGACCAAACAAATAATTACAAAGAAGAAAAACGACAAAAAGTGTTGTAACCTGCCGTTTTTTTCCTACTTTCTAATTCTTTGTTTGTCCCAAAACATTGTGTTTATTGTCATGATTTGTCACGACAAGAGTTGGCTTTTTGTCCGCGGCGTAAACACAAGGTCCACTGAGCTGGTACACGTGTACTAGCTTTATCTGCACAAACGTGACGCTCTGCCAATCCGTGAAGCCGACTGTTTGGTTTGGCCAATCAGGGAAATTGGTGCTTATACACAATCTCCCAAACACTTCAAACCCGCGGGCCGACAGATAACAGATATTTGTTTATATTTGTGGGTTTTTTCGATTCTTGGAATCCGCTGGAAGTGTCATTCGGCAGCGCGCATAATATGAGACGTATGAGAGACATGCCAGGTTTGAGACTGCTTGGTTTGTACGCTTTCCAAGTTACACCCGGGACAGTGTGACAGACAGACGGTTACACATATTCTGTAAATTATTGTATAATAGATATTCAATAGAATAGAAACGGGTACCAAATTTTAAAAAACCAACCATTATATTAAAATAATAATAATGACATTAGTAATCCAGGTATACTTTTGGAAAAGTTAAATGGCTGGTTATATATTGCTCTTGACGGAACAGAAATGCACAAACAAAAATGTATATGTCACCATTATTATTCGTGTGGGGGGATTTAAAAAATATATATTAGCCAGAAAGAGCGAGTGCATTCTTATGACACTCCACTGCCGCTTCCGTTCCACAGTGCAGGCTCCCGACATGCGCTTCCGGTTAAAAATCAACGTGTCTTCCCTGTGAGGTCGGGGTTTTGGGGTATGGCGTCAGCGTCGCTAGGTTAACCCATTCTGAACGGGAACCCATTTTGGCGCTGGCGTCATGTTATGCTTTAGCTATTGAAAAATAGCAGATCTACAAGCTCATAGCGCGCCACCGAGTGGCGCGCTACGAGCTTGTAGGTCTGCCATTTTTGAAAAATCGAAGAGCGACTGACATTTTTAGAATCTGATCTCAGGTCAGAATGGGTTAATCAGACCAGTGTGTGTCCAGTGGAAACCTCGTATGAATCTGATCTCAGGTCAGAATGGGTTAAACTTACCTGTAGCTCCCCGACATGCGCTGCCGGTAAAAAATCGTGTCTTCCCTGTGAGGTTTGGGGTATATATAAAGGTGTCGGACTCATGCCGGCGATAAACACTGCTGTGGGACGTGTTGGCGGCGATTCGCGGGGACTCCGTCCGCGGCATCAGCTCGCTGCCAGAAAATGCATGGGCTCTCCCTCGTATTGCATCGGAGCAGAATGCACTTTGTTGGCCTGTCGTGTAAAAAGCGTGATCTTTGTTGGCCTGTCGTGTAAAAAGCGTGATCTTTGTTGGCCTGTCGTGTAAAAAGCGTGATCTTTGTTGGCCTGTCGTGTAAAAAGCCTGATCTTTGTTGGCCTGTCGTGTAAAAAGCGTGATCTTTGTTGGCCTGTCGTGTAAAAAGCCTGATCTTTGTTGGCCTGTCGTGTAAAAAGCGTGATCTTTGTTGGCCTGTCGTGTAAAAAGCGTGATCTTTGTCGGCCTGTCGTGTAAAAAGCGTGATCTTTGTTGGCCTGTCGTGTAAAAAGCCTGATCTTTGTTGGCCTGTCGTGTAAAAAGCGTGATCTTTGTTGGCCTGTCGTGTAAAAAGCGTGATCTTTGTTGGCCTGTCGTGTAAAAAGCGTGATCTTTGTTGGCCTGTCGTGTAAAAAGCGTGATCTTTGTTGGCCTGTCGTGTAAAAAGCGTGATCTTTGTTGGCCTGTCGTGTAAAAAGCCTGATCTTTGTTGGCCTGTCGTGTAAAAAGCCTGATCTTTGTTGGCCTGTCGTGTAAAAAGCGTGATCTTTGTTGGCCTGTCGTGTAAAAAGCCTGATCTTTGTTGGCCTGTCGTGTAAAAAGCGTGATCTTTGTTGGCCTGTCGTGTAAAAAGCCTGATCTTTGTTGGCCTGTCGTGTAAAAAGCGTGATCTTTGTTGGCCTGTCGTGTAAAAAGCGTGATCTTTGTTGGCCTGTCGTGTAAAAAGCGTGATCTTTGTTGGCCTGTCGTGTAAAAAGCCTGATCTTTGTTGGCCTGTCGTGTAAAAAGCGTGATCTTTGTTGGCCTGTCGTGTAAAAAGCGTGATCTTTGTTGGCCTGTCGTGTAAAAAGCGTGATCTTTGTTGGCCTGTCGTGTAAAAAGCGTGATCTTTGTTGGCCTGTCGTGTAAAAAGCCTGATCTTTGTTGGCCTGTCGTGTAAAAAGCCTGATCTTTGTTGGCCTGTCGTGTAAAAAGCCTGATCTTTGTTGGCCTGTCGTGTAAAAAGCGTGATCTTTGTTGGCCTGTCGTGTAAAAAGCCTGATCTTTGTTGGCCTGTCGTGTAAAAAGCCTGATCTTTGTTGGCCTGTCGTGTAAAAAGCGTGATCTTTGTTGGCCTGTCGTGTAAAAAGCGTGATCTTTGTTGGCCTGTCGTGTAAAAAGCGTGATCTTTGTTGGCCTGTCGTGTAAAAAGCGTGATCTTTGTTGGCCTGTCGTGTAAAAAGCGTGATCTTTGTTGGCCTGTCGTGTAAAAAGCGTGATCTTTGTTGGCCTGTCGTGTAAAAAGCGTGATCTTTGTTGGCCTGTCGTGTAAAAAGCCTGATCTTTGTTGGCCTGTCGTGTAAAAAGCCTGATCTTTGTTGGCCTGTCGTGTAAAAAGCCTGATCTTTGTTGGCCTGTCGTGTAAAAAGCGTGATCTTTGTTGGCCTGTCGTGTAAAAAGCCTGATCTTTGTTGGCCTGTCGTGTAAAAAGCCTGATCTTTGTTGGCCTGTCGTGTAAAAAGCGTGATCTTTGTTGGCCTGTCGTGTAAAAAGCCTGATCTTTGTTGGCCTGTCGTGTAAAAAGCGTGATCTTTGTTGGCCTGTCGTGTAAAAAGCCTGATCTTTGTTGGCCTGTCGTGTAAAAAGCGTGATCTTTGTTGGCCTGTCGTGTAAAAAGCGTGATCTTTGTTGGCCTGTCGTGTAAAAAGCGTGATCTTTGTTGGCCTGTCGTGTAAAAAGCGTGATCTTTGTTGGCCTGTCGTGTAAAAAGCGTGATCTTTGTTGGCCTGTCGTGTAAAAAGCCTGATCTTTGTTGGCCTGTCGTGTAAAAAGCGTGATCTTTGTTGGCCTGTCGTGTAAAAAGCGTGATCTTTGTTGGCCTGTCGTGTAAAAAGCCTGATCTTTGTTGGCCTGTCGTGTAAAAAGCGTGATCTTTGTTGGCCTGTCGTGTAAAAAGCCTGATCTTTGTTGGCCTGTCGTGTAAAAAGCCTGATCTTTGTTGGCCTGTCGTGTAAAAAGCGTGATCTTTGTTGGCCTGTCGTGTAAAAAGCGTGATCTTTGTTGGCCTGTCGTGTAAAAAGCCTGATCTTTGTTGGCCTGTCGTGTAAAAAGCGTGATCTTTGTTGGCCTGTCGTGTAAAAAGCCTGATCTTTGTTGGCCTGTCGTGTAAAAAGCGTGATCTTTGTTGGCCTGTCGTGTAAAAAGCCTGATCTTTGTTGGCCTGTCGTGTAAAAAGCCTGATCTTTGTTGGCCTGTCGTGTAAAAAGCGTGATCTCTGTTGGCCTGTCGTGTAAAAAGCGTGATCTTTGTTGGCCTGTCGTGTAAAAAGCCTGATCTTTGTTGGCCTGTCGTGTAAAAAGAGTGATCTTTGTTGGCCTGTCGTGTAAAAAGAGTGATCTTTGTTGGCCTGTCGTGTAAAAAGCCTGATCTTTGCCACACAATGCAGGTGAAAGGAAGGAAGGAATCACTACTTCTCGTTCCTTTTGCTCTCACACAGAGCCCAGAAGCAACAGATGAAGGCAATATTTTGGACTGGTATCACACACACACCCATGTAGCTACAGTATACTGTACACGACACAAGATTCTGCCACAGTTTCAACATCACTTTACAGTAAAATGCACCTACAACAACAAGCATTGCATGTTTTCTGGTAGGAGGAAGATGATGGGTACAGTGATAGTTCACTAGAGTTCCGTCGTGGGGGAGATGGGCAGACCAGACGCACAGTGACACGCCCCACAAAGGAGTACTACCAGCCACCTAGGGCCCGTGATTGAGTCATCTCCATTTGTCCCCTGGCCAGGTAACAACATAACGTAACACATTATTGTGCTATTTTTAAATAACTAAAAAACGATATATATATATAATGGATAGGATAGTTGAGAGACAGGAAACTAAGGGCCGATTCATACTACTATTTTTACCGCTGTTTCGGCGCTGTAGTGCCGAAATGATTTCGGCTCCTCAGGAATTTTCAGTAGCACCGAAGAGACGACTTTAGGACGGTACCCGAACCTCAAACGACGTCACATTGTAGGCTCTACAGAGCCAAATGACGTCACATTGTAGGCTCTACAGAGCCGAACCCACTTTTATTCGGCTCTAAAATAGGAGTATGAATCGGCCCTAAGGCAGAGAGAGGGGGAAGACAGACAGACTCGTCTCCAAAGTGCACACATTTGTGATTATGTTGTTGACAACACAACGCCTGGACAGCGCAGCGCCCCTTACATATATGTGCCACGATGTGCTGTTGTTATCCTTCAGTAAGTTGTCTTTCATCTTCCCTGTGAGATCAGCGTGAGTCAAGGTTGACCAATATTGTGTTGTGCGTTTGGTAGCAGAGAGAGTGAGTGCCACATGTCATGTCGTCAGGATAACAAGGTCTCTAAACCAAGGACTTGGAATTCAGTGTCCAAAGTACTGTTTCTATTCTATACAGGCAAGGGAACTGCAACGGCACCACACAGTATGCTTGTGTAGCTTATATTTAATTTTGAACCCTCTGATCAGCTAATCGCAAATCTGATCGCGCAAATTTTTGAGATGATCATTATCATACCACGCCATCCATAATTATTGGTTCATTTAATCCTCAAACGTCTAAATCAATTATTGTGGTCATTCTCACAGCTTTTAGGGAATGGTGTGCTTGAGACCCACTTTATTGGCAAATTCACTTTTTAACACCACAAAGTTCTCTCTATATCAGCATTGGACTGGACATACTTTAATCCAATGAAAGAGACATCTGACCATGATTGATTACCTATTAATTTTAATCTCAATGGAAGCTGCTTTTTCATACTCAAGTCTCGTTTAATTAAATGTTTGTGAAGGGCGCACAATTATAGCATGTAGCTACAGTATGTCCCACAATGCAAACACAATTAAAAACTGACCTTTGATCCCGACTTTAAAGCATATTTAAAGCCTTTTAAAACGATCAGGTAACAGTGTTGTTTACTTTGATTACACTGGCTCAGCTACTGTACATCATATCCCAATAAAAACATGTTGGCAATGAGATCTTATAGTAATTAACTTTTTAACTAATTAAAATTTCACCAAAAATACTGCTTTTGGTGTTAGCATCACATCGTGCTTTAGCTATTGAAAAATAGCAGATCTACAAGCTCATAGCGCGCCAGCGAGTGGCGCGCTACGAGCTTGTAGGTCTGCTATTTTTTGAAAAATCGAAGAACGACTGACATTTTTAAAAATCTGATCTCAGGTCAGAATGGGTTAATCAGACCAGTGTGTGTCCAGTGGAAACCTCGTATGAATCTGATCTCAGGTCAGAATGGGTTAAGGCATAACAATTACATGTTGCTGGGGGGGAAAAAAGGAGCTAAATAGTAAATGAATAGCACAAGACATTGCAAGAGGTTATGTTAGGTTCCACACCGTTAGATAGCATTAGTCATTTAACTTTGTATAAAAATCACTAACTCACTTAAAACAATGAATCACACATCAGATGATATGAGACCAAATATAATAAGTTGTAATGATGTAATGTCATAATGTAATAACAGTTCCTCTTTCTCTTTCTGTCCCTTTTGCCTCACAGAAGAATCATGTCTCTCATCGTCAATCCAGAGTTCTTCCTGAGAGCTGAAGTGTCCGTTTTCCCTCAATAACCTTTTTAAAGGGCTTTACTACACATATGCAAAAAACTGACATTAATTATTGAACATCACTTAATTTGTTATGGGGGCATATTTGCTGTAAATGGTGTGAAGATTTGTAAAACAGTTGCAATGTCATGTCAATAAATGATAATTCTAGTATACACCTACTGTAAGGGGTTTCTGTGTTTTTTGTATAAATTCAAATGATTTTTTTGGCTTTCGCCTTTATTTTATTCTTTTTGTTTTATGGAGGGACAGACAGTAGGCTGACAGGAAATGGGGAGAGAGATGACATGTGGTAAAGGCTGTCGGGATGGTGAGTCGAACCCGCGGCACGCTGCCAGACTGGATTATACCAGCCAAAGGTAATCCAGATTTTATGTATAACTAGATAAAGAGCCCCTCGGGGGACAGGTCTCCACCAGGGCAGCTCAGGTTGTGGCCTCCTGGTGGCGCTATAATAGGACAGGTCTCCACCAGGGCAGGTCAGGTTGTGGCCTCCTGGTGGCGCTATAATAGGACAGGTCTCCACCAGGGCAGGTCAGGTTGTGGCCTCCTGGTGGCGCTATAATAGGACAGGTCTCCACCAGGGCAGGTCAGGTTGTGGCCTCCTGGTGGCGCTATAATAGGACAGGTCTCCACCAGGGCAGGTCAGGGTGTGGCCTCCTGGTGGCGCTATAATAGGACAGGTCTCCACCAGGGCAGGTCAGGTTGTGGCCTCCTGGTGGCGCTATAATAGGACAGGTCTCCACCAGGGCAGCTCAGGTTGTGGCCTCCTGGTGGCGCTATAATAGGACAGGTCTCCACCAGGGCAGGTCAGGTTGTGGCCTCCTGGTGGCGCTATAATAGGACAGGTCTCCACCAGGGCAGCTCAGGTTGTGGCCTCCTGGTGGCGCTATAATAGGACAGGTCTCCACCAGGGCAGGTCAGGTTGTGGCCTCCTGGTGGCGCTATAATAGGACAGGTCTCCACCAGGGCAGGTCAGGTTGTGGCCTCCTGGTGGCGCTATAATAGGACAGGTCTCCACCAGGCCAGGTCAGGTTGTGGCCTCCTGGTGGCGCTATAATAGGACAGGTCAGGTTGTGGCCTCCTGGTGGCGCTATAATAGGACAGGTCTCCACCAGGCCAGGTCAGGTTGTGGCCTCCTGGTGGCGCTATAATAGGAAAGGTCTCCACCAGGGCAAGTCAGGTTGTGGCCTCCTGGTGGCGCTATAATAGGACAGGTCAGGTTGTGGCCTCCTGGTGGCGCTATAATAGGACAGGTCTCCACCAGGGCAGGTCAGGTTGTGGCCTCCTGGTGGCGCTATAACAGGCCGTTCTGGAGGTTCATCGTTGGCATCCAGGGAGTGTGTGTGCAAAATTTGGCATCGACAAATGTTTAGTAATAGTACAGGCATGACGTAATGGTCTAAGTCTAAGAGTTGTACAATGAAAAATAATAAGCATATAATAGTCAAATAGGAAGTTATAAAAGGGTAAAACGGCACAGAAGCTGAACACATTACAAGACAAATTGTCAGTTTTTAAACCATATAAAAAGGCATTAATAGTATTGGTTTTGAAATGCTGTCATGCCAATCCTGACTGATTGATTCTGTGTTGTAGCTTCTCTATTTATCGTTTCCCCTCTTCGTCGCTGCGCGGGCAAACAAACGCACCGCTAATCACAGAGCGTGCACCTCCAGCTCATTTGTCGTGTTCCGTGAAGCAAGACCAAAGGGTAAGACAATCTCATCTCCCTGTAATAGAGACGGTAACACTGGAGAGATATCATTTTGCACATTACAAAAGGGACTATCGCTATAGCTTTCCACGCACGCTGCACACACACACACCACTAGGGTTAGCTATTTGTGGACTGTTGCCGTGCAGGAGAGACAACAGTTTTACACGTTGAGAAACAATCTCCATCTCCGCTTCAATTTCACTTTTTACCCACGGTGGGGTCGAGTGGACAAAAGAACCAGCGGTTCAGCAAGGAGGTCAACCTCGCGGTTCTATATCACTGGTCGTAAAAGGATTTGCTCTATTTTCCAAGCGAGGCTCCGAGTGAGCATAGATTAATAATTGACGGCCGGTAATATGGAAACCCATCCAACAGCCACAGGGAACTGAAAGTGAAGCTGTTACAAAGAGCTTCGTTAGACCAAGATAAACCTGGACTGAGTTTAAACAGTTTGTTTTTAGTTTAGCTTTAACAAGCAACTGATAATGGTAGAAAGACTGGAATATTGGTGAAGGAAGTTTAACCAGAGTGCTAACATTTCGTGGTGGTTCGTGTTAAGCCATTTTGACTGACGTCGAAATTTAAAAAATGTCTTCTAAAAATGTGTGTTTCGCCGAAAATTATATGTATTTGGCCGCCGACCCCATCTGAAAATATGTTGTTCCAGGAACCCCTCTGAAGCAAAGATTTTAGTTAGAAATGTTCGCTCTGAAAGAATATATATTCAAAGATTTGTGCCGCATTTTCACGATTTTTCAAAAATAGCAGACCTGCCACTCGGTGAGCTTCTTTCAATAGCTAAAGTATAACATAATGTTTTAAAACACCAAAATGGGTTCCCGCCCAACATGTGTTAAGAACACTAGTCTGTGCCCATTATTCTGATGCACAAAAAATATTAAAATCTTGTAGGTCACCTGGGGAACAGTGGTGCAGTAGGACATGGGAGCTAGTGCACCACTCTTCCTCTCACTTTGAGCTAGACGAGTGTAATCTGATTCCTAGTGAATGGATAGAGGCCAATATGGCGGTTTCTTCTGGCTGAAGGAGAGTGACTAGTGAATGGCTGGCTGAAGGAGAGTGACTAGTGAATGGATAGAGGCCAATATGGTGGTTTCCTCTTGCTGAAGGAGAGTGACTAGTGAATGGATAGGTGCCAATATGGCGGTTTCCTCTGGCTGAAGGAGAGTGACTAGTGAATGGATAGGGGCCAATATGGCGGTTTCCTCTGGCTGAAGGAGAGTGACTGGTGAATGGATAGAGGCCAATATGGCGGTTTCCTCTGGCTGAAGGAGAGTGACTGGTGAATGGATAGGGGCCAATATGGCGGTTTCCTCTGGCTGCAGGAGAGAGACTTGGGTAGCAGTTTAAATAACATTAATTAAAGGCTCCTGACATGTTTGAGTCTTGACAATATATGACATTCCAATTAGGTACTAATGTTTTAAATACTAATACAAAAAAAACCTTCAGTTCAGTCAATTAAAACTCAAAGTGTTTGCCCTGTGGGTCATATTAAATGTAATGAAACGGCATTAAATGGGTCAACTCGCATCCATGGGCTTTTATGATTATGAGTATAATCCCATAAAAAGATGAGTTCAATCTCTACCAAAACGTTGTCAGCGTTGCTTACTTGTTGATGTGTCTGGATTCAAGTCTGTACACAGACTTGTTGATGTATCTGGATTCAAGTCTGTACACAGACTTGTTGATGTGTCTGGATTCAAGTCTGTACACAGACTTGTTGATGTATCTGGATTCAAGTCTGTACACAGACTTGTTGATGTATCTGGATTCAAGTCTTTACACACTACAGACTTGTTGATGTATCTGGATTCAAGTCTGTACACAGACTTGTTGATGTGTCTGGATTCAAGTCTGTACACAGACTTGTTGATGTGTCTGGATTCAAGTCTGTACACAGACTTGTTGATGTGTCTGGATTCAAGTCTGTACACAGACTTGTTGATGTGTCTGGATTCAAGTCTGTACACAGACTTGTTCATGTGTCTGGATTCAAGTCTGTACACAGACTTGTTGATGTATCTGGATTCAAGTCTGTACACAGACTTGTTCATGTGTCTGGATTCAAGTCTGTATACAGACTTGTTGATGTATCTGGATTCAAGTCTGTACACAGACTTGTTGATGTATCTGGATTCAAGTCTGTATACAGACTTGTTGATGTATCTGGATTCAAGTCTGTACACAGACTTGTTGATGTATCTGGATTCAAGTCTGTACACAGACTTGTTGATGTGTCTGGATTCAAGTCTGTACACAGACTTGTTGATGTGTCTGGATTCAAGTCTGTACACAGACTTGTTGATGTGTCTGGATTCAAGTCTGTACACAGACTTGTTGATGTGTCTGGATTCAAGTCTGTACACAGACTTGTTGATGTGTCTAGAGGAAATCCAGAGATGTATTTTTCCCTGACAAATATCTCCTGCAGGGTTACGTTACATTTGCTGGATCACAACTAAATTGAATTTGATATAACAGAGCAGTTATTATGTCGTCAAAACATGGCATAACCATTTCTTTGAACTCAAATGTTCAAGTTTTCACTGAATTTCTGAAATCGTGTGAGTACACTCAACTTTGATTTGAGGGTGATCCATATAGGATGATGAAAGCATATCACTACTATAGCAGCAACTGCAACCCTAATTTTTTTAGGTAATGGCAATATATACTGTTTTGTACAGTACGCATACAGTACATTGCCTTCTTGCACAATCCAGAAAGTGGCCTACAACTTCCCGAAGTGGTGACCGTCATCATAGATATTAAAAATCACACCCGTGTGAAGTAAGTGGTGCAACTCCGTGTGGTGGGGGGGGGGGGGGGGTCCCCGGAACCTCCAGACCCGCAGGAACGCGCCCAGGGTGCCGGCCCGGTTCCGGCGAGACGCCCCATGTCCGAAACGGTCGAGAAATGACAGTTACCGTGTGGAGGGTCCCCCCCGGGGGGGTCTAAGGCCTGTCGAGTTTCTAGTATTCACAATTGGTTAATTAACTCTTGCAGAGCTACAGTACGTATACAAAATCACGGAGGTTGACCCTTGGTTTGGTTACTGCCAAGTGCCAAACCCACTCTCTATCGCCCAGTCTAAGTGCCAAACCCACTCTCTATCGCCCAGTCTAAGTGCCAAACCCACTCTCTATCGCCCAGTCAAAGTGCCAAACCCACTCTCTATCGCCCAGTCTAAGTGCCAAACCCACTCTCTATCGCCCAGTCTAAGTGCCAAACCCACTCTCTATCGCAGAGTCTAAGTGCCAAACCCACTCTCTATCGCCCAGTCTAAGTGCCAAACCCACTCTCTATCGCCCAGTCTAAGTGCCAACCCACTCTCTATCGCCCAGTCTAAGTGCCAAACCCACTCTCTATCGCCCAGTCTAAGTGCCAAACCCACTCTCTATCGCCCAGTCTAAGTGCCAAACCCACTCTCTATCGCCCAGTCTAAGTGCCAAACCCACTCTCTATTGCCCAGTCTAAGTGCCAAACCCACTCTCTATCGCCCAGTCTAAGTGCCAACCCACTCTCTATCGCCCAGTCTAAGTGCTAAACCCACTCTCTATCGCCCAGTCTAAGTGCCAAACCCACTCTCTATCGCCCAGTCTAAGTGCCAACCCACTCTCTATCGCCCAGTCTAAGTGCCAAACCCACTCTCTATCGCCCAGTCTAAGTGCCAAACCCACTCTCTATCGCCCAGTCTAAGTGCCAAACCCACTCTCTATCGCAGAGTCTAAGTGCCAAACCCACTCTCTATCGCCCAGTCTAAGTGCCAAACCCACTCTCTATCGCCCAGTCTAAGTGCCAAACCCACTCTCTATCGCCCAGTCTAAGTGCCAAACCCACTCTCTATCGCCCAGTCTAAGTGCCAACCCACTCTCTATCGCCCAGTCTAAGTGCCAAACCCACTCTCTATCGCCCAGTCTAGTGCCAACCCACTCTCTATCGCCCAGTCTAAGTGCCAAACCCACTCTCTATCGCCCAGTCTAAGTGCCAAACCCACTCTCTATCGCCCAGTCTAAGTGCCAACCCACTCTCTATCGCCCAGTCTAAGTGCCAAACCCACTCTCTATCGCCCAGTCTAGTGCCAACCCACTCTCTATCGCCCAGTCTAAGTGCCAACCCACTCTCTATCGCCCAGTCTAAGTGCCAAACCCACTCTCTATCGCCCAGTCTAAGTGCCAACCCACTCTCTATCGCCCAGTCTAAGTGCCAACCCACTCTCTATCGCCCAGTCTAAGTGCCAAACCCACTCTCTATCGCCCAGTCTAAGTGCCAACCCACTCTCTATCGCCCAGTCTAAGTGCCAAACCCACTCTCTATCGCCCAGTCTAAGTGCCAAACCCACTCTCTATCGCCCAGTCTAAGTGCCAACCCACTCTCTATCGCCCAGTCTAAGTGCCAAACCCACTCTCTATCGCCCAGTCTAAGTGCTAAACCCACTCTCTATCGCCCAGTCTAAGTGCCAACCCACTCTCTATCGCCCAGTCTAAGTGCCAAACCCACTCTCTATCGCCCAGTCTAAGTGCCAACCCACTCTCTATCGCCCAGTCTAAGTGCCAAACCCACTCTCTATCGCCCAGTCTAGCGGATTCCAATTCCATCAATGCATTGAAAGGGTGGCAGAGTGCTGGCGTGTTGGTGAGGGGAGGGCGGTTGTTCAGTAATGAAGTTTTTGTTTTAGGAACATTCATAGAGAAGGCATGGCAGTTACGTTGGAGAACGATGTATCCATAAGTAACTGTCTAATTATGTATATTGTGTATATATGTATCACTATGTATGTACAATTTTGTGAGTGTCTTGTAAGCCCGTGTGGGCTGGGCATCTTATGATGTAGGACACTTTAATACAAACTATCTATCTATCTGTCGAAAGGGACACAATCACATTTAATCAGAGCATTGAATGCTCTCTCTCTCTCTCTCTCTCTCTCTCTCTCTCTCTCTCTCTCTCTCTCTCTCTCTCTCTCTTCACACACACACACACACACACACACACACACCCCTACACATCGTCCAGCCTATGGATTACACAGCAATAAAGGTGAGTCTTCAACTCTGTTCCTTGAATCAACAACAATGTCTGTAAGAATCTTGGACTTTTCTGTATACTTTGATTGCTGGCCACAAACAAACAAACATGTCTGTCTGACTGTCTGTGCGCTGCTATACAGTTCCTCGTGTTTTAGCCCTATAGACATTGTTTTTGTGTGCACAACACATGCACACTGAGCCGAGGGAAAGGTGAGAGCTGAAAAGATGTTCTTCGGTTGCTGCCTTGCCTTTCCCAGGCAAGCCCTCCCTCCCTCCCTCTCTCTCTCTCTCTCTCTCTCTCTCTCCCTCTCTCTCTCCCTCTCTCTCTCTCTCTCTCTCTCTCTCCCAGTTGCTCACAGTCTCTTTGCCTTGCAACCCGATCGGCTTCAGTAATAGAAGGAGGAATGCTTTTCTGCCCTTGAGAGGGAAAGGCCGCCCTCCCCTCACCATACACGCCATCCCTCTGCCCCCTCACCTCGTTTCCCACCTGCCTTCCCTCTCCAAGCCATCCCCATTCACAGCTGTTGGTCATTATCATTTCACTTGCCCGACCCCTCTCCCCTTCATCACGGTAACTATGGCACCTTTGTGGCTGTGACATTTGAACCCTGTGATGTTGTTAAAGGTCTCCCATACATAATCCAGTTCCACCTCTCTAACAATGGTCATTGTTTCTGTCCTCAGACAGTAGAACAGTATGACTGCAGGTCTCTAGGCTGGCCCAGAGAGTATGTTGCTGGTGGAAGGAGAGAGGCAGGGGAGTTGGAGGAATGCAATAGAACACTGTGTCCTCCTGTCTGTATAAAATGGGACCCTTGTAAGGGTGGCATGCTGGTGTCCCTTTACCAACTGAGTAGTTAAAGACCAACTGAGTAGTTAAAAACCCCATTACAGAGTCGTTTAATCAGCCAATATTATGGATTCATTTGAAAGGCAGTGCATTTACATACAGTTTAATGTTAAATCAGGGCATTTTCAAAAGCAGATAAAACACGTCGCATTGTGACTATTTTCCAAAATAAATTTGAAAGAATCATATACTGGAAATAAAGGTAATGGGTCGCAGACACTAAGACTGCATTTTAGTTTTTATTCTTGCATGATGGATCAAAGACAAATCGTTTCGGCTGTCCAGCCTTCATCAGTGTGATAAAAGGCTGGATAGCCGAAACGTTTACAGTCTCTAATCCATCACGCAAGAATATTTGATACAGAAATCTCCCTGTCCCTCACACAAAATATGTTCTAATGGTCTTACTAGGCCAAATACATTATTTTTTTTTGCAAAACGGGCCAATGTGAAGTAACTAGGAGGAGGAGTGTTCTAGGCCAAAATGTAAAGTGTCCTGGTTTTGCTTTACTGCCACCATGAGGCTTGTGATGAATTTGGGGTGGAGTATCTTCAGTGTCTGACACTGATTTGGTCCAGCAGTTTCCAAGATTGGCTGCATATACACAGTCACACGGGGGCAAAAACAACTCCCAGAGATAATTACATAATAGTGTGATGTAGTATGTAATGATCACTAACAAATATGCCGGGACAACGCTCCACACGTCCCAAACTCTTCTCCCTTCTAGCTCCCAAACTATGGAATGCAATTCCCATCGCAGTCAGAACTGCAGCCTCACTCCCAATCTTCCGCCGTAGTCTGAATGAAAACCCACCTCTTCACACTCCATCAGGGCCCGTAGCACTTATCCTAGCCCCTTAGATATAACTTTATGTAGACTTAGATAGCATTTTATACAGACTTATACAGACTTTCATTTTATGTAGTCATAGCACTTTATTGCGAACGCAGTGAGCACTAACTATGAGACCTAGCAGATCATGTTATGTCTGTCTGTATGTCTGTCTGTGTGTGTGTCTGTCCCGCTGTTACCCAAATATGGAGTGTGTTGCATCAATCACAAACAAATCACTCGGCTCCATATATGGGCACAAAAGGGGCCAGGTCAAAAACTTAACTTAAAAAAAACTTAACTTAAAAAAAAACTTAACTTAAAAAAACGTAACTTAAAAAAGAATCTTAAAAAAAACCAAATATGTACGAGCTGCGTTCGCTTCCCGCGTTTGCGCGTCTTACTTATAGTATAGTATGTATAGTTTATATGTATAGTTTAATTATATAGATATTCCACTGTTAGGCTCTTAGCTTATGCATGTTTCATGATAACTACTATTTTTTATGTATACATGTATTGACATGCTTTTTGTTTTTGCTTATTGTAAATCGCTCTGGATTAAGAGCGTCCGCTAAATGCCTAAATTGTAAATCTGTAAATGTAAACCAAGAAAATGAAAATGTAATCTCACAAGTGTGTGTGTGCTTGTAACGGTACGTACATGCACAGATGCACTTCCATCGAAACGGTCCTCTGTAACGTGAAACCATCAATAAAGTTCTGCTTAGATTCTTCTTCAAAGACGTGGAAGAAAAACAGGAACGAGGAAATGGCAGCTTTAAATGTGCTTAACCCATTCTGACCTGAGATCAGATTCATATGAGGTTTCCACTGGACACCGACACTGGACAATTCAGTCGTTCTTCGATTTTTCAAAAATAGCAGACCTACAAGCTCGTATCGCGCCACTCGGTGGCGCGCTATGAGCTTGTAGATCTGCTATTTTTCAATAGGTAAAGCATAACATGATGCCAACACCAAAATGGGTGCCCGGTCAGAATGGGTTAAAAAAAGATTTGATATCATGTAGAATTATCAGCACAGGAAATTGAGAGGCTTTTCCAACGTCTAGGATTGGGTGTTTGCGCTGTGTAGTAGTAGGGCGTATAGGGCACAGTGTTTGAGATTGAAAGGAATACAAAGACTAAAACAATGAAGTACACTTTTGTTGTGCACCAGTGTTGTGCACAGAAAATAGCAGATCTGAAAGCTCACAACACAATGCATTGCTATAGCGTGTAGATCTGCAACTTTCGGTGGTGCACACAATATTAATCGATCTTAAATGACACGACCGGCAGCAACTGGTGCATAGCTGAACCACTGACATGCAAAAAAGGGTGTGTGTGTGTGTGTGTGTGTGTGTGTGTGTGTGTGTGTGTGTGTGTGTGTGTGTGTGTGTGTGTGTGTGTGTGCGTGCATGCGTGTGCGTGTGCACATGCATCTGTCTCTGTTTGTATATGTTTTCTGCTGGGATTTCTATGCAAATGTGATTTGTCTTGCAAAACGTAGGTCTAACGTATTTGGATAAAATGACCAATGTGTAACACATCCACACTTCTCCGTCCTCTCGTGGAAATATAGTAACATGACTGATATGGTAGTCTTCTTGATTTAAAATAACAAACAGTCATGATGTAAGCCAGGGGGTTCTCAACCTTTTTGGCTGGGGAACCCCTGGAAATGCTTTGGTAGCTGTCTCTTCATTTATAGTTTTGTTTAGTTTTTGTTTTAATTCATTTATTCGCACAATAAAACCAGAAAATAAGTGCAGGTGAGAAATAAATCTCATAAAGGTCCTCACCTAAAGGTACTCACCTAACTAAGTAGTAAGTTGAACAAACAAAAAATGTATAGTAGGACAAAGCAGAGAAATGTCCTCCAGGACCTAACCCAAAAAACGAATTTTGTTGCATGTCTATGTACCGCAGGGCAATTCAACTAAATGCACTTCTCCTCGGGCCTCACAACACCCAACCCAACCCCTGTGGCGTTATGGGCAGTATTCTCTCTCTCTTTCCTCCTAATGAACTCCACGGGAGATGGATGAGTGAGGTAAGCCGTCTGACATCACAGGCACACACGTTGACATTGGAACCACGAATGTTGCCTCGAAGCTCTTAAATCATATTATAGGAGGATTTTGTCATGTTTAATGGGAAACAAGTGACCCAGAGTCCAGAGCGTGTACAGTACAAACAAACACCCTCTGCTGTAGGAATATAACTTCTATTCTATATGCCACACCGCCAGTGCCTTTAACCCATTCTGACCTGAGATCAGATTCATACGAGGTTTCCACTGCATGGACACACACTGGTCTGATTAATTCTGACCTGAGATCAGATTCATACGAGGTTTCCACTGCATGGACACACACTGGTCTGATTAATTCTGACCTGAGATCAGATTCTAAAAATGTCAGTCGTTCTTCGATTTTTCAAAAATAGCAGACCTACAAGCTCATAGCTATGAGCTATGAGCTTGTAGGTCTGCTATTTTTCAATAGCTAAAGTATAACATGATGCTAACACCAAAATGGGTTCCCGTTCAGAATGGGTTAAATACTACAGGTATGCCGTGCGACAAGTATGGCCATACTATTTTAATGAACTGAATAATTATTAAAGAATAATTTTAAAGATAACATTTAAATCTATAAATGCACCAAGTCTCTACGTGTGTCGTGTGTGTATATGTACTGTACTGTACAGTACAGTACGTCTGTAATCCACGTAACAAAAAAAAAAAAAAACGTTCGCACCACCGTCGTTCAAATTTGACACACGCGACGCGTTCCACACCACCACAGGGAGTAGTATAGTCACACCTGATCACCCCTTACATCTCCATATATGGAGCTGGCCTTTTCTTTCTGACATCACTACAATGCTGTTCTGAGCTGACACATCTGTATAATATAGACTCCATATTTGGGCATGCCTGACAAAGAAGAACTCCCATATATGGGCATACATGGAACACAGACCTAACTGGGTGTGGCCATGCCATGCATTTCCAACTTCCATCGTTCCCAATGGGCAATACCGCTCTAGTAAATCCAATTCAGGGAACGAGATGTGTGGAGTACGTTTTACAGTAGGCTGCAGATTGAAGCTATAGATTGGTGCTAATGGCTGTTTTCAATGTGCAGCAGACCACGTCCTATAACACGAGCTACTCTTCAAAACATTCACAACATTATATGAAGCAGCTTCTGCCGTTACTCATAACCTGACAATTTAACCCATTCTGAACGGGAACCCGTTTTGGTGTTGGCATCATGTTATGCTTTAGCTATTGAAAAATAGCAGATCTACAAGCTCATAGCGCGCCACCGAGTGGCGCGCTATGAGCTTGTAGGTCTGCTATTTTTGAAAAATCGAAGAACGACTGACATTTTTTTAGAATCTGATCTCAGGTCAGAATGGGTCAATCAGACCAGTGTGTGTCCAGTGGAAACCTCGTATGAATCTGATCTCAGGTCAGAATGGGTTAACTGATAAATGGCCCAGTTAGGGGGCCCAGAGACAGGTGTGAGGGTGAATGATAAACCGGGTACCTACGCTATTGATCTTTATCATTACCACCTGTACGACCACACAGCACAACAAACAGCTTCGTAAGGCAGCCTCTCAATCACTTTTATGGATCCTGTCCAGTTTACACGACTAGATGGCTTCAATGTTAACCCATTCTGACCTGAGATCAGATTCATACGAGGTTTCCACTAGTGGACACACACTGGTCTGATGAACCCATTCTGACCTGAGATCAGATTCTAAAAAAAAATGTCAGTCGTTGTTCGATTTTTCAAAAATAGCAGACCTACAAGCTCGTAGCGCGCCACTCGGTGGCGCGCTATGAGCTTGTAGATCTGCTATTTTTCAATAGCTAAAGCATAACATGATGCTGACACCAAAATGGGTTCCCGTTCAGAATGGATTAAGAACAAAAACAACCATATAGTCTATAGCGAGAGTGTATTGTTTTTTGTTTCTGTGCTGCTGAGGTTCGGTCTTTTATAGCGTGTCTTATTGTTTGATTGCCACTGAACTGACAAGGCCTGCAGTGTTATAGGTTCAAGCTGTCAATAAAAAGCTGATGTGTTTTCAAAACCAAACTATATACTTTGTATTTGATGTCGTCAAGATAAATGTATACGCACCTCTGGGTCGAAGTGAGTTATAGAGACATTCACAACAGCTTATATACCAATATGAGTGGGTACTGTACCTCCTAAGATGTACATTCACAACAGCTTATATACCAATATGAGTGGGTACTGTACCTCCTAAGATGTACATTCACAACAGCTTATATACCAATATGAGTGGGTACTGTACCTCCTAAGATGTACATTCACAACAGCTTATATACCAATATGAGTGGGTACTGTACCTCCTAAGATGTACATTCACAACAGCTTATATACCAATATGAGTGGGTACTGTACCTCCTAAGATGTACATTCACAACAGCTTATACCAATATGAGTGGGTACTGTACCTCCTAAGATGTACATTCACAACAGCTTATACCAATATGAGTGGGTACTGTACCTCCTAAGATGTACATTCACAACAGCTTATACCAATATGAGTGGGTACTGTACCTCCTAAGATGTACATTCACAACAGCTTATACCAATATGAGTGGGTACTGTACCTCCTAAGATGTACATTCACAACAGCTTATACCAATATGAGTGGGTACTGTACCTCCTAAGATGTACATTCACAACAGCTTATATACCAATATGAGTGGGTACTGTACCTCCTAAGATGTACATTCACAACAGCTTATATACCAATATGAGTGGGTACTGTACCTCCTAAGATGTACATTCACAACAGCTTATATACCAATATGAGTGGGTACTGTACCTCCTAAGATGTACATTCACAACAGCTTATACCAATATGAGTGGGTACTGTACCTCCTAAGATGTACATTCACAACAGCTTATACCAATATGAGTGGGTACTGTACCTCCTAAGATGTACATTCACAACAGCTTATACCAATATGAGTGGGTACTGTACCTCCTAAGATGTACATTCACAACAGCTTATACCAATATGAGTGGGTACTGTACCTCCTAAGATGTACATTCACAACAGCTTATACCAATATGAGTGGGTAGTACTGTACCTCCTAAGATGTACATTCACAACAGCTTATACCAATATGAGTGGGTAGTACTGTACCTCCTAAGATGTACATTCACAACAGCTTATACCAATATGAGTGGGTAGTACTGTACCTCCTAAGATGTACATTCACAACAGCTTATACCAATATGAGTGGGTAGTACTGTACCTCCTAAGATGTACATTCACAACAGCTTATACCAATATGAGTGGGTAGTACTGTACCTCCTAAGATGTACATTCACAACAGCTTATACCAATATGAGTGGGTAGTACTGTACCTCCTAAGATGTACATTCACAACAGCTTATACCAATATGAGTGGGTAGTACTGTACCTCCTAAGATGTACATTCACAACAGCTTATACCAATATGAGTGGGTAGTACTGTACCTCCTAAGATGTACATTCACAACAGCTTATACCAATATGAGTGGGTAGTACTGTACCTCCTAAGATGTACATTCACAACAGCTTATACCAATATGAGTGGGTAGTACTGTACCTCCTAAGATGTACATTAACACTAAATTGTGCTCTCTACAAAACAATTTCATGTAAATGTATGTACATGAATGCATTAATGCCTTTATTGCAGACTCGGGGTCCATAGAGAAACATACAAAACACAATACAATATACATCCAATAAAAAACAGTCAGGCATTTGTGACAGGCTTTTAAGCCAATGTCTTCTAAGGCTAGAGGAGTGAGTATCTAGTGCAGCTTTGGACAGGGTTATTAATACTGATGATGATGCTATTCAGACTCATCCAAGGGTTATTTATACTGACTATGATGCTATTCAGACTCATCCAAGGGTTATTTATACTGACTATGATGCTATTCACAGACTCATCCAAGGGTTATTTATACTGACTATGATGCTATTCACAGACTCATCCAAGGGTTATTAATACTGACTATGATGCTATTCACAGACTCATCCAAGGGTTATTAATACTGACTATGATGCTATTCACAGACTCATCCAAGGGTTATTTATACTGACTATGATGCTATTCACAGACTCATCCAAGGGTTATTTATACTGACTATGATGCTATTCACAGACTCAAGGGTTATTAATACTGACTATGATGCTATTCACAGACTCATCCAAGGGTTATTAATACTGACTATGATGTTATTCACAGACTCATCCAAGGGTTATTAATACTGACTATGATGCTATTCACAGACTCATCCAAGGGTTATTTATACTGACTATGATGTTATTCACAGACTCATCCAAGGGTTATTAATACTGACTATGATGCTATTCACAGACTCATCCAAGGGTTATTTATACTGACTATGATGCTATTCACAGACTCATCCAAGGCTTATTAATACTGACTATGATGCTATTCACAGACTCATCCAAGGGTTATTTATACTGACTATGATGCTATTCACAGACTCATCCAAGGGTTATTTATACTGACTATGATGTTATTCACAGACTCATCCAAGGGTTATTTCTATGATGCTATTCACAGACTCATCCAAGGGTTATTTATACTGACTATGATGCTATTCACAGACTCATCCAAGGCTTATTAATACTGACTATGATGCTATTCACAGACTCATCCAAGGGTTATTTATACTGACTATGATGCTATTCACAGACTCATCCAAGGGTTATTAATACTGACTATGATGCTATTCACAGACTCATCCAAGCGACACATAAATCTATGCATTAAGTTCCGAAGAACAGCTCGAAAAGTGGTGACTCTTGCAGCCACAAACATTTCACTCGCACTGACACCATCTAGGCTTTTTGAGTAATATTCCCCTGGCAGCATTATTATTATACGCTACTTGGAGTATGTACAGTATTCTCAAGTGTTATTTTGAGTGGGTTTCTTTGTCCAGGCTTCCTCATGCAGTCACAAGACATCTCTTGACCTTGGTCTTATATTTTCGGTGTTTCTGGTTCCCTGACCGCGCTAACAAGGTGGTGTTTTGTAGGCAGCAGCTTGTGAAGCAAAACTCCTCTGACCCCAGAGGGCAGAAGGGCTTTCTTTAACTTATTCCAAAGGCTCCTCTTTTTTAAGTCAGTATTGCATGTATTGTACTGTAACTGTAACAGCCAGGTACGGTCGCCCCTTTTCCCACTATACTCTACCTAGCTGTAAATAACAAACATAATTCATGTTGGTGATTATTTAAAAGGTAATTATCATATTAATTTATCAGTGTTAAGTTCACTCTGTATAACCACGGGCATAATAGCATGATGATGCCGTTACAAAACATGGGCTACTACATGGAATAAATGTGTTTAATAAAACAAAATTAACTGCTATAGAAGGTCCTAAATTAACTTAATTAAGCTGTCACCGTCTCTGTGACATGTTGTTCTTTCTAAATTGTACAGAGTATAGAGATCGACTACTCTACAATCAAATAAATCTGTATACAAGATAATTTCAGATTTCAGAGAGGGAGGGAAATACTAAATTAACTGTTAACTACATTAAAATAATTCGCGGGGGCGAGTTGTTAAAGGGGCGAGTCGTTTGGTATTCTTTGCACTGAATGAGTTAACCCATTCTGACCTGAGATCAGATTCATACGAGGTTTCCACTGGACACACACTGGTCTGATTAACCCATTCTGACCTGAGATCAGATTCTAAAAATGTCAGTCGTTCTTCGATTTTTTTCAAAAATAGCAGACCTACAAGCTCGTAGCGCGCCACTCGGTGGCGCGCTATGAGCTTGTAGATCTGCTATTTTTCAATAGCTAAAGCATAACATGATGCTGACACCAAAACGGGTTCCCGTTCAGAATGGGTTAAACAAACCACATGGATTTGTAGCCTATTGAAAATAGGACTCTAATCCTCCTAACAGAATACAATACAAGGTCACTCTTTTCAGTTCATACTCAGTCAGCAGCATCTCAGTCTCTCTTTCTGTCACTCCCTCGGTTTTTCTCTCTCTGATAATGTAATATTAAATATTTTTGTACAGATCTAATACTTAATTTAATAGCATTTAATAGACTCTTTCCAAAAAGGTGCCGGAAGCAGGAATATCCATCCAGGAGGACAATAGACTGTTCATGAAGTTGTGATGCTATATTATTGGGCATCAGTAAATTCACAACTTAGACCTTTAACCTCCCAAAAATGTTGATAACCAATAATGTATCCTATAGTTATCAATCACTTACTTGCAGATTCACTGTCATATTCTCTGTGTAATTAATCCATTCTGAAGGAGAACCCCTTTTGGTGTTTTAACTACGCATTATGTTATTATTTATAACATTATTATTATTATTATAACATTATGTTAGCTATTGAAAAATAGCAGATCTACAAGCTCCGAGTGGTGCGCTACGAGTGGTGCGCTACGAGCGGCGCGCTACGAGCTTGTTGTAGGTCTGCTATTTTTGAAAAATCGTGAAAAAATCGCGCCACAAATCTTTGAATATATTATTCTTTCAGAAGACTTTTTTTTTTATTTCGACGTCAGGCCTAACGGTTTCATTAAGTGCCCTCTCTCTCCCACTGTACTCATCACAGCTACTGTAATCTTCCTTCGGCTGACCTTTGACCTTTGGTCGCTACAGATTTTGCATCCAGATTCTCAGCCCTGGTTGAATCGCCACAGACAGGAGGCGGAGCCATAAACCTTCATCCACTGTAAGCCGATTTATACAGTAGACCATAGGTTATTTATTTCTTGCTTAAAGGGTATTATTACCCCGTCTCCTTTTTCCAATCCTAGGAAAGATCTGAAATACCCGTTAATCAGTTATACAAATATAAAGTAGAAAAGTGCAGCTCCTTGGAGCGCAGGGTCAACATTGAAGTGACCTGTTAGTGTTATAATGCCAACATAAATTCTGGCCATATAGGCGCTAACTAACCCTCATCACATCACAGGAGTGTTTTTCGTGCGAAACTAATGCTTGCAATGAATGGATTCAGAATCATGAAAACCCCCTACTTTGAACACATAATGTCACATTAAAGCCACTTAAAGCTTCATGGAATTTTGAAATTGTTGCCTTATACTGTATAGGACCTATACAGTATAAGGCAACAATTTCAAAATTTGTTGCAATTTCAAGCATAATAAGCTGGGGTACTGCATTGACAACCTATACTATAGGTTGTCAATGCAGTACCCCAGCTTATTATGCTTTATGAAAATTGCCCAACATAATATGCAAGTTAGGCCTCATTCACACGTATCAAACACCAATCAAGCAAATGTTTGGTCGTTTTTGTTTGACCAAACATTTTTGTTTGATCGGGGGGGGGGGGGGGCAGGCAATCAAAGTATCAAACACAAATGTTTGGTCAAACCATGTGACTCCCATTTGAAAAGCATTATTGTGGTGGCCTAAAAAAAACTACCAAACATTTGTTTGATTGCGTTCGATACGTGTGAATGAAGCTTCATAAAACAGGCCAAGTCACATCTTTACATGCAGCGATCTGCATAAAACTCTGTATGCCCAAAACGTGTGTGAGCAACATTCCCCCACACAACAACCCAAGGAAAAAACACCTGGCCTGCTTTTTTCAATTCTGTCTTTTCGAGTGCCCATTTATGTGCAACTCTCTTTTTTATAGTCCTTCAAATTGTATCCAAATATCGATCCTTGTGGAGACCATGCGGCCCCTTAAGGGGCACTTCTTCCAGTCTCAGCCCTCAAATCATTCACTTTAAACTCCTACGTCACCCTTTGAACCCCAGCAGTCAACTTGTTGTGTTATAGTTAGAAGATCAGACCCAACCAAGAAAAACATGTCCAAATGGAATTCTTTCGAGGGTTTCCATTTAAGTGGATTCTTTTGCGAGAGGAGGAGAAAATAATTCTGCACCACTGCTGTGCTGCTCTACGGATGAATGGAGAGCAGGCAGAACTGATGCCATATTGGCAGATTAGCATCGCTCCCCATCAGCGGCAGAACCTGAGACTCAAAGCGAGCCCACATCACAAGCCCTTATCTCTCTGTGTGGCTGCATGTTGTTTGTTTGACTTTGCACGTCTTGTCTGTCTGTCTGTCTGTCTGTGTCTGTCTTCTTTTTCATGCCTGGGTGCTTAGAATTTAGAAAGCAGAACTGGGATTGGAAAAAAAGTTTTAAATTTGTTTTTGTGCGAGCTCCATCATTTTTTTTGTTATTTCCAGAAAGGATATAAAGACAATAAGGAGATTGGGGGGGGGGGGGGAAGAGAGCAAGGGGGGGACGAAGACAAATCAACAAAAAATATATCTACCGGTACATATACACATACTGTAGCATATCGTTGCTGTTGGGAGGAAACCACCTCCCAAACACATTTAAAATTGAAGTTAACAATGCAGATTTATTTTGTGTAAAATACCAGGTATTTTGATACTTTGGTCAGATAGTGATACATTACATAGTACCTGGTACTACTGCAAGTACGCCTGTGGCTCAGGAGGTAGAGCAGGTCGTCCAATCATCCGTGGGTCGGCGGTTCGAATCCCGCCTCCTCCTCCTCCTGTCCTACATGTGGAAGTGTCCTTTGGGCAAAGACACTGAACCCTACATTGCCTCCAGTGAGTGGGTCGGTGTGAGCTCGCCACCGTCGGTGTGTGAATGTGGGAAGTGAGGACGCTGGCGTCGACTGTTCGCCACTTCACCTCCCAACGTATGAATGAATGAACCTTCACCTCCCAATGTATGAATGAATGAACCTTCACCTCCCAACGTATGAATGAATGAACCTTCACCTCCCAACGTATGAATGAATGAACCTTCACCTCCCAATGTATGAATGAATGAACCTTCACCTCCCAACGTATGAATGAATGAACCATTGTGTAAAGCGCTTTGAGCACTTGGAAAAGCCCTAAAAAAATGCAATTCATTATAAAAAATGCAATTCATTATTTTCAATAAAGGGAAGAAGAATTCGAGATAAATTAAAGCACACCAGATGTCCATTATTCCTGAAATGAGAGTAAAAAAAATATTTTTACATAAGGTAAATGGTTAGCAGGAATAATAGCAATGAAAGGAGGTGCATGCTGCATGCTGAGTATTATACATAGTCACAGGTTCAGGTGAGACATCATTTAGCAGCATTAGACATCTCAGTGTAAACAGAAGTGGCAGTTCCAGTACAGCAGCTGCTGAGCGCCGCCGCAGACAGTATACACACACACACACACACACACACACACACACACACACACAGACAGAAGAGTAATCCTATGTGGCGACCTGTGTTGTTCAGGACAGGACAGGCTGGCTGGCGACCAGCTTTGCTCATCGCTTGTTGATCAAGTACTCATGACTTTTATTTTGTTCAACTCGTTCTGCCAAAGTTGAACAAATAGCATGAAGGAGGCACCATGTGTGCACATTGTGATCTGAACCTTGTTGTTCCTGACCTGATGGTATACAGTATAGCCCAAAATATATGATATGCACACCTATAGATTCTACCCCGTAGAATGTATTCTGGAAAAACTATTGAGTCTGATATTCTGTTTGCAGGTTTGTAGGCTTAACTCATTTTGTGGTGCAGGATCCCCTATTGGTGTTTTAAACATTATGTTATAATTTAGCTATTGAAAAATAGCAGATCTATACAAGCTCATAGCGCGCCACCGAGTGGCGCGCTATGAGCTTGTATGTCTGCTATTTTTGAAAAATCTTTTTTTAACTCAAATCTTTGCTTCTGAGGGGTTCCTGGAACAACATATTTTCGGATGGGGGGGTCGGTGGTCAACTATCATGTTTGGGGGTCCTTGACATGAAATATTGAGCACAAACTGTCAGGATTTAGAAGGCTTTTGGTCAGGCCTAAATGGCTTAACCCTATAGGGAGCAATTGGAAATGATATGATGGAGTTAATCGTCATTTTCCTCTTTGCCTGCATGGTGCGGTCACGGTGGCAGCAGAAGTATAAGTGCTCAAAGTGCTCATACATTATCCATTCATTCTACCAAGTTGAACAAATACAATGAGCTGTTGGAGAAAGAGAAGTCTGAAATGTGTGAGCACGCCTCAAAGTCCTCCTCATGCATTAGGCATTCTGCCAAGTTGAAGAAATACAATGAACTGTAGAGGAAAGAGAACTAACTCCTCAGCTTGTGATCTTTGTTTTTGTGTTATTATATAATTTATAACTAACTTTTCTCTCTGGTATTGTTGATGCGATATTGGGCACACATTTCAGCTAGGTGTGACCCGACTATATTACAAAACATCACAAATGCTGCTTATGTGTGTTTTGCCTTGATGTCTGCAATCATTTTGGTTCTTATTTTTAACAAGCATTCCGTAGTAGCCCATACTGCAGACAAACCTATCGTAGTTTATCATTGTGCCGAATTGACAAGAGGACCATTTCTAATGTACTTGGTATTCTACATTTTCCATGTTGTACATTCAATGTGCCATCGTTGTTTGACCAAGTTGGCATACAGTATGCAATAATGTTAATGTACGATACTTAATTTACATCGATCCCCCCTTATGTGAAAGTTAAATTTACTATGTTGTGTTAATGGTATATTAATAGTATGCTTTTAGTTTATTATTATTATTTATTTATTTTTTAATAACATATTTTAAATGTAGGAAAACAAAAACTAAAGAAGGGATATTTACATGCCCTTAAAAGCCTTCTCTTGGTATTAGGCCACTTTACTACCTCCCCACCAGATAGGCCAGCGCCTACTGGCCCAGATTCCCGTACTCCCCAGCCCCTCTATTGATGGAGTACCCCCACACACTATACTGTCCTCCCTGGCATGACCCTTGTGTTCCGTGAATTATGTGTCCTTCCAGCGCGTTAATATTTCATTAAACTCGTGGGTTTAGTGGTACATCAGCCTCCGGTTGCCTTCATTAATAATAACCTGTTTCTGAAGAGGAGCACAAGGTTTACAGACAGGCTGTTGTTGCATCCTACATTATTAAAGTTGTATTAAAGGTAGTTAATACCCCTTTACCGCTGGGTTGCGTTAAATAAAGAAGTCCAAAATGGTGGCCTATAATGTGTGCCATGACTACTACTAGGGCTCTCTCCTCATGTCTCTGTTCTCTGTTGTGTGTGTGTGTGTGTGTGTGTTAAACAACCATGCTATTTTCGTGCTCATACCCAGGCACCCACCCACCCACACATAAGCCATGTGCCATAAACATTCCGCAAAACTGCCATGATTATTCTTTGAGACACACATCCAAGTATTTGCCGAGTCAAACAAGGAATCGCACGTGACGTTCCCCTATTCGCTCATACTAGGACATAAGTGAAGAAGGCATTTGCACACATTTCCCTGTACGGATTGCTGCAGACATTTTCTTTAAAAAAAAAAAAAATCATTCTCTCCTAAAAAGCAAAATAAAATCTAAAATAGTGGCCATCCGTTCAGGATATGTACGTAAACAACATGTCCTTATTATGCACACATGGTCTTATTTAACCACGCGTGTTCACAAAACTAAAATAAACATATTATGTACACTAAGTGAACAACAATAGTGTGTCTATATGTATATGCCTCACAACGTTCTGAACAATGCCTTTGTGAGAAGTAGGTCATGATGGTTGGCCTTCAGTCTATAGAGAGGGTTTTCAGATGCCCTTTAAGTGCTTTAGTGCCATTCTAAAAGCTTAGTTCATGGCCTCCTATAGACCTCAGTACAGTCTGGACAATACACTGTGCACTATAGGATTTACAAGAGAGCATAGGGGCAACACTCTGTGATCACTGAGTTAGAGAGCATAGGGACAACACTCTGTGGTCACTGAGTTAGAGAGCATAGGGACAACACTCTGTGATCACTGAGTTAGAGAGCATAGGGACAACACTCTGTGATCACTGAGTTAGAGAGCATAGGGACAACACTCTGTGATCACTGAGTTAGAGAGCATAGGGACAACACTCTGTGATCACTGAGTTAGAGAGCATAGGGACAACACTCTGTGATCACTGAGTTAGAGAGCATAGGGACAACACTCTGTGATCACTGAGTTAGAGAGCATAGGGACAACACTCTGTGATCACTGAGTTAGAGAGCATAGGGACAACACTCTGTGATCACTGAGTTAGAGAGCATAGGGACAACACTCTGTGGTCACTGAGTTAGAGAGCATAGGGACAACACTCTGTGATCACTGAGTTAGAGAGCATAGGGACAACACTCTGTGATCACTGAGTTAGAGAGCATAGGGGCAACACTCTGTGGTGATCACTGAGTTAGAGAGCATAGGGACAACACTCTGTGATCACTGAGTTAGAGAGCATAGGGGCAACACTCTGTGATCACTGAGTTAGAGAGCATAGGGACAACACTCTGTGATCACTGAGTTAGAGAGCATAGGGACAACACTCTGTGATGATCACTGAGTTAGAGAGCATAGGGACAACACTCTGTGATCACTGAGTTAGAGAGCATAGGGACAACACTCTGTGATCACTGAGTTAGAGAGCATAGGGACAACACTCTGTGATCACTGAGTTAGAGAGCATAGGGGCAACACTCTGTGATCACTGAGTTAGAGAGCATAGGGGCAACACTCTGTGATCACTGAGTTAGAGAGCATAGGGACAACACTCTGTGATCACTGAGTTAGAGAGCATAGGGACAACACTCTGTGATGATCACTGAGTTAGAGAGCATAGGGACAACACTCTGTGATCACTGAGTTAGAGAGCATAGGGACAACACTCTGTGATCACTGAGTTAGAGAGCATAGGGACAACACTCTGTGGTGATCACTGAGTTAGAGAGCATAGGGGCAACACTCTGTGATCACTGAGTTAGAGAGCATAGGGACAACACTCTGTGATCACTGAGTTAGAGAGCATAGGGACAACACTCTGTGATCACTGAGTTAGAGAGCATAGGGACAACACTCTGTGATCACTGAGTTAGAGAGCATAGGGACAACACTCTGTGATCACTGAGTTAGAGAGCATAGGGACAACACTCTGTGATCACTGAGTTAGAGAGCATAGGGGCAACACTCTGTGATCACTGAGTTAGAGAGCATAGGGACAACACTCTGTGGTGATCACTGAGTTAGAGAGCATAGGGACAACACTCTGTGATCACTGAGTTAGAGAGCATAGGGACAACACTCTGTGATCACTGAGTTAGAGAGCATAGGGGAAACACTCTGTGATCACTGAGTTAGAGAGCATAGGGGCAACACTCTGTGGTGATCACTGAGTTAGAGAGCATAGGGGCAACACTCTGTGATCACTGAGTTAGAGAGCATAGGGGCAACACTCTGTGATCACTGAGTTAGAGAGCATAGGGACAACACTCTGTGATGATCACTGAGTTAGAGAGCATAGGGACAACACTCTGTGATCACTGAGTTAGAGAGCATAGGGACAACACTCTGTGATCACTGAGTTAGAGAGCATAGGGACAACACTCTGTGATCACTGAGTTAGAGAGCATAGGGACAACACTCTGTGATCACTGAGTTAGAGAGCATAGGGGCAACACTCTGTGATCACTGAGTTAGAGAGCATAGGGACAACACTCTGTGGTGATCACTGAGTTAGAGAGCATAGGGACAACACTCTGTGATCACTGAGTTAGAGAGCATAGGGACAACACTCTGTGATCACTGAGTTAGAGAGCATAGGGACAACACTCTGTGATCACTGAGTTAGAGAGCATAGGGACAACACTCTGTGGTGATCACTGAGTTAGAGAGCATAGGGGCAACACTCTGTGATCACTGAGTTAGAGAGCATAGGGGCAACACTCTGTGATCACTGAGTTAGAGAGCATAGGGGCAACACTCTGTGATCACTGAGTTAGAGAGCATAGGGACAACACTCTGTGATCACTGAGTTAGAGAGCATAGGGACAACACTCTGTGATCACTGAGTTAGAGAGCATAGGGACAACACTCTGTGATCACTGAGTTAGAGAGCATAGGGACAACACTCTGTGATCACTGAGTTAGAGAGCATAGGGACAACACTCTGTGATCACTGAGTTAGAGAGCATAGGGACAACACTCTGTGATCACTGAGTTAGAGAGCATAGGGACAACACTCTGTGATCACTGAGTTAGAGAGCATAGGGACAACACTCTGTGGTCACTGAGTTAGAGAGCATAGGGACAACACTCTGTGATCACTGAGTTAGAGAGCATAGGGACAACACTCTGTGATCACTGAGTTAGAGAGCATAGGGGCAACACAGTACTCATACTGATTCTGTGACTCCTACTCTCTGTGATGATCACTTCAGAGTTTAATTCATTATTGTTTAGTATTGTTTTTAATTCCATGCCATATTCTCGTGGTCATCTGCGAAGTATGCGAATGTTTTCACTGAAAACATTTCACCTCATAATTGACAATGACTCGGTTTGAAACACAGAATGTACTGTGTAGATTATCAAAGTTGCCTAATCTGCAGTAACATTAATCCTGAGCACTCAATTAGCCAGGCTTGCATTTTATGTGTTTGGCCGTATAGTAGCCATGGCAATGTTGTGTCAGACATCTTGAAATGTCATCATCTTCTGGAATATGAACTGCTGTAAAAAAAAAAACGATGGTGTGAAATCACAAGCATTACAAAAAAAAAAGCAATTCTCCAAAGAAATGCGTGTCTGCGATCTCTCAATCTATTTGGCTGGAATGAACCAGATGAAATCAAGGGCAAAACCGTCCGGGGAACTGCAGGGAATGAAGGAAATTAGTAACATAATCCACTGTCGGATCAAAAGAGTGCTATTGGATTATTATTCTGTTGTTGCGTCACAGCATGTCCAAAGACCGATCAGATCAAAGGCAGTGATTTTCAGCGAGTAGAATAGTTTATGGAGATGCATTATTGAAGCGCGGTGAATGAAGTGAGGGCGGCGGGTATTCGGTGTCATAACTTGGTGGAAACGTAGCCTCTCTCATTCACTGGCCCTGCGTAACCCAACCAGGGCCCCTCTTTGTGTCTGTATTTGTTTGATTTCAAGGCAGAGGCATTACAATAAAGCCAATCTGGAAATGGGATCAGGGCCGTGACTGATAGTAATTACCTGCTGTCTACGCCATTAACAATTTAATGTAATTTCAGATAGTCTTTCCAGGAGAGACAGAGAGAGAGAGAGGGAGGGGGGGGGGGGGGGGTGGAGTGAGGGGATGGAGTGAGGAGTAGTAATAGAATTGTCTTACAGTGCATGGCTTCTATATACCTGTAACTATATGCATTAATTTAGTGTGCAAAGCAAAAAAACACATTTGGCCACTGATGGTTCTGTCGGAGTGCATGTCTTGTTCACGCTCATGAAGGTAATCCCTACTGATGTCTCTGAGTGGGAGAAGACCCTTAGAAGACCCTCGACTTGAAAATGATCTCTCAGCCGTGTTCTCTAAGTGGAACACTAACCCCGGAGATCACCGTATAGCGGGTTCAAAGGGCATTAACATACTCTGTTAGATTTTGTGCAAATTCCGCATTATTCTCTCCGCTTCCGCCCTGCTCATTAGGTGTAAAGCAGACCCCAGACCAGTATAATTACAGCTAGGATCAGGATTACTGCGAGGTGATCAGTCATGTGGAAAAGCTTGTCTCGCTGACCCAGCCATAGACTCCACCAGCTCTCCTGCCCCCAGCTGTTTGAGGTATGGAAAAGTCTCAACTCATTGTCACAGACACAGGGCCGCCATTATCAACTGTATATAGTGTATAGCCAGTCGACATTTATATGCTTTAAGATTAAGTTTAAGGTCAGGGGTCACTTTTAGGATCATGTTGGATAGCAGACACAGCTGTATTTCCATCCAGTGTAATTATGTAGGAGGACAATCTGTCATGGAGAGAAGCTAGTCTGTCTGTCTGTCTGTCTGTCTGTCTGTCTGTCTGTCTGCCTGCCTGTCTGTCTGTCTGTCTGTCTGTCTGTCTGTCTGTCTGTCTGTCTGTCTGTCTGTCTGTCTGCCTGTCTGTCTGTCTGTCTGTCTGTCTGTCTGTCTGTCTGTCTGTCTGTCTGTCTGTCTGTCTGTCTGTCTGTCTGCCTGCCTGGAGAGAGAGAGAGAGAGAGAGAGAGAGAGAGAAGAAGAAGAAGAAGATAAGACTGATGAAGGCAACAAATACATTATTACACAGACTGTATAGAACAAAAAGACAAAAACACAAACATATTAACCATCATTAATGTTGTGCTAACTTTTCCAACACAGCAGTCTGTTGTCGTCATGCAGGTGGAATGTATAAAGTCATGAATGAAACGTTACCTTTTATATTAATCAGAATCAGTGTTTGTTATTGTTATTGTACACAGAAGCTGCACTCCATCACGAACCACAGCTGGGATGATTAAAGCCACAGCGATGTGGCCGAAGGACTAGTGTTACGGCTGGGTGTTTTCTCACCCTGCGGCCCAGCTAGCTGCTGCATCTTTACAGCGTCAGGTTGGATACGATACGGGGGTGTGAGAGAGAGGTGGAAGAAGTTTGACACTAAACAGCGAAACCGCCATTGTTATTATGGTAGTTAATCATATGTTGCAATTGTTTACTCTAAGTAGTGTAATCTAATCGATGTTTGGAATGAATGAACTCATCGAGTCACATTCAACTCTGCCAAGTGGTCAGCTGGTGCTTGGTCTTGTTACAGTAGGTGTTTAAATGTAAATGTAACTGACTTACATTTGCTAGAAAATGTACTTTAATATAAAATACACCATTGGCACAAACAGAATGTATAAAATAAACATTTCAGTGGTGGAAAGTAGACTGTAATGGTAATTTTAGAATGCCAAACCTACGTATGTATTAATCCTATCTAACTAAATGTAGTACTGTACTTTTCAAGTACTGTACTTTTGAGATAGTTTTACTTTACTTTCCATTTTTCAGAACTTTATTATTCTACTCGACACAATTAAAAGTTTGAATATGAATTTGTAAGAGAGTAGGCTATATTTGTGGCAACTTTAGTTTTTTTTTCAACCAGGTTCATGTTTTAGGTTATTAGACAAAGTCAAAGATTTTTTTTCATTTGCTGCTTTCTTTCGTTTTAGCGATTTCAGCTATTTTTACAGGGGGGGGCGGAGGCATTCGAACATGGGGGTTAAACTTAACCTAAACTTGCCCCTTCCTGTTGATCAACCACACACACACACACACACACACACACACACACACACACACACACACACACACACACACACACACACACACACACACACACACACACACACACACACACACACACACACACACACGCACACACACACACTTTCACTTACACACACATGGTATGAGCAAGCGTCACATTGAGTATGTTCATTCTAGCCCTATATGACTCATTCAGCTCAAACAGCTTGATGGTGAAGTAAGGAGCTTAGCACTTTGAACCTGAACATGATGCTGACCGTCCCTGTTTGGCTGACTTCTCTGTACTTCTCTGTGTGCGTCGCATATTATTGCACTAAAGAAAATGTATCGCAGTTCCACAGAAACACAACTTATAATTAATTCCTATTGGCAGATATTAAGGTATTGCCTTAATTTTTACACAATATATAGTATCTCAGTGAGAGTGAATAAACCTTGTGTCCGAAACGGTTTGAGAAATGACAGAGTTACCGTGTGGGGGTCCCTCTACTGTACCCTCTACTGTACTGTACTGTCACTGTACTGACCCACAGGAATGCACCCAAGGGTGCCGGCCCAGTTCCGGCGAGCCGCCCCGCGTCCGAAAACGGTTGAGAAATTACAGTTACCGTGTGGGGGTCCCTCTACTGTACCCTCTACTGTACTGTACTGTAGCCTAGCTACTGGCACACCCAAAATCATCATATATACTGTACAGTTAATATGTGCGTGTGTGTGTTAGGTTGCGCACAGGTGGTGAAAAACAACCATTCTGTTTTCGTGCTCAGCCACCCACCCAGGCAGCCAGCCAGCCAGCCACCCACACACATAGCTCCGTAAGGTGCACCACTCAGAGAACATTAAACTAATACCTACAAAGAAGTAGCAATCTTGACATAGAGATCAATCTCTCAAGGGACTGTTCAAGTGCACTGTTTTCTCAGCGGAGTTGCATTACGTGTGTCCTCCTGCATTGTTGATGCCAAGCCTAGACCGACAGGTTTTTGGTGAAGAAAGAAGGGATTATGTACAAAGTCAACACTACTGTGAGTTCCTGTTAAGGGTGTGTGTGTGTGTGTGTGTGTGTGTGTGTGTGTGTGTGTGTGTGTGTGTGTGTGTGTGTGTGTGTGTAAACTTATTAGGTACAGTTGTAGTAACTACACTTTTATAAAATGGACAAGAGAGAGTACCTCTTATCAATTGTATAAACCAGAAAGCTGAGATATGCAATGTAGCCTACTGTAAATACAGTACTGCATGAAAACAAAAGATGCATTGTTTCGAGGTCACAAAACAAAGGTCTTAAAACATTATAACTATAAAAGAGAGGTATTAATTGTAAATAGTGGTATGTCGTTATAGGGGTAAGTTTTCTTGATTGTAATCGTTCCCTTTAAACAGTTCAGACCAATCATATGCTGGTTTCATCTTGGTGAGATATTATCTGAGTGCTTCGATATTATACGACCATACGGACCACTACTAGATTACATCTTTCCTAGATATCAAATGTCTGTAGGTCTAATCCTTCTCTGTCTGTCTGTCTGTCTGTCTGTCTGTCTGTCTGTCTGTCTGTCTGTCTGTCTGTCTGTCTGTCTGTCTGTCTGTCTGTCTGTCTGTCTGTCTGGACAGTGGACAATGAGAGTTTTACTTTTTTGTTCAAAAGACTATGGGGCGAAATCGTGAATTGCTGTTGAATGTCAACTTTGAATATTTTACAAGCACATTGGGATCATACAGTTTGTGAACTAAATGTGAAACCGGCATGCAATTAATTAGATTAGAAAATAGAATGTGATATAAAAAATAAAGCACTTTTTAATAATTATCAGTGATTTTTCTATCATAAACATTGAGCATTATTCACAGACACATTGAGCGTTGGGTGCTTGTGTATACTGTAGCATGTGACGGGTGTGGTGCTACAGTACAGTAGGTCTCATGGCAAAAAGAGTGAAATTAAAATGTACACAAAAGCCTACAGCTTGAATACAGTAAACCAGTGGGAATAGCATTGCAAGTGAAAGGTTTTACACACATCAGTCATTTTATGGCTACTCCAATGAACGTCTGCACAGAGTGCACGACAATTAGTTTATCATGGCCGCATATCATCCTAGACAATATGCATGGGAATAAAATGTGTTCATAGTACAGTATATAGCCTACTGTACCTACAGTGTGTTGTACATTATTGCAGTACAGTTTAACTTGAAATGCAACGACATATATCTTCCGAACATGACTGAAATATAATATTGTTTCTCAGCATTGTTTTTTTGCACAGAGCAATAAATACTAGCTCTCTAGTATTTCATTAAATTAGTTTTTCATACTGTACCTCCTCCACTATTTAAAATGGTATTTCTCATGAGTGACAGTCTTAGTATAGACACATAATAGTGAAATGTATTTCAGCTGAAACTATAGGTTCAGAATAACGTCAAAGAGCTCCTAAGACTTCTGTTTATCTGCCTCAGTGTACTTCTGTACGGTCTGTATACAGTAACATCGTATACTTCATCCTTGTAATGATAGTTAGATCCCAAAGACTTGTTTTGTATTAATCTAAGGTTTGGGAGGTTTGGTCATTATTATGGGGGCACATTATTGACACCGCTGCCCTGCATGGTCTGGAGCCCACTTACTGTATGGGGAAATAAATACCTAAGATATACTGTACTGTACTGTACTGTCCTGCACAACATGTTCTGGTGGAAATGTATTACATTCTTTAAAGACCCATGCAAGTGTCACGAGTGTATCACAAATAAACGTAAAATGTTAAATTAATATTTTTTTCTCCCCTCCTTTTACATGGTAATGGTTTTATATAAATTTATAAAACATTTCATACAATATTTACAAAATACCTCATACTGAGATATCTTCGTCAAGTTGCTCTTGTTAGCACAATGCATGAATGCAATATATAGGCTGTTCATACTCATCGCAATGAGTTGTTGTAAACATTAATGTAAACAGTGCTAGTGTGTGTGTGTGTGTGTGTGTGTGTGTGTGTGTGTGTGTGTGTGTGTGTGTGTGTGTGAGTGTGTGTGTGTGTGTGTGTGTGTGTGTCTGTGCGTGCGTGCGTGCGTGCGTGTCAGACTCATATTGAGATATTGAGTGTCAGATGCTTGAGATCTGCCTGAGCTTCCTGTCCACAACTTCATCACTATTCATTTTTAAGGGTATTTCCACCTCCAGTCTCTTCTTCCTGTGTCTTTGTGCCCGGCTACAACAGATGTACGACGTCAGTGCGATGACGATGAACAACAGCCCCAGACACGTGGCCGAGAGAGCCACCAACACGGGCTGGCAGGCGGTCAGCAGCTCGTAGCTCTCCGGCCCCTCCGTCTGCCCCACGTACCAGGGCTTCTCCTCCACCTCCATGTCCGCCTCTCTGCTCAGCAGACTCTGGATGTAGCTCTCGTTGCTGACGGTCTCGTTGACAAAGAGGTTGACCATGACGGTGGAATGGAGCGGTTCCGGCTGCCCGTGGTCGCTGACCTTGACCAGGAGGCTGTAGAGGCCTCTGTTACTGAGCTCTCTCTTCAGCGTGATGTTGCCGGTCTCCGGGTCGATGTCGAACGACCCCCCCGGCTCGCCCACGCCCTTCCTGTTGACGATGCTGTAGGCGATGACGGCGTTCATGCCCGTGTCCCTGTCCACGGCGTAGACCTCGGTGACGGAGGTCCCGGGCAGCGTGCTGGGCAGCACCAACAGGTACGACTGGTTGGACTGAGGGAACAGAACCACGGGCGGGTTGTCGTTGACGTCCAGCAGCAGCACGGTGACCATGGCCACGCAGGAGAGAGGAGGCACGCCGCCGTCGGCCGCCTCCACCCACAGCGTGTAGGTCCCCTGCGTCTCGCGGTCCAGCGGCGTCTTGGCCCTCAGCGCGCCGCGGCCCGTGTCCATCACGAAGACGCCGTCGCTGCCGTTGAGGATGGAGAGCGCCACCCAGCCGTTCTGCCCGGCGTCGGGGTCCGTCACGGACAGGACGCCGATCTCCCCGAACCCGGGGAAGTTCTCGGGCACGAAGAAGGTGAAGTCCTTGTCGATGAACCGCGGACTGTTGTCGTTGCGGTCGCGCACCGTCAGCACCACGGTAGCGACGGCCTCCCTCCGTGGCGTCCCGCGGTCCGTCGCCCTCACCGTGAAGCGGTACGTCTCCTTCTCCTCGCGGTCCAGCGCCGTGGCCACGGACAGGACGCCGCTGACGGCGTCCAGCAGAAACACGCCCGGCGGCGCGTCGCTCCCCAGGAGGTAGGAGACCTCCCCGCGGCGTCCGCTGTCTCGGTCCGTGGCGTGCAGCTGGGCCAGGAAGGCGTTGGGGGCGTTGTTCTCCTCTATGGACACCTCCACCAGAGACTGATGGAACGTTGGCGTGTTGTCGTTCTCGTCCAGAACCTGGACCCTGACGGAGAGCCTGGTGTCCAGCCCGTTCCGGGCCACCACGCTCAGCTCGTACTCCCGCGTCTGCTCGTAATCCAGCGCCTCCGTGGTCTCCAGGAGGTACTCGTTCTTGAACAGCTTGTAAGGGGTTAACCGGAAAGGGCCGGAGCCTTCCAGGTGACAGTCCACCTTCCGTTTGACGTCCGTGTTCTTCACGGTGAAGAAGGCGATGGGAGAAAAGGCCGGCTCCGACTCCTTCACCAACACCGTGCCGTCCTTCTCCGCCGCGATGTAGCGCGGCGTGACCACGGGGGGGCCCGTGACCACCCGGATGACGTGGACGCTGACCGTGGCCACGGCGGGGATGCAACCGGGCCCGTTGGCGAGCACCGTGAGCTTGTAGGACCTGCTGGTCGCCGAGTCTGTTTTCCCCGCGAGTTTAATGGATCCCGTGACTCTGTCCAAGTGGAACAGGCTCCGGGCGTCCCTCGGCACGCGCTCGCTGTAAGCGTAGTCGATCTGGGCGTTAGCGCCGAGGTCGGGGTCGACAGCGTGCAGGCGAGCCAGATGTGCTCCTCTGGTGGCGTTGCCGAGGAGCGTGACGTTAACCTGTGACTCCGTGAACTGGGGGCAGTTGTCGTTCACGTCGGTGATCAGTATCCTCAGCGTGGCGGTCCCCAGGAGCGGCGGCGTCCCGCCGTCCTCCGCGATGATGTCCGTGACGTACTCGTCCCGCGTCTCTCTGTCCAGCGCCTCCATCACGATGAGGAACGGCGTCAGCTCGCCTCCCTCGTTCTCCTCCACGTCCAGCGTGAACACGCCGCCAAAGTCGTTGACCAGCCAGTACGTCTGCACGCCGTGAGGCCCCGCGTCGGGGTCCACGGCGGACTGCTCCACCGCGTAGCGGGCGTACCGGGGCGCGTTCTCCGGGACCGACACGCAGATCTCCTCCACGGGGAACCGCGGCCTGTTGTCGTTCACGTCCTCGATGGAGATCTTGACCTTGACGAGCTGGAAGTACTGCTGAGGCAACACGAAGACGTCCAGCGAGAGGACGCATCCCTGGTGCTTGGAGGCGTCGGGACACAGGGTCTCCCTGTCCATCTCCACGGCAGACGTGTGGAGCTCCCCTGTCGTGCTGCTGAGGTTCACGTACTGCTCACTGACCTTCTTTTGAGGCAGGCTGAACACAAAGGGGGGGTCGGCGGCAGTGAAATCCAAATGTAAGTCTTTTCCGACGGCCCCTATGAGCGTCCCCCGGGGTAATCCCTCTTTTAGCTTATAGATCAGCTCCTTTGCTTGGTTGAAATGTGCTAAACAGAAAGGAGGGTTGGTGCAAAGCAAGAGGACGCACATCAACCCCTGGAAGAGAAAGGGCATTATTAATAAATAATACATTTAGTAAAAGGAGTTCAACAGTATAATGAAGATTGTTAAACATATAGATGAGAACAGTTAATGCATTTAATACTTTAACATTCATATCTATAAAGTATTTTTTTTATTTTTTAAACAAGGCAGCCTAATGTTTTCCTCTAAAGTTTGAGCTGTTTAGACTTACCCATGCAGTGCCTCTCTTTCTAAGGCCGGCGGGGGCTTTGATTTTGAACATGTTTGTGTTCTGGTCCAGTGTTTGTTTCTACAGCAAAGACAGCGCAGTCTGAAGTGGCTCAGGCATTGTGAGAGCTGAGCAGTGAACAGACCTCCGCTGAGTGCTTTGCCTTATTGCCATTTGAACTGAACCAGTCATTCATCCACACAGCGCTGTGCTCTGGACACTCCCACCATATGCAAATCAGTCCCCTTGTGCTAGCCAATGAGAGCCGAAGGCCTTTGGAAAAGCATTTCTAATTCTCGGCTTACTTATGACATGGTGTGACAGTACAGTATAGGCCTATACACACTACAGCACATACAGCTTGACTCTTGTGATTCTGGAAGTCACACATAAAACATAAAAAGCCTGCTTGATAAATGACATGACAGATGAAGGATGGAGAGGTAATATAGGCTACAGACAGACAGACAGACAGACAGACAGACAGACAGACAGACAGACAGACAGACAGACAGACAGACAGACAGACAGACAGACAGACAGACAGACATGTTTTATGGTGTAGGAACTAAACCATAAAACATGTCTGTCTGTCTGTCTGTCTGTCTGTCTGTCTGTCTGTCTGTCTGTCTGTCTGTCTGTCTGTCTGTCTGTCTGTCTGTCTGTCTGTCTGTCTAAACGTTAGTACCTTTGCATAACTCAAACTGCTCAAATATTTACAAAGGAGCATCATATGATTAAATATTTTTCCAATGCTTCCCAATGCATTGAGCTGATCTTATACTGTACATACAGTAGCATTGCATGGAGTGCTATACTGTATACAGTCTGCCTCTCTGGATTTGAGCATTTAAATAAATCTACCCGCTAATCTCCATGTGTTCTAAATGCAAGGCCAGCTGTTTGCTGGGATTGAAAGCATACTGCTCCGCTCCCAGAGAACGTCTGATTGGAGTTCTCTGCAGAAGAGGGCGATTGAGACAGTGTTGCACGCACACACGCACGCACACAGTAACACACACACGCACACACACACACACGCACGCACGCACACAGTAACACGCACGCACGCACGCACGCACGCACACACGCACGCACAGAGAGAGAGAGAGAGATAAAGAGTTCTGTCATTACTCCAGCTTCGTAAAGCTTTAATGTTTTACATTAGAGTTCATTCACACTTTAATGTCGTTTAAATGTGTTATTCAGTTAGACTGTAAAGGTAATTGATAATATGGGACATATAAGGCCTACACATCTTTTAAAGGACATGGTCTTATGTTATGAGGTACTTGTACACTATCATATGCATAATCATATTGATTTAGCCCCAGACATTTTTACTATTCGGAGGCATTAGCCTTAAACCATTCTGAACGGGAACCCATTTTGGTGTTAGCATCATGTTATGCTTTAGCTATTGAAAAATAGCAGATCTACAAGCTCATAGCGCGCCACCGAGTGGCGTGCTACGAGCTTGTAGGTCTGCTATTTTTGAAAAATCGAAGAACGACTGACATTTTTCGAATCTGATCTCAGGTCAGAATGGGTTTAATCAGACCAGTGTGTGTCCAGTGGAAACCTCGTATGAATCTGATCTCAGGTCAGAATGGGTTAAACATCGGTCTGTGAGCGTTTATGGGATAGTTTTATGGAGTCTGTCTGATCTTATGGACCATTTATCATACAAGGTTTCTGTCAGCGTAGTGGAGGCTATACCTGCCAGGGGGTGGTAGAGAGTCACTAGACTGTGGGGGAAGAAGTGGTAATTCACAACATCAGAGACACTTTCAGAAATACCCTGCGGTTCTTTTGATGTGATTGGATAACTTCTGAGAACATCAAGATGATTAAGGAAGGTGTTTTATTTACTCTAGGTGTGTGTGCATGGCTGCATGCTAGCTGTGCTGTGAAGGTGCATGCATTTGTGTGCTTAAAGACCAGTCCATTAGGGTTGGCAAAAGGGCCTTTCTGTGCATGTGGAGTTGGCATATGTTCTCCCCGTGTCCCCTATATGGGCTATAGGGCAGGGGTTCTCAATTGATTGATTGATTGTGTAGCTGTCCCAGCAATTTGGATATTTTGTCATATTTGATTTTATTACTTGCCTTTCTGAAGAATGTTTGATATGTGAGCATTGTATGTATTTTAGTTTTGGATAACATTGTATTTGTATAGCTGTGTGTGTGTGTGTGTGTGTGTGTGTGTGTGTGTGTGTGTGTGTGTGTGTGTGTGGTGCCTGGTCTGTTATTGCTGTTCATTATGACCTAGAAGGGCATGCAGGAGCAGAGCTCTCTGATTAGTGTTGAGCAGCATTGAGTGCACCTGTGTGAGATAGCTACTAAGCTCAGTCAGAACCAACAGAGTTGCAGTGGTGTAAGGAGCTTTTCCTGCGTCAAAAAAGAGTGTCCTTAAATAAAGTAATAAAGATTAAATAACCAACTCTCCTAAAATAATCTGCAGAAGGCGCACACTCCACACGGTATGTTACATGTTGTTATTTTCTTTGTCTGTAAACAGTGCTGTAATTCTGTTGATTGTTTGTTTGTGAACATGTGAATGTGAATGTGTATGTTTCATTGTGTTTGTTTATAATACAGACATTTCATGATTCATTGCAAGATGCTGTACTCTGTCGTCGACCCTAAGCCATTCCAGCCTGTCAAAATGGTCAGGGGTGAGGTGGGTTCGGGGGTGCATGAGGCCAGGTAGGAGCCTGACCAGTTTGTTTTGGGAAGTCTGGAGCCTTTCTGCAGTGCATTCCTTTGTTTGTTGACAACAGTCTACAGTCGAACAGGAGTCACGGGACAGGCTTTAAAGTTTAAACTTCTTAAAAGATCAACAAGGCAAGTCATTACTTTTGCTAATCCTAAAATTACGATTGTCATAAATGCTTTTACTAGCAGCTGCTGTTATCTGGTAACTATATATTAGCTAATCGTGGCTAGACAGCTAAACTAACATGGTCAGCTTGAAAGATTGGTAAAGATTAGCCCTTAAACATGACTGTCATGATTATCATTGATTATTATATCGTGATTGTTTTATTTTGGTGAAATATTAAGTAGTTCCGGTCATTTTGTGGGGGGCACAGGGGGCCACGCATTAAAAGTAAATTCATTCACAAAACTAGCGTAATTTGTATTGTTGACCTATTTCTATATAGTGCAACTTTCGTTCATTTTTTACCCCTCTATCACACAGAACTATGTTTTTTGTGTCCATATCACTACGCCCAAAATATAGTTCTATGTGATAGAGGGGTCAAAGTTGAATGAAAGTTGATTACTACAATGACCATAATGCTTTGCTGCACTCACCCCACCTTGTGGCGAGGGCTGTCTTACTGGGACATGTAGTCCAGGAAGGAAGTGAGACCATGCAGTGTCCATGACATCACAGACACTAAAATATTTAAAAACACGATACACCCCCATAAAAAAAACCCAGGAAAGTGTTTCTTGTTTCCCAAACATAATTTAAATAAGATCTGGTTGCAAAAGGGCTGAAGTGGCTCTTTTAAAGGAGAATTCCATGCTAGAAGGCTTTCTTACCTTTCATACCTTTCTTTGTAGTTGTTACGTCCCCACCAAAGAGTATTGTTTGCCACGCCCTATATTTCCATAATTTCCCTGAAATTACGTCTTTGTGCCCATAATAGAGATGGTTGGGATTCATATGGTTAATTAATGTAGTAATCAAAGTAACAAGTTTGTTATTCATCTCTTCCCATTGTCCTGCATCAAAGTATATCCAGCTGTAGGTGATGGTCTTCAGCACATTTAATAAATAAATCACACCATGAAATAAAAGTGATCCCAAGCTGCCCCATTATCTAATAGTATAATACATAGCTGCCCATCTATCTGCCTGCTTGGAAACGTATAGGGTCACAGACAGTGTGACGCTATGCCCTTAGATGGGCACGTCGTTTCTATTCTAAAAGCCTGTTGTTAAAGTGCTTTCAGCCTTTCTTTCTGTGACCTTTGACCTTATGGTCGGGTGAAGTTCCAAGGTGTGTGTCCGTCGTGGGGATTTACAACCAGGCCACATAATTATGGATACACTGGATTACCAGTGACCTTAGTATAGTGTGCTCTGCTCTGCTGCTACTGTATATGCAGGCTCTTGTTCTGTACCTCTTTTCATTGCTTTGGGTATTTTAATGTTGCATCAAGGTGTGGTCATGTGGTCATTCTCTATAGCTCTGGTCCATATCCTTATACTGCTCTTACTGCCGTTGCATTAACCCATTCTGACCTGAGATCAGATTCTAAAAATGTCTTCTACATCCTGACAGTTTTCTGAAAAAGCTATGTTTCTGTGTCAGTGGTTCTTCAATTTTTCAAAAATAACAGACCTATAAGCTCGTAGCGCACGCCACTCGGTGGTGCGCTATGAGCTTGTAGATCTGCTATTTTTCAATAGCTAAAGCATAACATTTTTTTCAGGGTTAAGGCTCTGCCACTCTTTGCTTCTAGCCCTCGAATGAAACGTACGTAGACTATAGCCTTTCCTCCTCAGAAATTAAAAAAAACGTTTTACCTACTCACCAATACAAAGGCAAAGGTTTGTGTAATTAGAAAGCCATCTTTCCTCACTCTGAGCCCCCCCACCACATGTATAAAATGCACTTTTTGACAAGAAAGGGATTGTTTTTCTTTTTGTTTTGCTCTAAATGCGACGGCATTAGAGCTATGGACCAGAGCTACATCATTCTCTTAAGTTAAAAGTGCTGGAAGTTAGTCGGTATAGATCGGATAGACCACGCATTATTTGAGTTTTGTTTTTGTAGTGTTGTGTTCAATTCAAGTTTTATTGAATCTTGTAATGAAATTGTCATATTGGTGAAGATCTGCATGTTTTTTTTCATTCAGTACTGTCTGTGCACACATCTGTGGGTTAATTGGGAAGGCAATGTGTTGAAGATTCCATGCGCGGCCGAAGGAAGCCATATGACTCCCAACATCTTTCCGGCTTTTTAGACAGCTGGTGGATGGAAAAGTAGCTCCACCCATGCGGCAGGTTGCCGCTTCGGCCAGATTCCCGGGAACCTAGCTGCCGCGTGGGTGGAGCTTCTTTTCCATCCACCAGCTGTCCTAAAAAGCCGGAAAGATGTTGGGAGTCATGGCTTCCTTTGGCCGCGCATGGAATCTTACAGTAGATGTGCCCAGGCTGAAAGTTGGTGGAAGTCATCTTCGTCACCGCCACCATATGCAGTATGTACTCCAGTATTACGCCAGTACGCAGTATGTACTCCAGTATTACTCAAGTATGCAGTATGTACTCCAGTATAAACCACCATGTACCTGTCTAAATACTTCCTTAATGTAAACGAAGTCCACACCCACAACACCAGAGGGAGTGCAACAAACCATGTACAACCCAGATTCGGCACAAACAAGGGACTAAATTATTTTTGCTCCTATGCCACCAAAATGTGGAACGCCCTACCAACAGTCATTAAGACATGTGAATCCCTTGACTCCTTCAAAACCGCTCTCAAAGGGCACCTATACGGACGGCTGCAATTCGAAACTGGCCCCCGTAAAATCTCAATCAATTTCAATCAATCAATCTGTAAAAGAAAAACAACACAATAATACTCATTAAAATCATTAGTATGTAGTAATAATTTTCTCTTTCCAGAGAATTTTGAGCTAAATTGGCTTTAAAAGAAACCGAGGTACAAAGGCTGAAAAAAACTATTGGGACACTTAAAAAAGAAATCGCTTACATCTGAACTTCTTAACAATGAATACAAAATGATTGAATACAGTACTGGTTTCACGTACAGTATGAACGCTTTAACCAACTGTGCACATACACTACGATATCAAATATAATGCCAGTATAAGAGTGTTGTTCTTATTTGTAGAACAAAAGAGGACAAAAGTCAAACATTTCCTGATTTTAAACTATCTTTTAACACTCTCTGTGTCTGTAGAGAACAGTTGACAGATGATAATGATATACACAGACAGTGTCTGTAGGATGTATGCTCAGGCGATCACCCTCGCACGCAAGTTCACTATGTGTTCAGAAGCAGTTAAGATTACTCTATTTAGAGCTTATACTGTACACCACTCTACACTGCCCACTTGTGGTCATGCTACAAAAAAAGCAAGTATTCAGAAACTTCAGTATATTTATTATGATGCCATGAGAATCTTACTCAACAAGCCTAGATGGTGTCAGTGCGAGTGAAATGTTTGTGGCTGCAAGAGTCACCGCTTTTCAAGCTGTTCTCCGGAACTTAATGCATAGATTAATGTGTCGCTTGGATGAGTCTGTGAATAGCATCATAGTCAGTATAAATAACCCTTGGATGAGTCTGTGAATAGCATCATAGTCAGTATAAATAACCCTTGGATGAGTCTGTGAATAGCATCATAGTCAGTATAAATAACCCTTGGATGAGTCTGTGAATAGCATCATAGTCAGTATAAATAACCCTTGGATGAGTCTGTGAATAGCATCATAGTCAGTATAAATAACCCTTGGATGAGTCTGTGAATAGCATCATAGTCAGTATAAATAACCCTTGGATGAGTCTGTGAATAGCATCATAGTCAGTATTAATAACCCTTGGATGAGTCTGTGAATAGCATCATAGTCAGTATTAATAACCCTTGGATGAGTCTGTGAATAGCATCATAGTCAGTATAAATAACCCTTGGATGAGTCTGTGAATAGCATCATAGTCAGTATAAATAACCCTTGGATGAGTCTGTGAATAGCATCATAGTCAGTATAAATAACCCTTGGATGAGTCTGTGAATAGCATCATAGTCAGTATTAATAACCCTTGGATGAGTCTGTGAATAGCATCATAGTCAGTATTAATAACCCTTGGATGAGTCTGTGAATAGCATCATAGTCAGTATAAATAACCCTTGGATGAGTCTGTGAATAGCATCATAGTCAGTATAAATAACCCTTGGATGAGTCTGTGAATAGCATCATCATCAGTATTAATAACCCTTGGATGAGTCTGTGAATAGCATCATCGTCAGTATTAATAACACTGTCAAAAGCTGCACTAGATACTCACTCCTCTAGCCTTAGAAGCCTTTATTTATAACTGTCACAAATGCCTGTACATTTGGACTGTTCTTTTATTGGATGTATTTTGTGTTTTGTCTGCAATAAAGGCATTCATTCATTCATTCATTCATTCATATTTTGGCATTCCAAATGATCCAGACACCACTCAACTAAATGTCCCAATTAAATGCAAGTGGAATGATTGGAACATTGTTGAGATGCCCCTCCGTAGGCAGTTCCTCTTTGTTTTAATGAAACTGAGCAACAAGGAAGATATGCAAAACCTTGCCTTTAGATTTAATATCAGCAAACAAGACAAAAGTATTGTTTTCAATTCCTCGATTGACTGTACATGTTCGACATAATTAGGTGAATTACCAATTTGGCCTCACAGAGATGTCATTGCCGAAAACATGCCCCCAGAATACAAATCAGACTATCCAATGATCAACGTTTGCAATATTAGATTGCACAGAACTGAAAATTGAAAGACCAACCTCATTGGCAATTCAGAGAAAAAAGCTATACTCAAATTAACAAAAGCACCAACACCCTCAAATCTTTTCACTTTACTGGCCGTTTGTCCGACAAGGAGATAGTCAGACGGTGTGGTATCATCCACACTCCTCAAGCAGCTGATTGAGGCTGGTTATTTGCAAAGAGGGGATATGGCATAATGGCTGATAAGGGGTTTCTAATAGAGGAAGACCTGACCACATTAGGACTGCAGTTAAATATGCCACCCGTTGCCAGGTCTAGGAGACAAATGGCAGCTGGAGAAGTGCTCACAGCAAAGTGCATTGCAAAGCAGCAGGTACATGTAGAGAGGGCCATTCATCGCTAAAATAAAGAAGTTCAAAAATGTGTCTGGCAGAATTCCCAATACTAGGATGGGAAGCATAAATCTAATTCGGTCTGTCGTGAGCATGTTGTCAAACTTCCAGCCTCACATTCTTAAACAATAAATAAGGTATTTTTAAACAAATATGTTTTGATTTGTTTTTGATTGTTTGTTTTATTCATCTTGTATTTAAAAAAAAAAACTGAATAATGTTTTTAAGTCTCATCTTATTCGCATGAGAGGTGCCTTCCTCCAATCATGATCGAGGGGGGGGGGGTCGCACGTTTTAAGCATGTTATAATTTAGCTATTGATATATATATATATATATATATATATATAGTTACAGAGTGAACATTTTAACTCAAATATTTGCTTCTGGGAGGGTGTCCCTGGAACAACATATTTCCAGATTCCAAAAACCAATTGCATATAGTTTTTTGGGGTCCTTGACATGAAATATTGAGAACCGCTGATACAGAAAGATGAGGTTTTTCAGAAAACTGTCAGGATTATGCAGATTTTTTTTTAAATTTTGACGTCAGGCCTAAAACTAAATGGGTTAAGGTGGAATCAAATCTGGCTTAACATAACAGGTCTAATAAGGAAATGAATGTTGATGATTTAGTTTCAACAAAAGAGTGACGCTGTGGTAAATGGATGCTATCAGTGGTCATGGCAACAACAAGAGACATCATTTCGTCTGTTTCAAGGTTGGCCCAAGAATGTCCATTTTGTAAAACTCAACTCTCCTGGAATGGAATGGAATGGAATGGAATGGAATGGAATGCAGGAGAACATTAATGCTCTTTGCATTTCAGCCGCCGGTTCATCTCAGAATATCTAGGTGAAAGAAAGGACACAAATGAGAGAAAATGAACGGAATTTCAATTGAATTTGTATTTGGTGAAGACGGCTATATTTCTAAGGGTTTTTCATTAGTTCCCAAATGTCAAGGATAATGGCAGCATGTGCATCCATCTGTCATTGTGCACGCGTGTGTCTGTGCCTGTCTCTGTCTGTCTGTCTGTCTGTCTGTCTGTCTGTCTGTCTGTCTGTCTGTCTGTCTGTGTCTGTCTGTCTGTCTGTCTGTCTGTCTGTCTGTCTGTCATTATAGCCAGGCAAAGTTGAGCCTCAAGGGCCACCGTAGACTGGCTGCCCTGTCACTTCCTGTCAATCAATGTGGAGTATGGATGTAAACAAACAGGTTGCTTGGTGTTGGCTGTGGGTCCTGAGACCTGGCTCTCCTGTTTCTCCTCCTACTCCTACTTTTGGTGAGTAACACAGTGAATTGATGTCATTTAGATCATTGTACTAAATAAGTATTTTAATTATTTATTTTGTTACTAGTACTACCTTAACCAGGGTGAGCTCATGTGCCTGATGGGAGTGATGAGCTCATGTGCTGGAGGGGAGAAAGATATGAATGAACACAAACACTTCTCTAGGTATGAAACATCATATCAAATTGTTCTTGCAATGATTTCTTTGTTCATAGTGTACTAAATGTCTGTTGATGATTATGATGATTGATGATGATGATGATTATGAAAGAATATACTGTTACTTGTTATATCTGTAACATTGCCCTGTTATACAACCACCAGAGGACACATTATTGCAAAAAAAACAAACATATATATTACTCCTACACTTTTTGTCCAAACATCACAAATGCTTCTTTCCTGGAAGAGACCTGAGCCGCCAAGGGCACTTTTTCTAGTTTTGTAATGTGTTGCATGCCTAAAATGAAGCAATAAGCCACGAGAGGTCACCAGGTATTTTATAATAATGGCTGGCAGGCGTAGGCAGACCCGACGCTCATACCGGGTAAGGCAAGCTGGGGCCTCGAGTGGCTTATTGCTTTTCTAAAACAGTTAGAAACATATAGCAATATAAAACTATTAAATTCACAAAAGTAGCTACGCTTTGTGCCACCAGAGCGAGCCACAACACTTCCTTGTTTTGCTCGGCAAGTAGACTATGTGTCTTTACAGGGCTGCCTGGAGCCACACATTCACAGTGATTTACAACGTCACGTTTTAGAATAGCAGATCTACACGTTCACCAGGTGACACTGTGCCGTACGAAAATGTATAAATTAGGCTTTACTTTAGAAACAGCCTGTTTCTGCACACAGACAAATTCATATTTCAGCAATTTCTTATACATTTTTATCCCCCGATTTTGTAACCCAGTTTTCTTTTCACCCAGTGCCAATTATCTAATGTAATCCTGGGCGCTACACTTCCTCTGCCAACCTGGGGGGGGCAGCGGACTGACCTCATGCCTCCTTCTATGCATGAGGAGTCCAAGCTGCTTCTTTTCACCTGACAGAGGGGAATTTCCCCGGCCGGACGTAGCGCGTGGAAGGGACACGTTATTCCGACCAGTTCCTTTCCCCTCCATCAGGCGCCCCGGCTGGCCAGGGGGAGTTAGTTTTAGAGACCAGGATTACTGCATGTTTTTGTGAGGGTATCTACCCATATTTCAGCAATTTCATCACAACTCCTATAGCGTCCCTATTCAAGGGGAACGTTCAGCAAAAATAGCAGATCTACAGCCTCACCGCGCATTTCGTTGCGACATATTGTAATGCCTGTTTTTGCCAAAGATATTTAGAGCGAAAACAGACTTGGGAAGAGTCCATTCATCTGGCTGGAGTCTCATTTTACGTATCGTGGTGTCAATTTTCCATTAAAGTTTTCACACACAATACATGACGATACTTCTTCCTAAGAAAGAATATATTTCCAGGCAATTACTGTATGTCAGCGTTGTCACGTTCAGCAGCTTTTCAAACCTGCAGATCTTTTGTGTTTCACTGCTTTCCATAAAAGCAATTCAATCCACCTCTACTTTCAAACAACGACAGAACAGTTGTAGGCAATTTGTGCATTATACAGCTAATTACCATATTCTACCACAGTGTATTATACCATAATACATGCTTTCATAAACTACACTCAAACACAAAAGTTTTACCTAACCCATTTACACCTGGGAACGATTACAAATGTATACGTCTTCTAAATCCTTCCAGGTTTCTGAAAAACCTCATGTTTCTACAGTATGTCAGTGGTTCTCAACCTGTTTCATGTCAAGGACCCCCAGAAATATCTGTATTTGGCCGCCGACCCCCATCTGAAAATACGTTGTTCCCTATAGGGACCCCCCCCTATAGAAGTAAAGATTTGAGTTAAAAACGTTGGCTCTGAAAGAATATATATTATACAAAGATTTGTGCCACATTTTCACGATTCTTCAAAAATAGCAGACTTACATGCTCATAGATCTTGTAGATCGAGCTTGTAGATCTGCTATTTTTCAATAACTAAAGTATAGACACTCAGGCATGAAGGAAGTTGATGAGTTTAAGTCCGTTGCTCTCCCCTTGTCCCCCATATATGGGGGACTAGGTTGGTGGAGGGTGTGTAGAGCCCAGGGTCACATTAGATGATTGACACAGGAGTGAAAAATGGGTTACAAAATCGTGGGATAAAAAATATATAAGAATAAAAAAAATAACTAAAGTATAACATAATGCTTAAAACACCAACAGGGGATCCCGCCCAGAATGGATTAAGAACAGACATCTCGCACTTGAACACACAGTTAGTCAACTGGCTGATGATGGACTATATGCAGTTTGTATCTTCACAATCACAACTCTACAGTAGATACGGCCGCTCGTTAGCGTTGTCCAGGCAATAGAACCAGAAAGTGTGAGGACAGGTTGCATTTAACCCATTTGGGGCGAGGACCCTTTTGGTGTTTTAAACATTATGTTATAATTTAGCTATTGAAAAATAGCAGATCTACAAGCTCATAGCGTGCTCATAGCGAGGGGGGAGAGAGAGAGAGCCAATTTCATTCACGCTTATAGGTCTGCTATTTTTGAAAAATCTTGAAAAATGTGGCTCAAATCTTTGAATATATATATATTCAGGGGTCCCTGGAACAACATATTTTCAGACGGGGGGTCGGCGGCCAAATACAGATCATGTTTGGGGGTCCTTGACATGAAATATTGAGCACAAACTGTCAGGAAATTTAGAAGACTTTTTTTTTTGTTTCATTTCGACATCAGGCCTAAATGGGTTAATAATAAATGCCAGAAAAATAAACCACCAAAAGAGGAGGATTTCTTTGACAAGTCAATTGTAAAAAATATATATATATATATTTAACCCACTGGAATGAATACATGCTAACCGAAAAACATTACTCTTGGTACTGTACGCTCACTGATAATAGGACAGGTTTGGAAAAGTTCCATGAATGGCCCTGAGTTATAATGAAGTGTCTGTAGAGTTGTCTCTTATTGAATAACCAAAAAGGTAGGACTATATAGCTTGCCTGTTTAATTCATTCTGACCTGAGATCAGATTCATACGAGGTTTCCACTGGGACACACACTGGTCTGATTAACCCATTCTGACCTGAGATCAGATTAAAAAAATGTCAGTCGTTCTTCGATTTAAAAGAAAATAGCAGATCTACAAGCTCGTAGCGCGCCACTCGGTGGCGCGCTATGAGCTTGTAGATCTGCTATTTTTCAATAGCTAAAGCACGACATGATGCTGACACCAAAATGGGTTCCCGTTCAGAATGGGTTAATTCAGTAAAAGGCTGTGCACCCAAAAGAAGAAACAACAGCGTGCACCAATGCGGAAATTACACATAGAATTGTTGGCTTCCACAAGGCTATAGAAATTCTCATTCAATCTTTATGTATTTTAACACAACCTGGGAGCGAACCGAGAGAGAGGGGTCATGGACAAGGAAGGGTCATGGAATATATTGCTTTGTGGCCGTGTAGACAATACCTTGCTGTGTATTCTTGCTTGTCATACATGATAGAAACTATTAGCATATAGACGTTCCCTCTTGACAAGGTCTTAGTGCCTGTTGTTACAAGGATTGGCACATATACCACACATTATGTAAGTGTGTATGGTTGTATGCTGTAGGGCAGTTCCCTGAACATCCCTCAACTCGCTATTTATTTTATATTTATTTCCCTGAATATCCCTTTCTCACATAATGTGCATTCTAGTGCATCACAAGGTTCAAGGTTCAAGTTCAAGGTTTCTTTATTTTTTCTCCCAAGAGAGAAATGTGTCTTGGACCCCAAGGACCCGCCCTGTAGCATACAGATACACGAGTAAGACGCGCGAACGCGGGAAGCGAACGCACTCAGCTCCATATATGGGCACAAAAGGGGCCAGGTCCACAACAAACAAATCACTGGCCCCTTTTGTGCCCATATATGGAGCTGAGTGGACCTGGCCCCTTTTTTGCCCATATATGGAGCTGAGTGATTGCTGATGCAACACACTCCATATTTGGATAGCGGGACAGACAGACAGACAGACAGATAGACACACACACAGACACAGACATGATCTGCTAGGTCTCATAGTAAGTGCTCACTGCGTTCGCAACCAGTAAGACACGCAAACGCGGGAAGCGAACGCAGCTCGTACATATTTGGGTTTTGGACGTTTAGCTGCTTTGGGGACTCCTTATATGGTTATGGCTGAGTCATGGTGACGTAATCACTCAGCTCCATATATGGGCACAAAAGCGGGACAGACAGACAGACACACAGACACACAGACAGACATGATCTGCTAGGTCTCATAGTAAGTGCTCACTGCGTTCGCAAATACAATACAATACAATACAATACAATACAATACAATACAAGACAACAAAGGCACACAGTGACCCGTACAACATTAAAAAAACACACCCAACATACCTAGTGCAAAAAACAAAGAAGAACATCACCTACTACCCTGTCTGCCCTCTGCAAGGACTCTGTTAAGGAGTGTGATTGACAGACAGAGGGACAAAGGAATGCTTGTATATACCTCTGTCAATCACACTCCTTCACAGAGTCCTTCACCTCTCCCTGCAGATGGTAAGGTAAGGTAAGGTACATTTTATTTATAAAGCGCCTTTCAAAACAAGGTACAATAAATAAAATGAAATAAAACAAGAGCAACACATAGATCAACAATAAAACGAAAACACAATGACAGAGTAATAATACAAATATATATATATATATAAACATACAGTACCATATAGACAATATTACAGACAAAAGTGCTTTTGAAACAAATTCTGCAAATTCTGACAGATTCTGCCCTCCTTAGGGAAAGGGGTAATTCATTCCATAGGGAAGGGGCTACAAAATGCAAGATGCAACCTGGCGCTCTCAGGGAGGACTTGATGAGATTGTATTCTTTCGCAGCATGTATGAGAGAACGTTGCCATGTTGGTCTAACTCTAGACTCCAGCAGCTTGTATGAGAGAACGTTGCCATGTTGGTCTACTCTATTCTTTCGCAGCATGTATGAGAGAACGTTGCCATGTTGGTCTAACTCTAGACTCTAGAGAAACACATCAAATGTCTCAAATTACTGAGACTGTTTCTAATTGTCACCCTCCTCCAGTGTTTTTGCAGTGTCACTGCCATCTACTGGTTGGACTAATAAACACCCAACAACTTCCATGATGTAATAATTATCACATGCCCTCTGTTTCTATGGACTATGGATCTGAATCATTCTGAACTCACAGTCCACTCACAGTTAACATTTTCTTTGTATTGAGTTGTACTGTAAATGTACTGTAATGGAAAGGATCTTATAGTACAGTTTTTAAGCAGGGCTATTAGTCTCCTTTTTGGGGGAGCAGAGAGAGAACGTCCTCCTACAGGAGGCTGGCATCGCCCTCTGAGAGAGAGAGGGTGGAGGGGGGATGGAGGAGGGGGAGAGAGCCAATTTCATTCACGCAAAACGTGAACATGTTGATCTATGTGGCGTTGCTACAACAGGCATAAGTTCATAACGCACTGCATATAACTCTGTCGTCCATGCAACAAGCACCTTGGCCTGTTAAGGGTTTGTCTTTATATGTCATTTTTAAATTATTGGATGCTTGCTTGCTTTTGTCACGGAGGAGACCATTAATAAGGTGACATTGAACCATCCTCACATGGTATTATGTGCAGCAACTCAACAATTCAGGACCAAATCATTTTATATTGATTAAAATCAGCTCCTTCTGCAGACAGTGTTCTAACGTACCCACACTCTCTCTTCCTCGTGTCCTTTGCTTCTCCTTTATACCACATCTCTATCTCAGTGACACATCACTCTATCTTCTTCATTCCACCTCTCTCCCTTTCTTAATTTCTTCCCTCGATCGCGCCTCTTTTTCTCCCTGTTTTTTCTCACTTCCCATCTTGTCAAATGGCTGAAGATGCACCGTGGCGATGCGATGGTGTGAGAGAGCTCATCTGGACAGAGATTAGCCTTGCCCCTGTTCTCGGAGAGAGAGAGAGAGAGAGAGACAGAGAGAGACAGAGAAAGAGAGAGAGATACTGTAGACTAGCTCATTTAGGCCTGACGTTGACATTTTAAAGAGATGTCTTCAAAATCCTGACAGTTTTCTGAATAACTGGAGAAAAAAAATTCTGTATCAGTGGTGCTCAATATTTCATGTCAAGGACCCCAAAAAATGAATGTAATATGCCTCCGCCCCCCCATCTGAAAATATGTTGTTCCAGGGACCCCCCCCCCCAGAAGCAAAGATTTGAGCTAAAATGTTCACTCTGTAATAATAATATATATTCAAAGATTTGAGGCACATTTTCACGATTTTTCAAAAATAGCAGACCTACAAGCTCATAGCGCGGCACTCAGTGACGCGCTATGAGCTTGTGACATGTATAGATCTGCTATTTTTCAATAGCTAAAGTACAACATAATGCTTTCATTAAAAGGGGTTCCCGTCCAAAATGGGCTATAGAGAAACAAAGAGAAAGAGAAAGGGGGATATACAAGGCATAAAATGCACCAAGACAGAGCATCAGACAGATGGACAGATGGCTGACAGTATTCTGAAACCTCTGTTGCTGTGCTGAGCGTGCCTTTGTGCTCCAGCCCGCGCGTCGTATTGGAGACATCATTAGGAACAGGTGCTGAGGCAGAATGTAACGCTCCCTCACAGCTGCAGCCAAGGAGATTACTAGCAGGGCTTCCCGGTAATGAAGTTTCTATCGATTGGGCCCACCCCAGATTCTTGTTTTCTGCCTGCTAACAGTTTGACTCTTAACCCATTTTGCGCGGGAACCCCTTTCGGTGTTTTAAATTATGTTTTAAATTATGGTATTGAAAAATAGCAGATCTACAAGCTCATAGCGCGCCACCGAGTGGCACACTACGAGCTTGTATAGGTCTGCTATTTTTGAAAAATCGTGACAATTTGGAATATATATTTTTTTCCAAACGAACGTATATAACTCATATCTTTGCTTCTGGGGGGGGGGGGTCCCGGGAAGAACATATTTTCAGATGGGGGTCGGCGGCAAAATACAGATAATTCTGGGGGTCCTTGACATGAAATTCTAGAGCGCCACTGACATAGAAACATAGGGTTTTTCAGAAAACTGTCATAATTTAGAAAACATTTGTAGAATCATTCCCAGGTCAAAATGGGTTAAAGCCCCAATTCAGGATTATTTTCTTTCTTTTTTTTAACGAGAATGTCAATTATAGTATACACTGTGAGGCACCTTCAAGGGATGGACCTGTTGATGGAAATTAATCTAGTATTAAACCCCCCTAGACCACAACAAGTCTATTGTGCTTCTCATGTTAACAGACAAGACAAAAATGCACTGTAGCGTCAGAATACATGAAAAATATATTCAAACTGTGTTCTTGATTATATTTCATTGGTCCTTAATTGTATCTACAGATTAATTTCATGTAAACAACTCTTCAAATCTGAAGACATTTCATTATGACTTCAATGGAAAGAAGTGAAATTGCAACAGGTGATTTCACATGTTGTGACTCTTTGACCAATTAAAAATAATGGTTGAGTAGAAATGACAGATTCAGATGTAAAATCACTGATTTATTAAAATGTTATAATAATAATAACTTTATTTATGTAGCACGTTTCAAAACGGATGTTACAAACCAAGTGATCGAACAAAACACAATTTAAAATGATGCGAAATAGAGATTTAACAACTTTAACAGCAAATCAAACAAAGCTGTGGGGAAATTAACTGGAACGAGAAACAACAGGTCAGGTATCCATGTTGATTTTGACGGCAAGTTTTGATTTAGTTTTTGTAGGAGGTCGGACTTATATGGGCAGTTCCCCTGAAAACCTGGGACTATACAATGCACAGAGCATACAGTAAGACAAACAATACCAAGGCCATCTCCACTTTACTTCCCGTGTCTGTGTGATTGCGAATGCATTGAGCACTTACTATGAGACCTAGCAGATCATGTCTGTCTGTGTGTCTGTCCCGCTATCCAAATATGGAGTGTGTTGCATCAGCAATCACTCAGCTCCATATATGGGCACAAAAGGGGCCAGGTCCACTCAGCTCCATATATGGGCATAAAAGGGGCCAGGTCCACATTTACAGTAACAGCGGGACAGACACACAGACAGACAGACAGACAGACAGACATGATCTGCAGGGTCTCAGCTGCGTTCGCTTCCCACGTTTGCGCGTCTTACTGGTGTAGGTGGCTATGCCTACCAGACCAGAAGTAGGTTGTGAGTCCATTCATTTCAGTGAGAGAAGAGACATGATGGCTTCAGACCCATTCTTTAGCATCATGGTCACTGAACTAAATATTGGACCCATTATTCACAAGCTGTTCCTTGGAGAGGCTGCACCGCTTGTATAGTAAGGGTTGCTTTACAAGAATGCTTTTGTGAACAAATAATATTTGTTCACACACACACACAAATATTATGTTTAAGAAGAGATTTAAAAGATGAGATAGTATCATCTGGTCGAATACTCTAGGCTATAGGGTATGCATTCCATATTTTCTGGGACACAAGCTGAAAAGTTTGCTCGTGTATAAGGCTAGTGGGGCAGGAGATCTAACAAGATGTGGAGCAAGACCCCTTTTGTGCCCTAAAAGTTAATAAAAGGATTTTAAAAAAATCCATTCTAAAAGCAACTGGAATCCAGTGCAGATTATCCAGGACTGTGGGGTGACGTGGTCCCAATTCCCTGGTGTTAATCATGGCCTAGCTCTGGGTCCACAGCGTCAAGGACAAGTCTAGAGCTATATAGTCATGCCCCTGGTAATTATACCCAAGAAGACTATTATATGAGCGAGGTCTTTTTCTATTCCTGCTTTGCCTCTATACCGTCTGGGCACACTTTTAGCGCACGTGCCTCAGACAGAAAGAAGCTGTCTTTTACGTAATTTCCGAGTTTTTAGACAGCTGGTGGATGGGAAAGAGAGCGTTTCTGGGAATCTGTCCTCCGTCGCGTCAGTCAGCTGCGAGGTTGGAGCTTCTTCTCCATCCACCAGATGTCTAAAAACTCGGAAATTACATAAAAGACAGCTTCTTCTGTCCGCGGCTGTGCGCTAAGCTCTGCCCAGGGGGAGAGTGTGTGCGGTTTGAGGATCGTCTTGTACTTGAAGGTGTAAGGGTGTAAAAACTGGCAGCCATAATGTGACAGCAGTCCAAAAACTGCATCCCTGGCTTTTCCTTTAACACATTGGTTGTTTATGATAATAAACAAAGGCTGTAAGAAGTTTTCCCAGTTTATTTTTTCACAAAGGCCTGTATATAAAGTTAGCCTAATTTGTTAATGGCATTTTTTTTAGGACCGCCAAGCTATTTTTGTCATATCCATATAATGACGTATGACAAAATAATGGACAATTTGACTAAAGTAACCGTTCTTCCAAATAAGCCAGTAGACTTCCCCTACTACTGTAATTATAGTTTGCATGGTACCCTCACATGTTCTCCCCGTGTCCCCTAGGGTAGGTACCCTCACATGTTCTCCCCGTGTCCCCTATAGGGTAGGTACCCTCACATGTTCTCCCCGTGTCCCCTAGGGTAGGTACCCTCACATGTTCTCCCCGTGTCCCCTAGGGTAGGTACCCTCACATGTTCTCCCCGTGTCCCCTAGGGTAGGTACCCTCACATGTTCTCCCCGTGTCCCCTAGGGTAGGTACCCTCACATGTTCTCCCCGTGTCCCCTAGGGTAGGTACCCTCACATGTTCTCCCCGTGTCCCCTATAGGGTAGGTACCCTCACATGTTCTCCCCGTGTCCCCTATAGGGTAGGTACCCTCACAAAAACATGCAGTAATCCTGGGTCTCTATACTGCCTCCCCCTGGCCAGCCGGGGCGCCTGATGGAGGGGAAAGGAACTGGTCGGAATAACGTGTTCCTTCCATGCGCTATACGTCCGGCCGGGGAAACTCTCCCCTGTCAGGTGAAAAGAAGCAGCTTGGACTGCCACCCCCCCCCAGGTTGGCAGAGGAAGTGTAGCGTCCAGATTAGATAATTGACACTGGGTGAAAAAATACATACAGTATTATATATTTAAAGTGAAGAGCCATGGTTATTTATTTAACCTTTATTTGAGTGGTGCTCAAAAAAAAGGTCTGTCTGTCTGTCTGTCTGTCTGTCTGTCTGTCTGTCTGTCTGTCTGTCTGTGAGCACGGAAGTACCACGATAATACCGCTGGATGGCACTGTTGAGCAGCGTTTTACACACACACACACACACACACACACACACACACACACACACACACACACACACACACACACACACACACACACACACTTGCCCAATAACTGACACCATTAATGTAATATTTACATTTTTGTTGTGTTAAAGTGCAAAACATTTTACATTAGCAAACCTTGCTTGGAATTTAAAAGAAAATATGCCCCATATTTTCTTTTACACACATTTGACTATAGATCCAATTAAATGCCAATTAATTAAAAGACATTATGACCTTGCTCTTTGGCAACAACAACACATCAAGGTTGAAGTCTACCTACAAAATTATTTTAGTACCTGAAATTAAACCAAATTAACAACATAAATGGCTAAACGCATAGTAATAATAAAACTTTATTTGTATAGCACCTTTCATGACATGAAATGCAGCTCAAAGTGCTTTACAGAGCAATGGAGAAAAAAAAAGAAAAGCAAGGCAAAGACATTAAAAAACAGGCAGTATAATGCAATACAGTGAGGACATGAATAACAAAAAATAAAAGATCAATTAAAAGCAATGTTACAGTAGAAGTGGGTCTTGAGCTGAGCTTTAAAAATGTCTACAGAGGCTGTCTGACGAAGGTACAGTGGGAGTTTGTTCCACGCCGTATAGAAGCAAAAAGCTGCTTCCCCGTATTTTTTAGTTGCCATTTTTTTAGGCAAAGCGAGCAGGCCAGCAGTGGAAGACCTTAGGCAGGCAGTCATGTAGGTAGGAAGGTGCGAGACCATTGAGAGCTTTATACACAAGTAAAATATTTTTTTAATCAATCCTAAAAACAACCGTAAGCCAGTGCAGTGAAGCCAAAACTGCAGTAATGCACAGTATGCTGTGAATGCCAGTGTTGTCCAAGGGGTGAGAAATACCACAGTGCAGCAGCCAGCCTTATGAAGCTGGGCTGGGGTCTGCCCCGCTTCCAACAGGTGTTCTGCAGGTTATAGGCCACTAATAATGAGCCACTTACAAAGTCTACAAAGGGACCACAGGGAGACACAGCAACCCCAGATGACAGCAGGGGTCAGGGGTCATGAGTCATGACCTAACCTGACTCTGCCAGATGGGGCAGCAGAGAGTACACAGGGTACATCAAGGGCAGGCACACGCATGCAGTCATGCCTTGATCCCGCCTCTAGCTGCCGCTGATTGGCCAGGCCGTTTGTCATGACTCATGACCAACCCTTAACCAATTTAGGCCTGACGTCGAAATTAAAAAAAATCATTGATTCTCAATATTTCATGTCAAGGACCCCAAAAATTATATGTAATATGCCGCCGACCCCCATCTGAAAATATGTTGTTCCAGGGACCCCCTGGAAGCAAAGATTTGAGTTAAAAACGTTCACTCTGAAACAATATATATTCAAAGATTTGATGCACATGTTCAGGATTTTTCAAAAATAGCAGACCTACAAGCTCATAGCGCTGCATGCACTCGGTGCCGCGCTATGAGTTTGTAGATCTGCTATTTTTCTAATAGCTAAAGTATAACATAATACTCAAAAGGGGTTCCCGCTCAAAATGGGACGCAACGGGACCTCCAGCATGTGAAACACAGCATGTCGCAAATTCCATGCCATTGTGGCCCAATGCTATGTATGTACGGTAGTCTCAATATCCCATCCTCCCTATAACTATTTGGAGAGTATTGTTCTAAATGCTAAAGCTAATGTTATTGCGAGAATACTCCAGAAGTGCGCTCAAAATATTGGCAGGGGCATTATTGTTCAATGTTTTTTTTCCTTTTTTTCTTCCTTTTTTATGCCTGCCACATCTTGGTAAACTAGCATCGCCCTATACGATCCTTAAAAAGAAACTACAGGCCTCTCAAAATGAATTAGTTGATCCTTAAAGTCCATCCTATAACACGTCTCTCCCTGCTCATTTTATTAGCCTCGAGTGGCTCAGAGTGGAGGAGATAGTATCACATTAAAATGTAAACAATGATGCACCCAAATACCTTGTATAAGCTTTATAGTGCACGACATTGCTCCACCAAAAGGACTTCCATGGACGTTCTATCATGTAGATTCATAAGCTGTATGTATGTATGGGGCCTTGTTTTTACACTCTGAAGAAGTCAAGTGGAAGAGGTCACCTGTACAAACCCCATGTTCTATACAGGCAATATCCCTTTTCTACAACGCTAAAACAGGTGAGCCTGAGGCAAAGTCATACGATTTGTCACACACGTTACCGCAGTGAAATTTGTTCTCCGCCTTTGACCCATCTCTTGGAGCGGTGAACTGCAGCCGTGCACTTTGCTCGGGAATCATTTGATTAGTAGATTTGACCCCCCAATCCAACCCTTTGATGCTGAGTGCCCAAGCAGTCCCATTTTTACAGTCTTTGGTATGACCCGGCCGGGGATCGAACCCCCGACCTCCCAGTCTCAGGGCGGACACTCTAACCACAAGGCCACTGAGCTGTCAGACATGTCATGGCTCTGTGTGTGTACTGTAACACAAGAATGGGGTGTGCACAGACCCTACCTCGGACCCTACCCCACCCCCCCACCCCCCGGAATCTTTGCGTGGCACAGGACACAAGCCCACCTCCCACCTTATTGCATCAGCACAAAATATGAGAAGAGATCTCTGTCTTGGGGAAAAACTTGGCAACACCAATTCCAACATAATGACTGTTGAATGAACTGTGCTCCTTACCAACAACAACAAGGACAAAAGCATTGTTGATGAATGGCTCAAAAACTACAGTATAGCCTACTTTGGTCCACACATACTGTACGGTAGCAGTGTCCAATTCCAAAATGGAGCATGTATAGTTCAGGACACTGGGATTTCCAATAACTGTCTTGACAGCAATATATTGCATACAATGTGTCCTCGGTTCGCCCTGTGTTTATAGACTTATGCGAGGAACCACAGGCTTCACAAAATGTTCACCACTTGATTACAGTCCCCCGCTGAGGGATACTGTTCTAATGCTGACGGCGTGGAACAAGCTCCCACTGTACCTTCGTCAGGCAGCCTCTGTAGACATTTTTAAAGCACAGCTCAAGACCCACTTGCTTTTAATTGATCTTTAATATTTTTGTTATTCATGTCCTCACTGTGTTGCATCAACACAAAATAAGCCAATTCAGCCGATTTAAGTATGGAAGATTGTCTGCTACTATGTACATGGCAGCCCAAATCATTGAACTGTTCTAACAAAAAGTCAAAAGTAACAACTTTCTCAGCTGAGCACCAACGATGGTGCTCAACAACATGCTTTGCAATAAAGGCCCCAGGCTACACGCCTCCAGGACCAACACATAATGTTTTGCACAGCCAGTTTCACCATAACATTAGGCCTTTAATACAAGCCTCAGCAGAGTCAGGAGAGGACGCACTGAAGCATCATCAGTATCCGTCTGCATCTGGCCATTTTTCTTTTGTATCAGCAGCAACAACCCCTTCAAAGAAAAGGGGGGCAGAGTGTTGCTCATTAAACCAGTCCATACAACATCAATACCACCACCCAGACAGTGCAGATCAGATCCGACGGAAGCACGAGAGACATACACGTTCTCTGGAGAAAGGTTTCATGGATTAACTGTAACCTATTTGTTCTCTATATCTGCAACTTCATGATTATTTTTGCAACAACTCAACTTTCTACAGCTTTATATCCAGTTCTCTTAACCGTAACTTTCTGCTCAAACGGCATCACTATAACAGCTGGGTGAAACCAGTGTGTTGTAACAACACTGGATCCTCCATGGCCTGAACAAAAACAACACCATGTTCCACCTAAACATCATTCCTTTAATCTATGTGCATCCCTTCCACTCTAATCCCACAATATTTGTCTTGATAATAAAACTGTGTACATGGTCCACAGGATACAAAGCAAGGACACCCCGACATACCTTCACAACTATTCTTCTAAGGTTAGTATTAACGTTCACAATCATTTCACAAGACGTAGTACCACCACAGACCTTACATACAGTATACCTGTTATCTTCAGTAGCTGTTTGGGGAAAAACTCATTTCTACACTCGGCAGCTGTAAGGTGGAATGAGGGTACCCAAAATTATTACTTATTGTATTACTTGAAGTTATTGTACATTGAATGCTGTATCCTTTTACTATTGCATATCCCCCTGATTTGTGTTATGTACCCAATGTCTCTTGTGTACACATACAGTATACATACAGGCACACGCACACATACGCACTCACACGAAAAACACACAAAAATTAATTAATAATAATAATAATAATAACATTATTATATAACACATTCCTAAATCACTCACATGGACACGCTCACTCATACACTCACACACTCATACACTCACACACTCATACACTCACACACATTCATTGTTGTGTTTCATTTTCAACTAAGGGACTGCAATGGAAATAAGCCGTCGGCTTTCTTGCATTCATCCTTTTGATAGTGATGTATAACTATGTGCCTTTTCTGTACATGTAAACATTGTCAATAAACCAATCAATCAATCAATCAATCCTTTTTACAGCTATTTACACGCTTCCATATAAGGCTCCTCAACAATGGATATCAACACACAACCTCTGAAAGGGACCAAACAATCCAACCTCAGATCAAAACAATAAAACATGATGTACTGTATCATCTCTCCTTCAAAGAAACTATCAATCCAGAGCTGCTCTGGCACGTGTGTCTGTGTTCTTTGATTGATTGAAATATTTATTAACAGTTATTAGCAGAATTACAGTACATTTCAAGCACAAACTCAATACAAAGACTGTTGTGTGTCTGTCTGTCTGTCTGTCTGTCTGTCTGTCTGTCTGTCTGAACATATTTTTTGACTTTTGTGAAAGTCTGTGTTGTTAGTGGGGTGAAATATGGATGAGTGCCGCAAAATAACTAACTAAATAACTTACAAACAGCATCCCAAATATGCCTGTGAGGAGAAGCAGAGACAGAGACTGCTACAGCATGCCAAACTATAGCCGCAATTTGCAACACTAGATTTGTTTTTATATACTCTGGGAGCGATGGGTCGTCTCACTGCCCGTCTGCCCCCCCTTGGACTCCTAGAGAAATAGAGACAGAAGGAAGAGCGATAATGGAGGAGGAAGGAGGAGATTGGGGTGGAGGAGGAGGAGGAGGACGATGCATTTGAAGGCAATGAATGGCAGAAATAATAGCCTATAAGATAAGATGTATGAACCTTTATTGAGAAAAGGATATCCTCTTGAGATGTATCATCTCGTTTAACGGGGCCAGCAACATACAGCAAACACAGAACAATACAACAACAAGTACATTCATACATACATAATCGAGAACAAAAACAAACAACAAAGCTCTCCTAAAACTATAGCCGCTCCCACCCCACCTAATCACCCGCAACATAGTATGAATAAATCAATATAGTCATGTAATGATCATAAATAGGACTCCATGTTGCTCCCTGGAAGGGAAGAAACATGCATAAACGCTTTGTCTGCGCTTCCTCTGTCTCAACTGCGCATGTTTCTGTCCTTCCAGGGAGCAACATGGAGTCCACAGTACGGTCTTCGCTTCCTGCAGTCCTCTTGTAATAGTCCTTGAGCTACCACACTTGCCCTCACTAATTAGCCACTCCCCATTCACAATCCAACACCTGCCTCCACTCACACCACAGCCAATCCCTGGGCTGCAATCACCACAGTATGAATACACCTGTGATCTCTCGGCCGGCTGGTTTGTTTGTTTTGCTTCACAACAGACCGAACACGGGTCGTGAGTGAGTCAGTACTGCTCTGTCTGTGCTATTGTCTGTTATGGTGTGAGTACTGCTCTGTGCTCTTGTCTGTTATGGTGTCAGTACTGCTCTGTGCTCTTGTCTGTTATGGTGTCAGTACTGCTCTGTGCTCTTGTCTGTTATGGTGTGAGTACTGCTCTGTGCTCTTGTCTGTTATGGTGTCAGTACTGCTCTGTGCTCTTGTCTGTTATGGTGTCAGTACTGCTCTGTGCTCTTGTCTGTTATGGTGTCAGTACTGCTCTGTGCTCTTGTCTGTTATGGTGTCAGTACTGCTCTGTGCTCTTGTCTGTTATGGTGTCAGTACTGCTCTGTGCTCTTGTCTGTTATTATGGTGTTCGGCCTGTCTTTAGGCTTCCGGTGTATGTTCATTGTAACTGTTGCCACTACAAGTAATATAATGTGTTTATTTCTCTAAAATAAGTTCATGATTGTGTCTAAAAGGTCTAAGTTCATAATTAAGAAGTTCATAGTTTAAGTCACATTCACGTTAAAACATTGTTTCATGTCTTTTTCATGTCAAGTTGTAATGCTTTTATTTTGAAGGGTCAAAGCCATATTCTGTGTCTCGTTTGATCTGCTCTCATGTTGTCAATTGGTTACACGGGACTTTTGTGTAAGCAATCAAGCCACAAGCAACAGAAGCAGTAAGGTGCATGGCAGCTCTGTTTGCACTGGTCACAAAGAGACTCTAAAGTTATAAGAGACTGTCATAAGAAAGGTTATATATAAGGACCTAAAACTAAAGAGATTCCCTTCCTTGTTTTATGCACGCAGCCAACGAGGTATTTGTTTGTTTGTCTGTATTTTACTCATGTGAAATGTTTGCATCTACGTGCTGTGCATGTCATCTTGTGTTGACTGTAACGTACGTCCTTGTTTTATTGTTTGTGTTTAGTTTCAACGGTGAATTTGGAGGATCCAGAAGCCTTCAAATAAATCAGTTTCAAGGAAGCCACTTGTGTCTGACTGTGCGTGGAGGGAGTTACATCCATCATCTTTATATACTTGTGTACAGGTAAGAGTAAAACATTTTTTTATTTTATTCAGCTTCCTTAATGCAGCAGCATGACAATAATAATAGAAATCACACCTGTGTGAAGTGAGGGGCACTCTTATCATCGTACACCATCATGATGTAAAATATAGACAATAAATGGGTTCTATTTTCGTCCATGCTAAACCCCTTGTCCCTAAACCTCTTTGCCTTTTTTTTTTTTTTACTATTTTGAAAAACATTTTTGAATAGTTCAACTAGCCGATCTATACATCGACAATAATTTGGCTATTTTAATGTAATGTTTGTGTATAGTTTGTTGCACACACCAAAAGCTGGATATAGGAGGGTCTAGCTCCCCTCACAAAGGACGAGTGACAACCGAGACACAGACACCAACGTCATTTTCTCTGTCCAGCAATTCCAGCTGGCAGATTGCAAACTGCAGGTGGGAGTCAGATGGAATGCACTGCAGTCACAGTGATAGCCAGATGGACCAGCTTATGAATAACCCATTCTGACCTGAGATCAGATTCATACGAGGTTCCACTGGACACACACTGGTCTGATTAACCCATTCTGACCTGAGATCTGATTCTAAAAATGTCAGTCATTCTTCGATTTTTCAAAAATAGCAGACCTACAAGCTCGTAGCGCGCCACTCGGTGGCGCGCTATGAGCTTGTAGATCTGCTGTTTTTCAATAGCTAAAGCATAACATGGTGCTAACACCAAAATGGGTTCCCGTTCAGAATGGGATAATCACTATATTTCCGAATGACTGCGACCTTTGTAAAATATAAAGAAGACATCACACATTGTTTTCTGCTGCCTGTAGTGTGCGCTGCAGTGTGCACTGTATCATTCTTAAAGAGGTAAAGAGGTATAGAGCACCAAGTACTTTACTGAACAGACACTGTGTAAACACAGACATTGTGTAAACACAGACATTGTGTAAACACAGACATTGTAAACACAGACATTGTAAACACAGACATTGTGTAAACACAGACATTGTGTAAACACAGACATTGTGTAAACACAGACATTGTAAACACAGACATTGTGTAAACACAGACATTGTGTAAACACAGACATTGTGTAAACACAGACATTGTGTAAACACAGACATTGTAAACACAGACATTGTAAACAGACAGACTGTCATCATTGCTAGTCTAATAACCAGTAAGAAGCCCTGAGAACTGGAGGTTGCGTGCTAGTCTAATAACCAGTAAGAAGCCCTGAGAACTGGAGGTTGCGTGCTAGTCTAATAACCAGTAAGAAGCCCTGAGAACTGGAGGTTGCGTGCACGCATCTGCCTGGGTGACGGCAAACGGCCAACTGCTGGGCGAGCACTGGCACTTTGGCATGGGGGGGGCAGATCAACATATGGATTGAGTTCTCTACTGGCCATATATGGAGTGTATATTAGGGCATTAAGCAACTAGTCCATTATTCAACTAGTCGCCTATAGGGGTTATTATTTTTTCACCACCAATGTACACAGTTTTTAAATGTACAAATATTTAACAGTATTATGGAGGCGTTATAAGGCCATATATTGACATTCCCATATATTGGGGAAGGGCCCCCGTGCCCTCTACGTCGTGACTGTATATATATGCCCATATATGGAGATTCAAATTATGATAATTTATTCACTATACATAGTACTATGTATAAGAAACCCAGTAATCATGAAACAACCTGTATGTCTTCTTTTATTATTATAATCCTGATATGATTACAAGGAAACAATCATTCAGAAATAGTGTCCTCTGGGGTCATGTCGCTATAGTGCTGTCGCCTCACTGCTAGAAGGTCCTGGGTTCGATTCCCGCTCGGGACACTGTGGGCACTGGCGGTGTGTTCCCTCCGCGTCATCAGTGCCCATACCCGAAGGCGGGGTTGCCGAAAGGGCCTTTCTGTGTGGAGTTTGCATGTTCTCCCCGTGTCCCCTAGGGTAGGTACCCTCACATGTTCTCCCCATGTCCCCTAGGGTAGGTACCCTCACATGTTCTCCCCGTGTCCCCTAGGGTAGGTACCCTCACATGTTCTCCCCGTGTCCCCTAGGGTAGGTACCCTCACATGTTCTCCCCGTGTCCCCTAGGGTAGGTACCCTCACATGTTCTCCCCGTGTCCCCTAGAGTAGGTACCCTCACATGTTCTCCCCGTGTCCCCTAGAGTAGGTACCCTCACATGTTCTCCCTGTGTCCCCTAGGGTAGGTACCCTCACATGTTCTCCCCGTGTCCCCTAGGGTAGGTATCCTCACATGTTCTCCCCGTGTCCCCTAGGGTAGGTACCCTCACATGTTCTCCCCGTGTCCCCTAGGGTAGGTACCCTCACATGTTCTCCCCGTGTCCCCTAGGGTAGGTACCCTCACATGTTCTCCCCGTGTCCCCTAGGGTAGGTACCCTCACATGTTCTCCCCCCTGTCCCCTAGGGTAGGTACCCTCACATGTTCTCCCCGTGTCCCCTAGGGTAGGTACCCTCACATGTTCTCCCCGTGTCCCCTAGGGTAGGTACCCTCACATGTTCTCCCCCCTGTCCCCTAGGGTAGGTACCCTCACATGTTCTCCCCGTGTCCCCTAGGGTAGGTACCCTCACATGTTCTCCCCGTGTCCCCTAGGGTAGGTACCCTCACATGTTCTCCCCGTGTCCCCTAGGGTAGGTACCCTCACATGTTCTCCCCGTGTCCCCTAGGGTAGGTACCCTCACATGTTCTCCCCGTGTCCCCTAGAGTAGGTACCCTCACATGTTCTCCCCGTGTCCCCTAGAGTAGGTACCCTCACATGTTCTCCCCGTGTCCCCTAGAGTAGGTACCCTCACATGTTCTCCCCGTGTCCCCTAGGGTAGGTACCCTCACAAAAACATGCAGTAATCCTGGTCTCTAAACCTACCTCCCCCTGGCCAGCCGGAGGGAGGTAGCCCCAAAGTTGGCAGAGGAAGTGTAGCGCCCAGGATTACATTAGATAATTGACACTGGGTGAAAAAATGGGTTACAAAATAGTGGGATAATTTTTGTCCTGATTCACTGCGGTTAATTTCATAGAGTTTCCGGTGCGAGTTTGCCACCCCTGAGCATCAATGACGAATGACCTTCCCTGACCTTCCCTTCCTAAGATTATAGGTTCCTTGAAGGGAACCAGAAAGCAGTTGAGCAAACTGTAGATGACAGTGTGGTCATCACATATCAGCACACCACATTTAACAACATGGTTGTAGTTCATTGCTGTATGAAGTACATACATACATAGTATTTTTTTTTATCTGTTTGGCTGTTAATTTAATGATTCATTTATTTATTTTTATTTTATATATCTATAGGCTATACTACAGTGTAATGTGTGAACAGCCTGCTATATAAAGAAAGATAGAAGCGTGAAGCAGACTGAAACTGAACCAGTAGAACTGTGAACGGTGAATGAGCCGAGAGCTCAGTAAGACATTTGACTATTTGTATGGCATGGTTTTTAACCCATTCTGAACGGGAACCCATTTTGGTGTTGGCATCATGTTATGCTTTAGCTATTGAAAAATAGCAGATCTACAAGCTCATAGCGCGCCACCGAGTGGCGCGCTACGAGCTTGTAGGTCTGCTATTTTTGAAAAATCGAAGAACGACTGACATTTTTAGAATCTGATCTCAGGTCAGAATGGGTTAATCAGACCAGTGTGTGTCCAGTGGAAACCTCGTATGAATCTGATCTCAGATCAGAATGGGTTAATAGTTAGACCATAAACTAACACCTGGGCTTCATGCTAATGCAACTGATGTCCTGTGAACAGTGAAACAGGCCTATACCGTATATATATACCGTAATGATGTTTTTATTGAGAGCGACAGCGTTTGATATGCGACAGTGAGAGTGAAGACCTTGTGGGAGGGACAGCAGAGCAGAGCGGCTCCTCAAGGTCATATCGGACTAGACATTCTGGCACAGACCGTCCGTCCGACTGTCTGAGTGGTGCTTTGAAGAGGCACATGGGGGAATAAAAGATGTGCCCCCCCCCCCCCATACACACACACACACACACACACACGCACACACACACACACACTCCCCTTCGTCGTCCCCTCCTCTGTGTTTAGCATGTTGAGTAGGGGCGTAGAGGGAACGTTTTTCCTGATAACTTAACCAATTTTGACCTGGGAACGATTCTGCAAAATGTCTTCTAAATCATGACAGTTTTCTGAAAAACCCATGTTTCTATAGGTCAGTGGTCAGTGGTCATGTTCATGTCAAGAACCCCCAAAAATATATGAAATCGGCGGCCGACCCCCCATCTGAAAATATGTTGTTCCAGCAGCGACCGTCCCCAGAAGCAAAGATTTGACTTTAAAAAAAACGTTGGCTCTGAAAGAATAATATTCAAAGATTTGCACTATATTTTCGTGACTTTTCAAAAAATAGCAGACCTACAAGCTCGTAGCGCGCCACTCGGTGGCGCGCTACGAGCTTGTATAGATCTGCTATTTTTCAATATAGCTAAAGCATAACATAATGCTTTATTAAAACACCAAAAGGGCTTCCCGGCCAGAATGGGTTAATGGCACACGACGCAGTCCCCTCGCACAAATATATGCGCCTGCATACGCGTGGGCGCACTTTGTTAGCGCGGCGTGGTTCCCTCTGTGCCGTGCCTGTGCCGTGCCGATGCGTGTGCATCTCTTTGGACGGCGGCGTTGTTAACCCATTCTGACCTGAGATCAGATTCATACGAGGTTTCCACTGGACACACACTGGTCTGATTAACCCATTCCTGACCTGAGATCAGATTCTAAAAAATGTCAAGTCGTTCTTCGATTTTTCAAAAATAGCAGACCTACAAGCTCATAGCGCGCCACTCGGTGGCGCGCTATGAGCTTGTAGATCTGCTATTTTTCAATAGCTAAAGCATGACATGATGCTAACACCAAAACGGGTTTCCGTTCAGAATGGGTTAACAGCGACATAATTCCATGCCATTAGGCATCCTCTATACGGTGATGTATGTGTCCTTCTGCCCTCCAGAGAGTTATGAGAGGGACAGGGAAGAGGAGGGACGTCGGCAGAATGCGGATGCTCCGGTGGTGTCCTTTTGATGGCATCTTTATCCCATTCTGGCCGGGAAGTCGGGAACCCCCTTTTTGGTGTTATAGTATTTATGTTATGCTTTAGCTGTTATAATAAGAAAAAGTCCTTCTGCTACACCTACTGTATATATACAGTACAATGGACAGGTGGTGCGTCGGATGTAACTGGAACTGAGAAGTAGAGAGAAAAATAATGTTGAGCCACGTTTCGGTCATATATAACGTTGCTCAATAAAATCTATAAACTCAAGTGAAGACAGACGGTGTGCTGGGATTCTTTTTCTATATGCTTTAGCTATTGAAAAATAGCAGATCTACAAGCTCATAGTGGCGCGCTATGAGCTTGTAGGTCTGCTATTTTCTGAAAAATCAAAGAACGACTGACATAGAAACATAGCTTTTTCTGAAAACTGTCAGGATGTGTAGGAAGACATTTTTTTTAGAATCTGATCTCAGGTCAGAATGGGTTATTACCCATTTGTGACATTAGAGCCGGAGCCCAAGGAAACGGCCGGGGGGGTGTGGTGGGGGGTGTGGTTGGGGGGGGTGGGGGGGTGGGGGGGGGGGGGGGGTGAAATGAGAGCAACAGAGACACACAGAGAGGGAACGAGAGCACCGGCTGACACACACACACAAAAACACATCAGGCGTTGCTGGGAAGCGTTATAGAGAGAAGTAAGAGAAGCAAAGGTTAAGTAAAGATGGATTGGAGTTACAGAGGGGAGTGGAAGGCAGGAAGGAGGAAGGGGAAGGGCACACGGTCCAGATGGAGATGGAGGGAGGAGGGGGAGAGGAGAGAGAGAGAGAGAGAGAGAGAGGCATGAGGGAGTCAGAGTAAAGTGGAAAGGAGCCCGATAGAGGGAAGGAGGAAGAACACTGAGGAGGAGGTGCATCTGATGAAAAGGCTATTTCTTTCCCACGGGGTCAAAAGCTGTCAGCAGTTTGCTGTAGCCCTGCTAAGGCGACACCTTCTCCCTCGTGACCTTCCATTTGGCCAAGGAGGAAATGAAGAGCCATGACGCACAGACGCACAGACGCACGCACGCACGCACACGCACGCACTCAGTCCGTCCACACACACAAAATAACCCCTCTCTGTGACATCATCTCTCTTCATCTTCTTGTGCATCCATTCCGCACCAGTTCAAACAGCTCGTCGTGGCGTACAGTATAATCTACACTATAGCCTTGCTGAAGTGTGATTTACTAAATTGCCTCATGCCTGACCCATTACTCCATCTGTTGGTCATCATCACCATGCCATATAGAACGTACAGTATATACACAATCAACTTGCATTACCAACAATATATACGGGACTTGTTATTGCTCTGAAATAAATGCACCGAGCAGGAGGAGGAGAACTGCTTAACAATGTGGTTAAAAAAAAGATATCTTCATCAATTCAGGTCAAACTGTATTAATGTAATGCCCCCCAACCCCTCATCAACCCTCATCAACCCTCGAACCCTGCCCGCCCCGGCAGGCCGGCCCGGCGTCCACCACACTTTTTTTTTTTACGTGCAAAATGAGCAACGTGTGGATGATGAATTCCCCACTGGGCTCTCTCTCTCTCTCTCTCTCTCTCTCTCTCTCTCCAGCCCACCCTCTGTGTGATTGTCAGCCTCGTTTAGCCCTGCCATATTTTCTCACTTTGCTAACCCATTCTGACCTGAGATCAGATTCTAGTAAAAATGTCTGTTTGAAAAATGACAGTTTTCTGAAAAAGCTATGTTTCTATATGTCAGTCGTTCTTCGATTTTTTTTCAAAAATAGCAGACCTACAAGCTCGTAGCGCGCCACTCGGTGGCGCGCTACGAGCTTGTAGATCTGCTGTTTTTCAATAGCTAAAGCATAACATAATGCTATAAACACCACCAAAAGGGGTTCCCGCACGAAATGGGCTAATTTACCCGCAAGGTGAGCAGGATGCTGGGAAGCCCCTAAAAGTCCTCTGGCTCCAGATGTCGGGACCACCTGTCCCATTATTTCTGCTGTGGTCCTTCATGTGATTCTTTTTTTTGTATCCCTTCTTTCCACTCTCTCTAAGTTGCCCATTTAGCACAACTGGCACCCTTATACTGCAACGGGTCACTGACTGACTGGACCCATGGACACGCACGCACGCACACCATGCAGTGGCGTGCACAGACGTTTAGAGGGGCAGGTGGTGCTCCAGTGATAAGAAAAGGGCACCTTGTTGTGCAGCGCGTGGAACCGACCGGTTGCCTTAATAGTGTCAGATGTATACATTTTGGGGCATAAATAATAGACGCTTTTTTTTTTAAATCAATAATTGATCAATGTCACCATGGTCACATAGTTTTTTTGTTTTTTTTTAAGGGCACATTGCTGCAAGGGCAGGTGGTGCTCTAGAACCCCCTATAGTGTCTATCTGTGCACGCCACTGACGCACACACACACACACACACACACACACACACACACACACACACACGCGCACGCGCGCGCGCGCATCGAGTCTTTCAGATTTCAGAGAATTCATATTTCAGAGAATTCAGATTTTACGGGGGCCAGTTTCGAATTGCAGCCGTCCGTATAGGTGCACTTTGAGAGCGGTTTTGAAGGAGTCTAGGGATTCACACGTCTTAATGACTGTTGGTAGGGCGTTCCACATTTTGGTGTCATAGGAGTGAAAATATAATTTAGTCCCTTGTTTGTGCCCAATCTGGGTTGAACTTGTACATGGTTTGTTGCACTCCCTCTGGTGTTGTGGGTGTGGACTTAACGTTTACATTAAGGAAGTAAAACTGTGCATGATGTGCAGAATAGAACGCTCTCTTTGCTAATTGATCCCCACCAGCCTGTGCGTTGCTTTGGGTGGCCTGGGGGGTCTACTGTAATTGCCACTAGATGGCAATAAAGCACTTTCCCATAAAGCCTGACCGTCCTGTCGGTCTTTACTGTAACGCGTTCACTGTTGGGTTCTCTATCTTATCGTCTCCTTATAGGAGGATCCTACGGTCCTACCTATTGTTGTATTGTAGCACGGGAAGATAAAACCTGCATGCCAGCGCTGAGCTGGTATCATTTAGGGATCTATTGCCGCTGACAGCACACAGAAGGTAGAGCGAGCACAGATATATATATATATAGAGAGAGAGGGAGGGAGGGAGGGAGGGA